>NC_133773.1:93895926-94268061 GCF_003597395.2 Chelonoidis abingdonii
GTGTAGCAGACAAATTACTTTTATTTTCTCTATATTTGTAGTTTTAAGAGTTTCTCAATCAGTTCCTTATGTGTATTTCTACTAGTAATCTCTTGCCCAGCATTTTATTATAGCTTAATATATTCTTGATGACTTTATCTAATCCATTCTCCTGTTTCTGACGGAATTCAACATCACTTATTCTTAAATCTTCAGCCAGTGCAATTTGATAATTATTAAGCCATTCATTCCTTTTCCTCACTCTTTTCACTCCGCCTGCTCCCTCTCTTCAGATTACAGATACTTCTATTCTTTTTGTCCTCTTCCTAATTCTAAGCCATCCTTACATCTTCTCCTTCATTTTCCAACTATAACTTCCTAGCCTGTCCCTCTTCAGCCTGTATTTCCAGTCTTGTTCAGTCAATCAGCCAACCAAGCCCAACCGCCCCTGAGTTCCTACACCCCAAGCTAAGCCCAGGGCCACCATGAGTGATTCCATGGGGCCTGGGGCCAAAGCAGTTTCGGGGGGCCCCTTCCATAAAAAAGTTTGCAAACTAATATTGGAGGCCCCTGTGGGGGCTGGGGCAAATTGCCCCACTTTGCCCCCCTCCTCTCGCTGCCCTGCCCCTTAGACCTGATAATCAGTGATTTCAGTGGTCCTTATACAAAACAAAAGACTATTTATGCGAGCGTAATCAGCTCCCTGTCCTTAAACCGTGAAAGTGGACAGGTCAAATAGTACCTGTGTGACTTCAGGCAGACCATCAAGTAAAACACCTGTTTCCCACCTCTCTCTGTGCTCTCAATCTAGTCACAGGCTAATACAGTTCTATTGCCTTTTACTGTACATAAGAACAACTTTCTTCCCACCTCCCTCACCCCCGCATTCAAATGATTTGTTAACCCAACCCCAGCATGATAATCTATCACTTGGGGCAACACAGATCTGTTTGCGTGATACCTAGGTAGATTAGGTGTGAATGTAATAATATCTGGTCTGAAGGCCTTTCCCTCTAGTCCCCAGCTCATCACTTGCTGTCAGGGATGAGACTCATTTAGACTTTGCTTACAATCATAACTATGGCAAGTCGTCACCTGAAATAATTGCACTGGCATATCGTCATAAACAAAAGATGCTATAGAGAAGCTAGTTCTATGTTCATACTTTTCTAAATCTATTATATTTTTTAAGATATAGATATTTTATTCATTACACTTTATACTGCTTTTAAAGGTATGTCATTAATGTATTCAATTTCATTTCAAATTTCCAAACATCACTAACATTGGCAACATTGCACATAATTAATTCACAAGAACTGGTGGAGGGTGTGTGGGATGTTGGTGGGTTTAGGGGTGTGTTAGGGAAATCCTGTAACCACTCTAAACATAGAAGGCTTCGTTTGTGTGGAACACTATTTCATCTTGGCATTTCGAACAGAGGCAAAGGATTTCCCCCCCCTCATTCTACTGGGACAGCCCTGGTATTCTTTTTTGGATTTCCTTTCTAGTATAATCCTACTGAGAGTACAGGGAAAGTGACTTGTAGTGACGTTGCAGAGACAACTTTTAGTTGCATTCATGACTGGAATCAAGCCATGTCGGTTCAGCCATCGGTTTCTCAGCAGCCAGATTAGTTTAGATCTCATGAAGACTCAGATTTGGATATTGGACGCTGGATGTCTATTTGTGCTTGACAGTTCGTAGTTTAATTGTTGCCTAAGTACACTTTGCCATGATTCTTACTGCCCCAATGAAGGATCTGTAGTGTCAGAAATAATTGGTTAAACAATTGGATAACAGAGCAATTACCCAAAATATATAATTAACCAATTAACGAGAAGGTCCCAAGGTGACTGTCATTAACAGCTGATAATCCTGCCCTTCAAGCATTCTGTGTTGTTGTTAAAAAAAATCATTTAAAAAATTACGGTGAAATATAATGAACAAGAATTAAAAAGCAGTATCTTGAATCATCTTGATATCCCAGATAATTTTGCACGCCTTGTAAATCATTATACTGATCTCTGGTCCACTGTTAATATCTACGCATTTTACAAAACAGCGAGAGGTAAGCTGCCAGTCTGAAGCCAGCAAATTCAATTGTTCTTGTGTCAAAAAGGAAATGGAAACAGTATAATTTTAATATGACTTCTTTAATTCCTTGAAAGCAGGGACCTCATTTTTCCTCTTCCCAGGAGGAAGCATGATTGGAGCAAACTCATTCTCATCTGCCATGATCCCTGCACCACATCAAGCTCATCTTTACCTAACTAAGCCCTGGGAACCTAACCTTACTACACCTTTGTTAAAAAGAACTCCTAATTTGAAATATATTGCATAATAAATTAATAATACATTGTAAGATAGAAATAAATGTTAAGGATAATAAAGCTCAAAGATAGGGCAACATATCTATCCTGTAAGTTCATCATAGGGACAGAAACTATTTAGGTTGTGTAATGGTACAGTGGTAGATGAAACCCAACAATGCAGAATAGATTGGTATAAATCTATTCTGTTCACACTTTAGAGGGGGTTGTAGTAAACAAAGAGAAATAAACTTGGAATAACCATTGTTACTATTAACTAGATTAGAGCAATTCACTACACCCTTTATCCCACCACCTAGATACCTTAAGAACTGGTCCTAGGGCTAGGGGACGCACTAGTGCACCAACCAGTATTTCAGAGCACAAACATTAAGAATAGTCCCAGTATCTCACAACCCCTCAACTCCTACTGCTAAATTCACGCCCTGTTTTTGCGACACTTCCTCGTCCCCGCAAACCGTCTATTTTTTGTTGCAGGGCAAAATTGAAGGAGCCAAGTTTAAATTGGAATATTTCAGCCCCTTCAGTTGTCTTTGCAGCAGGGAAAACAGAGGTGATGGGAGGGAACTGGTTTAAGAGGCATAGAGCCCCAGGTCCCCTTCCTTTCCAATCAATAATTTGGAAAGGGAATTAGACTACCAATCAACCGTGCCTCAGTTTCCCCTTCTGCAGAGATAGGGGAGATAAAAGTCTCAGCTGCCTGTGCCATATTGCAGGGACGGGGGCTTCCTGGGTACAATACATGATTCCTATTAGTTTCTGATAACAGTACCCACGCAGACACAAACTCACGCCTACAAACAGCAAACACCTGAAAACCACACACCAACTCCAATATACAATACCTGGGGAATGCACAGGTCAACTCTCCACGGTTGGATGTCCCAGGAGTCGTTCAGGTGATTGAGGTCACTGCCAGAAGATCCTATGCCATCCTGTTTCCCTCAGTCCCAACCCGACCAGAAAGAAGCTCCCTCGCTCGTCAGGTTGTCTCCTCAGCGTGAGTTAGGGTACGCCCTTCCCCCGTCCCTAGCGGCTGCTGATGCTGAGCTCGCAGTCAGACGTCTTGATTGCCTAGCTTCCTGGAGGGAGACGTCTAGTAGCTGCGTTCGTGCCCAGAGCGGGCCCGTCAGGGGGTATCAGACACAGTTCGCGGCGCGGGCCCCTGCGGCTCGATGTGGGATCGGGCCAATTGGCCCCACTTGCCCCCCGGAAGAGTGGCCCGTTAGGCCAGCCAACAAGTAGCTGTTCCAAGAGCCACCAGTCATGCCCCACCACTCCTATGGGGCTTTCCTTTTAAGTCTCCTTCCTCCACGCAGAGCAAGCCTTGCAGCTTAATGTATGTGTCTGGTTATGAGTGCTGGCTGAGCCCAGAGAGAGCTTGTCTAGCATCCTTTCTATTTAGGCCAAGGGCAGGCCCACTCACAGAACTGCATAGAGAAAAGATGGCACTTCAGGAAACCTTGATCCAATTCCAGCTCTGTCATGGATCCTGTGTGATCTATCAATATGTCACTTATTTCCTTGGCCCCCAGTATTCAGCAAGGGTAGTCCTAAGCAATGTGGAGTAATCCCATGTAACGTACAACAGAGCTACTCAAGTGCTTAAATACCACTTTGCTTCATCGTACTTTATGAATCAGGGTCTCTGTGCCTAGATTTCCTCACGTGTGAAATGCTCCTACCTTTGTATGATCTGTTCTGTGTAAAACTCTATAATCTTCTCCAAGGTGGAAGACTGCGCAGTCGGACAGAATCTGAGCTCCCTGGGGGGCCCTGATTCTCAGCGGTGCTAGTATATTACATAATAATAATTACATTCACTGTTAGTTTGCATAACAAAGGTGATAGATTTAGAATACGTGTTTCAGCGTTTCTAATGGAACCACAGGGAAAGCTCCCTGTCCACTTGAGTTCACATTAACACTTCAATATAGTATTTCTTCAGCATGAGAGGCACAGAAAATGTGTAAAGATATAGCTACTAGAGTTGAGAAAATAGTTATACACAGCTTTTTATAGGAAGATGGCAAAAATATGCTGATTGTCTTAATCACGAGAATATGTTTGCTTTATAGGGGCTTTTAATAGCTTAATGATTAGCTAGTCTTATTGGAGTTGTGGAGGACAAAACTTCTAAGAATATTATTGATTGGGCCCTCTATTATTACCCATATCTAAGCTAACCATGATCGTTGGTTCTCAATTCTGGCCGCAGATGTGTATCAAAAACCTTTGCCAGTTAGGGTCCCCGACTCTATAAAGTCTTGTAACCAAACCCCAGGATTCTGACATTCCTGACATTTTCAAAAGGTAAATCCGACTGTTCAACCTGTTGTGCCATCTCTAAATTGGGTATTATTTCACCTACAATCGCATATTGATCTGCTTGCTACAACAGTAGAAAGGCAAAGCAGTTTTCCTGTTTATTATACTGATACAGCTATAATTCTAGTTGCACAGTGGAACCATTATGTACTACAGATTTCACGCTGACATGCCACATTCCTTCAGGTGCGATGGGTAAAGGAATTAGCGAAGCTTATCAGAAAATTGTGCAGGTGTCTCACAACAGAACATGTTGCTCCTACAGCAATGACGGTGGCAGCATTCTTCTCACATTATCGTGGCCCAATTTACAAGAGCAATGATGAGAAGCCACATATCAACAGTCTATTTTCTGATCCAAAGCCACAAATAAAAGCATTTTCTAATGGTGAAACAGAAATGATTTTCGCTCAGACTGCATCTTCGTCACCCTGCAGAGTATTTGAATAGGAACATTCTATTTGCTGAACATCCATGGCAAAAAGATTATAACTTAGATGCAAAGGCAACAAGTGAGTTAAACAAATCTATTTAAAATCATTTACTCACAAAATCCTGGCAAATAAGATTAGTTTGGGAAAAACACCTGTTAATTTTAGCACGTCATGATTGTCCCAGGTGACATTTAACTCCAGGAGACTTAGCCAGTTTTCCCATTTATTTCAGCTGGGTTTTGCTGGTGCGTGGCAATAGGTGTGTTGATGATAGAACTGTTTGGGAGGTGTGGCAATGTTGGGACTCTGAAGGAGACGTTTCAAACCAATCCAACCTCTCATAACTCTTCTCCCCCCTGCATGCCTATTGAGACTGATTCCCACCTGCTGGCACAGCTCAGGCTGTGGAACAAAGAAGGCCAAAGAAAGATTCACATTGTAAGGTCAGGCCGGGAGCAGAGAAGATGCCTCATGCTGTTATAGGAGCAGACAAAATCAGCTATTCGAGATCAAGGCTCCGTGACACCCCCATAAGCAGATGCCCAGCTAGCTATGGTACATATTAGCCCAAGAAGGCTGGCCCCTGAGAGGATAGATAATTAGTTGGATTGGAGCTTATATCTACATTCTCCCTCAGTAAAGGACCTCTAATACTCTAATTATAATAATAAGTCGAGATATATCTATCTCATAGAACTGGAAGGGACGCTGAAGGTCATTGAGTCCAGCCCTCTGCTTTCACTAGCAAGACTAAGTACTGCATTTGTTCCCAGATCCCCGACTGTGGCCACCATCAAGGATGAGCTCACAACCAATGGGCTTAGGTACGACCAGTGTCAAACCACTGAGCTATCCTTTCCATCCATACTTGTCTAAAGTATGAAATTCCCTAACATCCTACCCAAACGATCTGAACAGAGTTTTGGCCCTGCCTATATTATTATCCAGACTAGAGTCTATTTTCACCCTCTGAGAACCAAAAGCAACAAGACCCTAGTTAGAACATTGGTGTCCAACATGCTTCCTGGGGTAACTGTTGAAAAACATCTCCTTTAGCAGTCAAACTATTCCTGACACCATCTGCATGGGGGAGTCTGGAAGAATCACCTTTGGCAATGGCTGTTACCAACCATCATTTTCTTGAGTGTAGACAGTGTTATGTGTCAGGAAAATGTAGTTAAGGAGCAGCTGGCACCTATCCTGTAACATCTAATGCAATTTAAAAATTAGGGCATTTTTGTGTTCTAGTGTTCACTGGCACTGGGTGATACAAACAACACATTTAAAATAAAAAACTTAAGTGGGAAAATTGGTGTCTCAACATTGCACACGGCCTATTCTCTTGGCCATATGCTGCAACATGCATGGAGATCCAAAGGACTTCTGGTGCGACAGAACCTGCCCCCCATGTAATACTTTCTTGCAGGAGACTCATAGCCCTATACTGTCTCACTAGAAACTTCTTATAGTGCCTTTCCCCTCTGGCTTTCTGTCAAACAACCTTTGTAGCTAAAAGCAGGACCAGTATGCGTGGTAAAAAACTTACTTACAGATGCAGAGATCAAATCTTAATTTTCAAATTAACTTTATTTCCCACCATACCTCATTGCTTATTTCTGACAGACACTTGATTTGGGAGGTCCATATTCTGTCCACATTTAGTCCCTCTTTAAAGATCCCTTGTACTTGTAAGCGAGTCAGTATGAGCTGTACTCTGATCATCTGGTGGTGAAAGTATGGGAAGTGTTGGAAAGAATGTCTGGAATGTGGAAATCTCAAATTTTGCAATAGGCACGCCTACCCATCCCAGACTGCCGAGCTGTGGGACTGCTTCTGTGACAGAATGACTCAACCTCAGGTTGATGGTGTACTTAGCATTAGACAAGGCGGACATGGTTCCAAACCCTGTGAATAGAGAAAGGTTTGGGACAGGTATTTGTGCCCTGCGGTGTGTGCATCCTTGTGGAGCTAGAAGCACCAGTTGCACCCCTCTTTCTCCACTGTGAATGTCAGGGTTGATTTTTATTCCCTTAAGACTCTAGATACGGTTGGCTGAGCTGAACTCACTCTGGGCTAATGGGGTGCACTAGCATTGGGCTCCCTTTACTATGTGCTGAGATCACTAAGAGCTGAAATCACAAAGAGCTGAAATTACTGAGTTGGGAGCACTGAGTACTGTGCTAACTAGTGGGGGAGCTGAAGCTATTACTGTGGAACAGAGCAGCTTGGCGGAAGTGGAGCAGTTTTGAGGATGGCTGGAGCAGACCACAGGACAGCTGGTGGTAGTGGACGCAGGTTGCAGTAGCGGATGATAGTAGCTGTGGGGCCTGTGGAGCAGCCCACAGACCAGAGCCGGAGCCACGACAGTTTGCTGGGACACCTGGAGCGGCTCACGAGGCAGCTGTGGAGCTGGAGCAGTTTGTGAGGACGGCGGAGGAGCAGAGGGGCGGCTGGTAAGTGGGAGCAGTTCAGTGGAGAAGGCGGGTAAGCAGAACCACGGAGAGGGCGGGCAGTTGGCCCTGGACCTGTAAGGTGCCCCTTTCACCCAGGCTGGGGAGGCCTCGTCAGGAAGACTTCCTTTGATCTTGGGTAGACCTCTGACTGGGTGCATTGACTTCAGGACTAATTTGGGATTGTTTGACTTTGAAGTGATTTGGACTTAAGCCCTACAGGGTAAGAGGGAAAGGACATTGCCAAATGTACTTTGTGGGGGTGGTGTATGGTTGGTGTTACTACTCGGTTGTGTGTTTCTCCAATGGTGATGCCACACTTGATTCCTTTCCTTTATTAAAAAGATTACGCTACACTCAGACTCCGTGCTTGCGAGAGGGGAAGTCATTCTCTAGAAGGCGCCCAGGTCGAGGGCCTTAAACTGAGGCCTTATGGATGTTAAGGTAGTCAGTCACTGCCTGGGTGGGGGCTCGAGCCGGTTATGCCTTGTGTTATTGAAATGGAACCCCTGGATACTGAACCTGGCCCTTGTTGCTGCCAACTCAGAGGGGCAGAAGGGTTACATACTGTTTTCAGTGAATCATGTTAACTTGTACATAAATTGCCAGCTGCTGTTCCCCTCTCCTTAACATCTGTCTACTTGTCTGTCTGTCCAGCCAGCTTTAGACTGTAAGACCCTCAGAGCAGGGTTCATCCTTCTTGAATGTTTGGAAGGTCATAATACATACCATGAACCAATAACAATGCATTAGTAATTGCTATAATTAATATTATTATTAAGGATATCACACTGTGCGTCAAACTGGTATGTTTTATAACTAAGTTAGATCTGATTTACACTGTCATGCTGTTGTATTTTTATACTTAATTCTTGCCCCAGCCCCCAAAGGTAATTTTGTTCTTTCCTTAACAGCAAACGTATCTTTTCCCCACCAGCTACTAGCACGAGAGATTGGGCACAGCATGTGAGCGCCCTCTTCTGTGAAGGGACAGTCTCTGGGCACATGCGCAATTCAATCCTTCAGATACCAGCCATGTGAACCTTAAAGCAGTTCTCCAGCTGGCCAGGAGCATCAATAACCGAGTAAATTAATTTGATGACTGAAACAGAGTTAATCATGACAACCACAGTATAAATCAAAGTCTTCCAGTTCCAGTTGCTTGAGCTCAAAAGTTATTACCAGCGGGTGACTGATAGCCTAAGTGATATTAATTTGGTGATCAGTCTAGTCTCCAGCAGATGTCCACATCAGGACTAATGCTCATTGTGCTAGAAAGTGTTTATTTTTGCATTACCTCTTCCTCCATCTGTTTCCCTCCACCATTCTATTTGTTTGTTTCATGCACCTGTTGCGTTCTATCATAACCTACTCTTTGGGACTGGGCTGGTCCTTTTATTAAGTATTTGTACATTACCTAGTGCAATCCTTGAATCAGTTCCTATTGCATAGAAATCACCACTGAAGACATATTGGTCAGCAGCTTCAGTAGACACACTTCGGACAAACTGGCTCCTTATCTTCATCCCAGTCAAGGTTTTAGGCACATACCTCTGTGGAACAGTAAGAGGAGGGTTGCACTGTTCTAGTTCTATGGACAAACAGAAGGCTTCGAACACCAGCACTGACAATCTGACATCATTCACAAGAACTGAACATGTAAATACAAAGAAATGTAAAAAGTACAAGATGTCTAAGAAGCGTCACGGGAATGGAATGTGTATTGAATTGGGCCCTTGGAACATTTAATTTGTACACCAACAACCAGAAGACTTGCTCAAACAGAAAAATAAATCACCAAGAGGTAGAGTTACAAAGGGACTTAGGTGCCTAAGTCCAATACTTTAGGCTCCACTGGGATTCACAACCCCCTCTCCCCCCCCCTCAGCTACTGCCTAACGCTATAGGCACTTAAATACCTCAGGCACCTAAATTTCCACCATTAAAATTCCCAAGGTGCCTAAATTTCAGTAGCTGAATATGTGCGCTGCCACCTTAGTCCTGATGCCATCAGCAACTCAGCATCTAGCTCATGTTCAAGCTCCAGCAGGATTTACAAAGTAGGCATTCCCCTGCCCGTCTTGACTTTGGGACCCGGTAACCAGGTGTACTCAGCACATGGGAATCCTTGCAAAATGGCTGGAGAAGGAGGTGGTGCTGCCTTCCACCCTTTATGATCTTCAGCCCTGTGGAGCAGGAACTGAAACTTGGGCATCCTGTGTCCCAGGGAAGTGACCTAACCACTGAAGTCTCTCTCTGGCTCAGTGCATGTTTATTTATTCCAAGTGGAACAGCTTCAACTGGAGAGAGGAAGAGTGCCCCACACTAGAATATCCCATAGCCTAGGGTCAGGACACTCGCTTGAGAGGCAAAAGATGTAAGCTCAGATCTCTTCTCTACATCAGGTAGAAGGGGGAACTGAATGTGTGTCTCCCACATCCTAGGTGAGTGCCATAACCATTGGGCTAAAGGTATAAGAGTGGGAGGGGCACTACCATTGCCTCCTCCAGTGTTTACTGAAAACAACAGCTTAGGTGCACTACTCCAGGAGAGGGCAGGTGGTACTAGATCTCCCGGATATGTTTGTAAGTTAAAATCAGATGCCTAAATGGGGGAGGCAGTAGGAGTCCTCCCCATAAAAGTCTCTAGTAGCAGCAATGCTCACTAAGAGGAACCAGACCACAGTAAAGTGGGGATGTCAGCATGCAGCAAGGCCCAGACAGAACAGGTAGGGGTGTGAGGGAGGAAGAATCCAAACCCATATGATAGAGCATACAAAATTAGACTCTAGAAAGCACATTTCATAAGGAAAGAGCAGAGGTCAATCTCCCATTTGTGTCCTAGGAGCTAGATTCACAAAGGGACTTGGGCAGTGCTGTGTGGAGTGTTGCAGTACCCAGCCTGTTTAGGTGCCCTGATGTTCACAACCTTGAATTAGGTATAGAAATTAGACATGGACGTGACTACCTGGGTCAAGTTTAAACCTAATCTAAGCAGCTGCAGCTCCATTAACTTCACTGAAATTGCATTTGCTTAGATCAGGTCTGAATTTGGGTCATTAAATCCTTTCCTTTGTGAGTTTTCTAGTACTCTCTCTAGACTAATAATTGTGGTACTCTGTCTAGTCTTGACAAAGCTTTTACTATATCCCTTAGGAAGCTATTCCATAGTCCAATGGCTATGAAGAGCTAGTGAGCCTAAATTTTCCTTTCCTTTATATCATCTTAGTACCATTGTGCCAATTGAAACAATTCTTCTCCCTTCATGGTGGTATTTCCCTTCAAGTATTTATAGTTAGTTACAAAGCTTGGGTAAAGGATGACTTGGGGGAACATAGAAGTCTCTTACTCTTTCTTCATGACTCAACCCCACAAGTACTTTTTATCACTGTCATTGTTCTTCTCTGTATTTCTTCCAATTAATCTCTGTCTTTCGGTGCTGAGGTCCCTAAACCTTAACACAGTTACATGCAGCCTTACCAGGACTAGCGTGAAGGGCCATCACCTCTCTTCTTCTTGCATATACATGCATACAGCAAAATGAGTGGGGGGGAGGGTTGTGTGTGTTTTGTTTTTGTTCTTATTTCCTGCCATATCACACTGTAAACTCTGAGCTAATCTACTATTAATCCTAGATTTCTTTTAATGTTGGGTTTGGAGTCTCTAGCTCACTTTCAGCTTTATGGCCACTGAGGGATCTCCCTAGATTCCAAAATATCCCCACTGCTATGTGTACTTTGGCTTGTGTACGTCGCAACAAAAGATTTAAAATACTAAAAATTCAGGTGTGATTCTAAAAGTTTAATTTTCCAAAGAAAATATTCCCCTTTTCAAACTGATGTTCTAGTAAGTTAAAGCAATCAATATTATGCTACTTATTTTTCTTGGTTGGTAAACTAATCAGTACAACATTTTTGCTTCCTTCATGTACCCTTTTTATTCATTATTATTCCAATATTTAAGGGCAAAAATCACTGATTTTCATAAGTGTTTTTTGGCCACTTATTCCCCCTTTTCTTCCCTTCCCGTCCCACTACTTTTCATCCTCCTTTCCAGCCAGCAATGGTGAAAATGGGGCATGACAGAACTACTTAGGCCTTTCCAAACGTTCCAGCACTGCAACATTCAGTTCCAGCAAGTGTAAGCTTATGTACACTGAATAATACTTTTAGATTTGCTTGTAATAGTACAAAATATGCTGTTTTACAAGGTGTCTTTTAAATTAGGCCATCCTCTAAGAACAAGGTCATAGATGAGGCACATCTGGAATTCATATCCAATGGCTTGGCATAAGCTTCGTAACCAAGCTCTTAACCCTATGATAAGACCCCCTGGCACAAAGTTCTTTAAATGCCTGGCACTTTTTGCTGCCATAAATTATGGCACGTTGTTCTTTCAAGTGAACTGCTGAATGTTCTTCAGGAATGTACAACGTAATTCTTAGTTTTAAGTCATCACAACTGCAGAAATATATTAATGTTAGGAAAATCTTGGAGCCTGTGATTTAAGTGTTACAGTTTATTTAGGGATGGCAATGGCAATATAATGAAAATGGTGGATTAGATATACTAAATATATTTTTCAGAGGATAAAAAGCTTTTATGTTCCAGTTCATTAAGTCTTGAAATACACGATTTAACATTCCTTGAACCCAATGAGACTTCTTTGATGTTGCTTCAAATCATAATAAACCAGTTATAAAAACTCTCTGGGTAAGAAGCAGCTTATTATCATACTCAGAGAAGCGAATACTTAAGATGTCCCATATAAATGGAATACAGTGCATCTAGAAATAAACAGGTATATTCCTTTCTTGGTAGCCGTGACAGTTGCACAGTGGTGTTCATGTAACAACAATAATAAATTGAATTGCTCATCACAATAAAATCTACTTCTTCACAATAAAGTCTACAACTTTAGTCACTAAAAATAATTGCGGTGCTGTTTAGGATTGAAGTGTCCACTACAGCGCGGTTGTTGTATCTCCCTGCTACTGAGTGTTCAACCCTTTTGAAATTCAAGTCACTTAGGGCTCATTTGCGGCTTTGCCATGGCAGCCCAGGAAGCTAATCTTCCCCCAACACATACATAGCCCTAATCCGCCCTATAGCCCAGGACGTGAGAGCAGAGAATGAACCCTGAACCAGCCCTACGTGACACAGCATACATCCCCGATGCACTGGCACAGCTGGGCTCCACCCATTCTTCATCCTCTCCTGCCTGCTCCTCCCACATGTAGGGATGTAACAGCTCACAGAGGCTCTGCATGGTATGGATAACCCATGCAACAGCATGAAGAGGTGCCTATGCCCCATACTCTTTAGGGCAGGTGTGCAGAATGGCCACAATCTGATCATTTATTACAAATACAGATTTAGGAGCCTAACGGCACAATCCTATTTCTGAAATTGTGGTCATCTCCATTTCATTGTCATGTTGGATTTCTACTTTCAACACCCACTCAAGAAATATTTGTTAAGATTCAATGTGGCCACTCTGAGGAGTCCTGGGAAAAATAGCCAGCGTGGTTGTCAGTATCAGAGGCAGGTCACTAAGAAGAAGAGGGAATTGAAAATGATCATCAATTTGCACTGTGTTGACCTCTTCAGAAACAGTAAGAACCTGCTATAGTGACAATCCCTTTGTGATAAATTGCCACAGGTGACATCAGTTCATGGAACTCTTGTAAGGGCTTGTGCCTTTCTCTTTTAAAAGTGGCATATGGCTTAGTCATGCTGTCCTGGGGTGCATATACCAGAAACCCAGGGATTAATTCAGGTACTGCTGGCCAGTGCTGATTGGCCGTCTCACAGCAGCTCAGAGGATAAAAAAGCTGGGAAGCAGAGGGGTAGAGCAGCTGCCAGAGCCAGCAGGCTGAAGAAGGGAACTTCTACCAGAAAGCTGCTGAAAAGCTCCTCAGAGACAGCACCCTAAGATGGGACAACAGCCCAACAGGCTGAGAAGCCTACAGAAACCAGGGTGGTAGGAAGGAGCTCAGGACATGGTCGGAGTCCTCAAGTCAACTGCCCTGCTAAACTGAGTGAACTACTCAGGTGCAACCCTCTGCCTGGCCAGAAGAATGCTGTTGTACTTAAAAACAAAACAAAAAACAAACAAACAAAAAAACCCAGCTCACCTATACAAGTATCTTTTTATTTTTTTAATTAATCTAGTCACAATTCCAAAATAAAAATAAAACTGACACAGTCTCAGGAATGTTAGCACAGAAATCAGACTTCATGGTCAGGAGGACCTTACCATGATTCTATGATTTCATTAATTCATAGATTCTAAGGCCAGATCATTATTGTGGCCATCTAGTCTGACCTCCTGTGTAACAGAGGCCATACAGCGTCCCCCAGAATAATTCCTAGTGCAGAGCTTTTAGCAAAACATCCAATCTTAATATAAAAATTGTCAGTCATTGATACTCCACCACGATCCTTGGTAAGTTATTATAATGGTTAATTACTCTCACTGTTAATAATATACACTATTTCTAGTCTGAATTTCTGTAGCTTCAACTTCCAGCCATTGGATGGTGTTATACCTTTCTCTGTTAGACTGAAGATACCATTACTACATATTTGTTCCTCTGGTAGATTCTTATAGACTTTAAACAAGTAACTCTTTACCTTTTCTTTGTTAGGCTAAATAGATTGTTATGTCTGTCACTATAAGGCATGTTTTCTATTCTGTTAATCATTCTTGTGGCTCTTCTCTGAGCCCTCTCCATCCTTTTTGAATTGTGGATACCTGAACTGGACACAGAATTCCAGCAGCAGTTGCACCAGTGCCAAATACAGAGGTAAAATAACCTCTCTCCTTCCACAGGAGATTCCTCTGTTAATGGTTCCAGGATTACATTAGGTCTTTTGGCCACAGCATCACACTGGGAGCTCACGTCCAGCTGATTATCCACTATGACCCCCAACTCTTTTTCAGAATCACTGCTTCCCAGGATAGAGTTCCACATCTTGTAAATGTGGCTTAGATTCTTTGTTCCTAGATATATCCATTTACATTTGACCATATTAAAATGCATATTGTTTATTTGCACCCAATTTACCATGTGATCTACATTGGTCTGAATCAGTGACCTGTCCTCTTCATTGTTTATCACTCCATCAATTTTTGTGTAACCTGTAAAGTTTATCAGTGAAGATTTTATGTTTTCTTCCAGCCTCCAGGTCATTATTAAAAATGTTAAACAGCATAGGGCCAAGAACCCGTCCCTCCAGGACCACACTGGAAACAGACCTGCTCAATGATGATATTCCATGTATAGTTACATTTTTGAGACTTATCAATTAGCCGGTTTTTAATCCATTTATTGTGTGCCACGTTCATTTTATATCAGTCTATTTTTTTAATCAAAATGTTCTGTGGTATATACAGAGCTCTAAAAGTAAAAGCACTGAGGGAGCCTTGGGAGCACAGTCTCTCCCAAAGGGAAACGGATGGCTTGTCAGATATGCTCCCAATATGGAACTATTACAACCAGACACATCAACAGACGAAAATGCAGCAGAAGTGAGAGAAGTAAAGGGCAGTTTGATTATTAATGGGGAACTACTGGCAAATTTATAATTATGTATTTAGTATTTTTACTATACTAGAACCCTAAGGTCTCAACCAAAAGTCCTAGTGCTGTTCAAACAGAGAAGATTGGTCCCTGCCCCTAAGAGCTTACCATATAAGGGGATGAGAAAAATGAAAAAGTTGGGGGAGAGGGAGATTTTATATATATAAATTGTATATACTGGATCGTGTACAAACTACAATGGTTAAACATCTGTTAGGAATGGAAAGGCATACTGAAATGCTTGAGAATCAACAATATGCCAATATTTTGACAGCCTAATGAGAAACCTGGAAAGGAAGGAGAATCCAAAGGCCATTTTGGTTATGGAAATGTTTCTTTGGATCTTCAGCCCTGATCCTGCACCATAGAAGCCAATGGGAGCAGCAGGCTATCAAGGGCCGTGCAAGGGGGAAGTGGTACCTCACCCCTGGACGGGCCCCACTGGAAGCTGTTGTGGCTGGGGATAGGTGCCCCTTCCCCAGCCCAGCTCAGCCCAGTTGGAGCTGCCACAGCCAGAGAGACCTGCTCTCCTCTGGCCCTGAGCTGCTGCGGTGAGACAGGGCTGGGGGGAGTCCTCTTTCCGAAGGGCAGCCTGGACCCCAAACCCCTCATCTCTAACCTGACCCTGGACCCTTCATCCCCAGCTGGAGCCCTCACCCCCCACACCTCAACCCCCTGCCCCAGCCCTGAGACCCACCCCCACACTTTGAACCCCTCGACCTCGCCCTCGCCACACATCACCTCCATATTGGTGTGCATAACAAAGTTAATTCCCATCTGGACATAAAAATTTAGAAGGAATGCTGTTCAGGACCCAATCTTGCAAATCAGCAGGGCTCCACTCATGCAGAGCTCATTACAGATCCACTTCAAGTTATTTCAGGGAAACTGATGCAAGGGGGGGAAAAAATTCTGTTCCTGCATTCTTAATTATGCTAAAATCCATGTCATGTTCAAAAGGAGTTGTGGTTGAGTAAGGAGTGGGGGGATCAGGGCCTGTGATCTCAACTGTTTCTGAGTAATGAGACAAGGACACAACACAGTCAGCCAGAAAAATAATCTTATTGAAAACTCAAAGACATTGTTCTTCCTTCCCAAGAACAGATAAAAAAATAAATGAATTAGGTGAAAATGGCTTATGTAAGACTTAGTGGTTGTGCTATCTTGGCTGTTGCCTGGAAAATTGAGCGTAATAACTTTAAATGATCAATATTTATTTCCTGGGAATAGCTGACTGTAAACTTTGGGGGTAGGGGAGGAAATCCATGATCAAAAAGACCAAATGAATTTAGAAAAAGACTTATGGGCTAATAATTGAGATGTTCATTCAGTCATACCTCAAATTACAGGAGAGCCTGAAAAATACATTTATGAGCTGATGTAACCGTGAGGTTACTAGCCCTTTGACGTACTATGTGAATAAAAAGATGTAATGCCTTAGAGAAGTTCAAAGAGGAATATATATATACTAACTGATGAATATAGACACTATTTTTTAATATATTTCTTTGTTGGATTGTGGCTGTGAACAAAGCATGATTCTCTATTTCTGTACTTTAACCCACTCCTGGAAAGGGGATGATCACTTGTATCTCTTACTGTTACTGAATTTACCATCTACTCTAAACACACACTGGTAAAACTGGGGCTCAGTAGTGTAAGGAAGACGTGTGATATTGTATGTTTAATTTGTTTTTTTATTCATGAAACACCTGTAGTAAGAAAAATAAAGAAGATTCAGAGACTAGTCCACATTTTAAGATGTAATACATGGTTTTGTGATTTGAAAACATAACTTTAAATTAGTCCTGGATAAATTTTGATTACCCACATCAGTTCTTAAGATGAATTTGATGTTATAATTCACATAGTACGATTAGCTTGTGGGTGGACTAGAAGGTGCAATTTGGATTATTACAGACAATACCTCTCTCCAACTGACTGCCTATAAATTGTGGGCTATGGTCAGTTGCAAAAACATGGGAATTTACTAGCTACTGTGGATTGTGTAGTCCCATTTCCAGGTAATTTTTTAGGGGAAAAAAATAATCAAACATTCTGTTTGCAGTAATCAGTGAAGTCCTTTATTTTGAAGTCAGGAGCAACCCAATCTAGTGCTCAGGATTCTTGTAAACTATGTAAAGTCACTGCTTTGTTGCTTTCTGGTTTCATTCTTTGGCATCACTCACACAATCCTATGAACATCTTTTATCAGTTCATGCCAAAAACATTTGAATTAAATAAGTTGTAGTTTTCCAGCTTCAGATATGTGTAGAACTACAGAACTAATACTGTTAATAGCAGCATCTCCCACTACAGTGACTGTGCATTATCAGATAAGAC
The DNA here is from genome assembly GCF_003597395.2 of Chelonoidis abingdonii. NCBI lineage: Eukaryota > Metazoa > Chordata > Testudines > Testudinidae > Chelonoidis > Chelonoidis abingdonii. The sequence goes on from NC_133773.1 coordinate 93,913,378, forward strand.
TTTTTTCCCCCTTCTCTTCCTCAGAACATCATCTTGTAACTGAGCTTCTTTCATTGTTCTTAACTTTAAAAAGATCTGCCTGCTTTTTACTTACAGTTAAAGGGTTTGATTCAAGGACCATTTCATTTTTTCTCTGACACTAAACACACAAGGTATCTTGAAAGTGGCTGTATACCTTGTTTCAGCCTTCCCATACAATTCACTGTGCAAAACCAATCTTAAATACTCAGTATAATGTGTTTTCATCAGTGGTCATTTTGATTTTCAATCTGGCCATGAAATGTTATGCTTTGCCTGTTTGTGTGGGCATAAGCTGCAGGCAGCAACTCTAGTCCTAAGAAAGTTATTTAGAAATTGAAATCCAAGCAGGAAACAAGTTTTACAGGGAATATACTCAGCTTCTTAAAGACCTGCACCCCAGGTAACAATAAGCAATACCCAAGATCTAATGCCTATACATTCACATAAATGCTAGTAGCACCAAGACCATCTGCAACATCATCATCTGATGACTCCCCAAAAATGAAAGAGTACATGAATTAAGCCTTCTTGAAAGACATTCACACTTTTAACCTTATCTCTAAATGTCCTCATTTTATGATGCTTGCTTTGGTGATAATTACAACATCCTCAGAGTGCTTTCTATCCTAAATTACTGATACGTACTCTCAGCCTTAATTCCAGCTGACCATAGCTTTTTGTCTGGTAATAAATGAGTGGTTTGGTATTTCTGAGGGTAAGTGGTAACCATGAGATTTTAATAATGCTGCGCATTCATAGGTCAGTTAAAGAGAGGACCGTTCCGGGACAATTGGAAGGATGGCTGATGAGGACTGAGTCAGGGATTCTGAAGGGCCTGGGACTGGAGTGTGATCTCTGGAGGCAGTTCAAGTGCTTATTGGGCCTACTAGCTGAACTGCCTTTAACCTGAGTCATGGTATACCTGGCATACTATGAAGTACTGGGTCTGAAAACAAGCTGGTGTATCACTCTGACAACCCCACCGAAAGGAAGATGATTACACAAAAAGTTACCAATATGTCTTATTATAGGGGCAATTCCTTTAGTTAGCATTCTTGTAAAATGGGAAATGATGGTAGTGCCATTTCCAATGGTCTATGCACCCTGTCCACTGATCCCTCTGACTTTAGAGCAGACATTTCTCTAAAGCACTGGGGTGAATGATTATCATAGTCTCCACCAGTCATTTCTTTGTCACATTGCCATCTCAATCCTGTAGCCAGCCAAGGAGCTTGGAGCAGGGACAAACCACCAAGAAGTCTACATACATGTGTCACATGACCTTCTGGGGCTAGTGGTTCCTGGGATGTCTTCATCAGTAAAATGCCAAGGGAATTTGACTTGTGTCATGGCAGTGATGCTAACCTCAAGCTGCCCTAGGCTCCACACCCACATGGGAAGGACCCTGGAGCCCATGCTGGGTCACTTAGAAGAAAGGAGGACGAAAAAAGGTCCAACAGCCTTATAAGCAAACAAACCAAGCTACCTTCTTCCCTGGCCCCTGCTCCAGAGGGCGAGCACACTGGCAGCTGAGTGAAGGGGAACTCTTCTTGAAAAAGCAGCTCACTGAGATCCAGTATGATAATTCCTGTGTTCTGATCTCTCTGCTTAGTGCTGACTGAGTATATGCACAGCATTCATCTGTCACTTACCAGTGGGGGGAAGGATATACACTGAGTGCATAGAGAGAGGAAGGAAAGCTCCCCAACCCATTTCTATGATGAGGCTCAGAGCCAGAATGCATATTTGAATCTTGCAAGAACCACTTATCCCAGACATGTCTGGTTGGGGACAGGAGAACTCTGTGAGACACAGATGGCAAGAGAGGACAAAGCACTCAGCCCCTGTTCCAGAAGTCATGATCATGTAGCCAAGTAAAGGCCAGCAGGGCGTGTCAATTCTCTCTATATGCCATCCTTTCAATACAGAGTCAGAGTTGTGAGCTGGGACGAGGAAATGATTACTTCTGCAACTTCCCATTCCATAGTCCTCATTGGAATGAGCTCTCTGAACACAGAGCTGAAGGTGGATTTGATAGCATCAAGGGGCTCTCATCTTTAAGAGCCGTACCTCTTGTGTCACTAGAGGGAAGATGTTCTGGCTCCTCCTGTCCTGGTATAGATTTGGGATTGCAGAGAACTGAGAGGAGCTCACCCTGCACCAGAGAATCTTAGAGGCACGAGAGTTGCTGGCTGGCTACCTCCTTATTCTCCCAATCCCTCAGTTAGCAGTTTCAGAGGCAGCACACAGCCTGTAGCTGGCACTGACAGGAATGGAAGATTTCTCTGGACAGGAAGAAGCCCCTGAACCACTGAGGTACACTCATCATTATCAGCAAAGCCCCAGCATAGCCAGCAAAGGCTGCCTACCGCCCAGAATCTACGAAGACATTGGATCATGGGATACAAAGGGTTAAGCAGAGAAACAACTAGGACACAGAGGCCAACAGGTAGGTGAGATTCCTCCCACTGCAGGATGGGAAGATGAGAGGGGGTGAAGCATTCTTCTCTTGTGGAAGCAGAGGCCACTGTACAGGGCCTCTGATTGGGAGGATCTGAGGGTGAAGTGCCTGCAGCCATGCGTCCACAAGGCTACCAGGTGTTGGGAAGCATGCACCTAGAGTCACCCAGGCCACTGGATGAAGTAAAGCATACACCAACACTAGGTGGAAAGGCCATCAGCAGGTATGATACTGCAGGATGTTGGTGTCAGAGTGAGAATCCACTGCGAATTGGGATGCATCCAGGAGGGTTGTAGGTTTGCAAACACAGATCAGAGAAATCTCCCAGCAAGAGAAGGTGTCCAGATGTTTTAGAACCTGTCCATGCTGGGGCTTGTAACCATGTTTGAAACAGTTTTCAAACACAGTTATAGCCAAACACGTTTGTAACATGGCTTGAGTTCCCACCAAGCATACTTACAAATCAGGTTCCAACAGTGCTTTTGAAACACACTTAAGTGTTTTTATACATACACACACACTGGAGAAGAAATGGCGAGAAACATGCTAGCTACTCTTGTATTGAGAAATAAGCATTATTTAGACTTGGGTGCAGCTAGGTGGGAGATAGGCAACCAGATGCCTACAGACAAATGCCATCAAGTTAAGTCTAGGACCTCACTTTTCTTGTCCAGTAAAATGTAACACTTGAGAGCATTCAGTCTTTGAATCCTAGTTGCTTCTTTGAATTTTGGATACTCCCAGAGGCCTTGGTAGAGTGATGGGCAGGGGAAGCCTTAACACTGAGTAGCCATTTTGTCTCACTGAATCCCACAGAAAGCAAGGCAGATTACATAAGAGCTGATCCATACCTCTATCCAGTTCCCCTTCCCTATTATGGAAATAAATGGTGGACCAAGAGGTCCTTTACCATCTGCTTGTTTCTCCAGATCTGGGCTGCTTTCACTCTCCTCTCTCTATGGTCAACTGTGGGGTGTAGTGGCTTGCAGTGTTCAGAGGCTGGATGGCTCCCTCAGCAGGGCGCAGTGGGCTTGTGCAATGGATATCTGTCAGAAAGGCATCGTGGCTTACAGGGTGAGCACAGGCCAGGTAGTCTTAGGGTGATCAGATGTCCTGATTTTGGAGTCTTTTTCTTATATAGGCTTCTATTACCCCCCACCCCATCCCAATTTTTCACATTTGCTGTCTGGTCACCCTAGGTAGTCTAGCTGGCAGTCACTGGGATGTGATGGCTTGTGGAGTGAGCAGTTGAGGTGGAAGGTGGGTAGCATGGTGGGTGGGCATGGTGGCTTGTGTGCGTTAGATAATCTGATAAATAATTGGCAGGGTGAAGGTAGCCTGGTTGTTTCTAGCGCCTTTCCTGATTACTTCTCTATTCCTCTGATTTCCTGGCTGATGTCAGAGAGATATGCTGTGCTAGAAACTGCTGCAGCCTGCAACTTCAGTAGCTGAAGAAGTGTTTCCAATAAACTTCCTGCACAACCCTAAACTTAGAATCCAATGAGCTGAAATTTAGGAATAAGCTCTCCTTTTGGTGATGCTTTGAGCAGGAGGGTGAATTAGGCCTACCTGCACCTGCTGGAGGTAGACTGAACTGATAAGGTCTTCAGGGGTGTGGCTAGTCCCAGTCTGCATTGATTTACAAGTCTCGTTCTGCCTCTAAGGAACTGCAAGCAGGTGAAAAACCCATTCTAATGGATCTGCAGACTTTCATTGCCAAGAACGTCAATTACTCTTAAGTTATTAATATGTACTCTCATTCTTAACATAGACTTTTCACTTAAGATACTCAAATCCTGAAATAACAGTTTCCATGAAATTTCATTTTCAATAGTTATGTTATCTTCAACTATAGCAGAGCAAGACTGGCTTGCACCTGCCTGCCTCCTGGCTTTTCAATAGGTACAGCAGGGCAAGTTCTTTATGAGCTGCATTTTGAACAGGTTAAAATTGTTGGTATTTATGAGGATCAATGCCATGAGTTACAGCTAATTAACCTTGTGGTGAGTTTTACAATACATTTATAGATGCATAATTAATCTGGAAGTAGCAAATCATTCTGTTCATTCTCCAGATTTATCATTTAATTAGATGATGCTGAAAACAATCATACTTTTTATGTTCAGTGTTTATATATGTTGTATCAGAGCAGTACCACTTGAAAACATCAGAAGCATATGTGTGTGAGAGAATAATTTCTGATCTTTACTTCAAAGACCTCTAAACAGAAAAACGTTCATGACAGTACATTTCAGTTAATGTCACTCAGCCTCTAGCCTTTGCTTGTCTATACAAAGAAAAGTGAAGGACTGACTTGTTAAAGCATCAACTGTTAGCTGCTTCTGAAAGGAGATGTAAAAAGATGTAGAACAAAGCATAATAATTTTTTTTATCTAATATGTATGCAAAAGGAACATTTTCCTACCACAGAAACAGTGGTTCTATGGGCATTGCCATGGTACAGGCCAGACAAGTGTACAACTCTTGCGCAACTGCCTATGTCTTTACAGCCCAAACACCACTCTGTTCCTTCTACAAACTCAAGCATCTCTTGAAAGATTATAAAATAGTGGGGCAGCATGGCAGGTTGGTTGTCTGGATTTGCCCTATCATCTCAAAGAACAACTATGGTAAGTAACCACACATTCTTCAAGCATTCCCTGTAAGGCTCCCTGCTTCAAGTGGTTAATAAGTAGTCCCCAGACCTAAAGTCTGAGGAATTTTACTTTAATAAAGACTGCAGGACTCAGGTATAGTCTAAATTTTCAGAAGTGACTTAGAAGCCTAAGCCTCACTGAAAGTCAACGGGAGTTAGGCACTTTTGAAAATTTTACCATTAGCCCCAGGAAGAATAGGACTAAAAAGAGATACAAAAAGAGACATTTCTAATGGGGTTCAATCCATAGCCAGTGCTTATCTTAATGGTAGCGATGACATGGGTAGTAGTCAACACTTGGACCCAACTATTCAATGCCTGAGGCTCACATGCCCAATGCCACGGCAATAACATAGAAAAGCTCACTGCTGACACACCCAATGCCAAAGCATCTAGTGTGCAGGCATCAGATTTTGAAAACATCTGGAATAACTTGACATCAGGGACAGGAGCAAAAGTCAGTTAATATAGGCACTTGACATCAAGATGCCAACACCACCCCAAAACATTGGCTTTGAAGAGGGTTTATATGCTGATACTGAGATTGACACTATGGTCATAGTGTCAACAACAATCATAACCCTCATGGCGTTGTATCTTTTTCCTTAGTGCAAAAGAGAAGCCAAGAAGCAGATGCTGGACTGAGATGTGTGGAATGATTTGAAATATTGTGGAACTAGTTCCTTATTATATCCATTACCCAGAATTCAAAAAGTATCCAATGTGAAGAAAACTAACTGGTAGACTAATTAAAGTATTATTGTGATGACTAAATCACAGAAATGCCATAATATGCAGTATGTATATTTTGGAAGCATGCCTACAATTTTGTATATTACAGGTCTAAAAAAGACAATTCACATTCATATAACATTCACACATCTGTAGGAGGAACTGGACCATCCTTCTCAGTATGTTATAAAAGTTTAAAATTAAACGGACTAAATATATTATTTAAAATGTTTTATTACTTTCATAGTTGTTAAAAATCAACACTAATGACAGACTTGAACCAGGACCCCATACCTAAATCAGCTCACACTTCAGGAAGTTTGTATCTGAGTTTCTCAGCTCTGGCCATTTCTAATAAAAACAGCAGGTTGAGCCCAGTTATGGAACTGAGTTGTCAATACAGCATTTGTCAGAGCTCAGAATTAAATGGTTGCCTGATTGATTAGTTTGATGAATAAGTTGCTCAAAAGTTTTGTATTTTTCTTGTTGATCAAAAGGCAATATTGAGTATACTACTAGATTAAGCAAAAACCTCTGGCAAGGATGAACTACCATTTAGGTTACCTTCTTTAAGACGTTATTTTCCTGCCCCATATGTTTGCTGCAGAGATTAAGAGCATTGTTAAAGAGGCCAAAGAAATGCAATTTCTTAATCTACCCTTTTTGTTTTTCATCAGTGATTCTCAAACTGGTGGTAACAACGACTGATTTAAAGAAAGTGGGCCAGATGATAAAGTGGCTTTCATTCATTAGTGGGCTGCCAGCTCACAAAACAAATGAATGGATGTTAAACTATCATTTTCTCAATGTCTATTTGATTGACAATTAGCTCCTAAAACTGGAGTTGGAGAAACACTTGCTAAATAAATTTCACAGTAATCTTGTACGTTTAGTCAATTCCACTCAAAGCACAAGCTGATGCTTGAGCAGTCAGGCAGTGCTAACCTAAATTTGCAGTCACCAACCAAATTCAAATCAGAAGACAAGCAGAAGGCAGAGGAAAGAGGGGGAGGTGCAGTAGCAACCTCCGGTGCACAAACTATACATACTGGCAAAGTCTACAAGATGTAAGAAACATGTATCAAGCCCAGTTCTGCCATTAGTTACACCCATGTAACTTTACTAAGTTTAACTGAGTTACTTCAAATTTATATCTGTGTGACTGACAATAGTATTCAGATCTTTGTGATTTAGAGTAACTATTTATTTTCCAGTGCCACCTGAGAATGTATGCCTTCCACTTCTTTAGATTTCTTCCAGTGAACTAATCGAGAAAATGTTTTCAAAAGCTGATGCCTGCATGCCAGCTAGTCACTGGCGCACTATTCAGCTGCAAGGATCTGCCTGCAGAATCACAGTCTACGTAGTCCAACAGTTTTTATGTTTCCTCTCATTGATTGCATTTGCTCCAGCTACTTATTCCTGGATGTCAAGTCACAATATCTGTATAACATAATACTTTGTTGCTCTATATATTAAAAGTGCCATAAAAATATAATTAATCCAAATCAGTTAATCAGAGTGGGGGTTATACTTTTGTATGAATAGGAATAAGTGATTGACTCATTTTGTTTGTGTAAATGTACCTAAAAATTAAAGAAACAAAGTGTATTCATTCCATTATTTTTAATACAATTTTTTGCAGCTTTCCATAAATCTTAATTACTCCAAGATTAAATGAGTAAATTGTCTAAGACACTGGATGTTGACTGAAGTCATCTTTTTTTTTCAATCAATTTGTATTATACTTTTAATCACCACCAATTCAAAACCACAATCTATGCAGAGCACTTTTTACAAAATATAAACCTTATGCATGTAACATAGAAGGGCCTCTAACTAATTATTACCATAATTCTATTAACTTATTGTAAAGTAATAATTTTTCAGAACACTGAAAGTGCTCACTATATAATTGACATTTCTATTTGATGTTTAAAATCTAAAATTATTTTGAAGTAAAACCAATTTTACTGTATAACTTGTCAACCATTTCTAAAAGCTGTGACTTAAATAACTAGTTTCCGTGTACACAAATGTATTGCAGTTGGCAGATAGTTTCTGTGTATATAGAGAGTGGCCAGTTTCATTTAACTTAGGTGTGCATTAGTTCTGAGGGTAGTCAATACTGCATTTGCACTTAAGACTTTGGAGCAAAAAACAAAGTTGTGGGCGACTACATTCTTGAAACAATAGTTGTCTGGGTTAGAAAGGAATATTTGTCTACTCTTATCCTTACAATCCCCTCTAGAAGGAATATGTTCTGAAACAAAGGTTTGCCTTATATCTTCAATATTACTATTCCTCTGCACACCCTTCTCATGCCACATCACATCTGCATTTGACATTAGTAATTACAGAAAAGTTAGCTAGCTGTAGAGTGGAGCTTACTGAGAACTACCTGTTGTAAGTATCCCATTAGTGTATAGAAATTTGTACATTAGTGCAGTAGCAATAAAGTCCTAGAGCGAGAGCAAAAAAAGGTTCAAAGGAGGCAGATAATGGGGGGGTGGGGTAAATGCCTTCACCACAGTAAAAGAATAAACATTTGTAAAAGGTGAAGACTCTGGTCTTGGTAGATAAATAAAGGGAGAGGAATATATGTTTTAAAATACTTGCATTTTAAGTCTATAGACATTCAGTTAGAGTTAGTATCTTAAGAGTTTAACATTAAAGGCATTTTTTCCAAAGTCCAACTCCAACTACTTGCATGATTATTGAATCTTATGCTATAAGACACTAATCCAAGCTGGTAAAACTCAATATTACAAGTTCTAGAGCTCCCTTTTTAGTCCTCATTATAGCCAGCAAAGCTAATCTATAGTACAATATGACAGCACTAGCTAACATGTGGAAGACTTGCTCCAAAAGCTCTGAGCAAATTGTAGGGAAGAGGTCTGGATTTTGGGCCCACAAACTTAAAAATTGAACTTTTTTTTTTTTTTGAGCATTTAGGTCTTAATTCTCAGTGTTAGTTTGGTGATTCTATTAAACTGCTTTCAACAGTTTAGTTCCCATATAGTCTCAATCTACTAATTGTCTTTTTTTTACATGAAAAAACATTTTAAGTACTATTCAAGATAATTTGTCTTTTTGCATATAACCTAAGATGTAATGTAGACTTGAAAAGAAAATGCACTATCCCATCTTTAACAGTTTATTCATTAGGTGCACAGTCTCTTCTCAAACAAACAAACACCATAGAAGAAGTTAAAGTGAAACACATGCCCAAAAGAAAAAAAAAATCTAGCCAAGTCCTCCAAAACTGTATGGCACACAACAAATCTGAGATGAATTTTCATAAGCTGGGGTAATTAGTCATTAAAACAATTTATCTAGGGATATGGTGGATTCCCCATTCCTTTTAAGTCAAGACTGCATATCTAAATGATGTTTGCTCAATAGTACGGATCTCAAACTGTGGATGGTGACACCTCAGGGGTCATGAGGTTATTACATAGGGGTTACCAGCTCTTGGCCTCCACTCCCAAACCCTGCTTTGCATCCAGCATTTATAGTAGTGTTAAATATAAAAAAAATGTTTTTAATTTATAAGGGGTGGGAGATGTCACACTGAGAGGCTTGCTGTGTGAAAAGGGTCACCAATACAAGTTTGAGAAGCACTGCTCTATTGCAGTGGTTTTCAAACTGCAGGTCGCGAAAGCTCTTAACAGCCCAGTTGGCACTGCTGACCAAAGTCCCCTTGGTGGTGTTTCCCTGTTAAGACAGGCTAGTCCCTACCAGTTCTGACATTACGCTGCACCCTGGACGTGGGCAGCAATAGGTCTGGCTCCTAGGTGGGGCTCCACACCCTAAGCACTGGCTCTTACTGACTGGGAACTGGCTAATGGGAGGTGTGTAGGGGGCGAAGATACACAGGCCCTGCACCTAGGAGCCAGACCTGCTATTGGCCACTTCCAGAGCAGTTCCACAGACAGGGAGGAAACCTGCCATAGCAGTGATTTGATAAGCCCATGCCCCAATCCCCTGCCGAGACCCCCTCCAAACCTGGAGCTCCCTCTCACATGCTGGACCTTTCATCTCCAGCCCAGAGCCCCCTCCCATACTCTGAACCCCTCCTTCTCAGCCCCATGCCACAGCCCTCACCCCCAGCTCTATTGGTCACAAGCATCAATTTTTTTCAACTAGGGCACCAGAAAAAGTTTGAAAAACACTGCTCTATACAATAAGTTACAGGCTTGATACAGGCATTAATAGATAAGGTTTAGCAGAATTAGGCAGGTCAGCAGATTCCAACATCCCACTTTATGTCCTTGAGGCCTTAAGTTCCAAATGCATTGTTGTCCACTGAATTATTTAGCCTGGTAGTACGTTTGCAAGGCCCTTAGATGAGTTTTGAGATGAAGGAAAGCAGAATACAATCACATGCTCCACCTACTTCTTCATACAATGAGGCTACGTCCACACTACGGCATAATTTCGAATGAGCTAAAACCGGTTTTATTAAACAGATATTAAAACGTCGATTGTGCGCATCCACACTAGGCACATTAATTCGACGGTGTGCGTCCATGGTCCAATGCTAGCGTCGATTTCTGGAGCGGTGCACTGTGGGTAGCTATTCCGTAGCTATCCCATAGCTCCCTGTCTCCCCCGCCCCTTGGAATTCTGGGTTGAGAGCCCAGTGCCTGATGGGGCAAAAATCATTGTCGCTGGTGGTTCTGGGTACAGCCTCACCCCTCCCTTTGTAAAAGCAGCAGACAACCATTTCACGCCTTTTTCCCTGGGTGAACTGAGCAAACGCCATAGAACTGCAAGCATGACCCCTGAAAGCCACTCACGCAATCGTGGACGTTGTAAACACCTCACGCATTCTCGTGCTGTCTATGTGAATGATGAACTGCAAAGGCAGGCGAGGAGGAAGACTACGCAGCGTAGCGACGAGAGCTAATGAGGACATGGACACGAATTCTCCCTAACCGCGGGCCCATGCGTTTTGGAGCTACTGCGGTATAGGGGCAGCGTCTGTACCCATTGAACGCCGATTTTGGGTGCGGGAAACAAGCACAGACCGGTAGACCACATAGTTTTGAGGTGGGGATGATTCGCAGGGCTGCAAACTTTCACATGCGTAAGAGCACTTTCTTTGAACTTTGTGACTGCTTTCCCTGCCCGAAATGCCATAATCCAAGATGAAGCAGCCCTCCACGTGAGAAGCGAGTGGCATAGCCCTCTGGAAGCTTACAACTCCCGACACTACCGGTCAGTTGGAAATCATTGGAGTGGGAAATCTACTGTGGGGCTGCTGTGATGCAAGTAGCCCAAGTATCATAAGCGCTGCTACGAAAGGTTGTGACTCTGGGAACTGCGCAGTGATCTGGATGCTTTGCTGCAAGGGATTCCCTAACTGGGGGGGGGCCATATGGAACCATATCCTATCTTGGCCTGGCACCCAGGCACCCATGATGTAAACGAAAGGTACTTTTCAATGCTGCTGCAAATGGAACACAAGGGACGTTCACCAAAATCACGTGGGATGGCCACAACACACGCACTCACCAAGCATCTTCACGACAAGCACCTCACTCACACTGTTTAAATGGCTGCTGCAAGGGAATTACTTCCCAGACAGAAAATACCGTTGGGATGGTTGAAATGCCTATCATTATCCTGGGGACCCAGCTTATCCCTTGATGCCATGGTTCATGAAGCCATGACACAGGAGCCTGGACAGTGGTCAGGAGCTGTTCACTACAGGCTGAGCAAGTGCACGATGGTGGTAGAATGTGCATTTGGCCGTTTAAAAGGTCGCTGGCGCACATTACTTACTCGCTCAGACCTCAGACAAACAATTCCCTTTGTTATTGCTGCTTGCTGTTGCTCCACAATCTGTGTGAGAGTAAGGGGAGACCTTTATGGCAGGTCGGAGGCTGAGGCAAATCGCTGGCCGCTGACTACGAGCAGCAGAACACCAGGGCGATTAGAAGAGCACACCAGGAAGCAGTGACATCAAGAAGCCTTGAAAATGAGTTTCATACAGACAGGCTACGGTGTGACTGCTGTGTTTGCTTCCCTTCAAGAACCCTCCCCCCTTGATTGACTCCTTCCCTGTAAGCAACCACCCTCCCCCTTTGAGTGTATTCTTTGTTAAACAGTAAATTAAAAAGAGAGCAGAGAATTATCAAGGTATACAGGTGTGGTTTGGGAGGGATAGGAGGAGAAGAAGGCATATTAAGCAATTTCAATGTAATGACAGCCTATTTGGTTGACTGTCCACAGGGTGGAGTTGGGCTGCAGAAAAGCTTCCCCCACGCGTTCTAACACATCTGGGTGAGGAGATATATGAACATGGGGTGCTGAGGTGTTACACAGGGGCTGCAGTGGCACTCTGTGACCCCACTGCTCTTCCTTGAAGATCCACCAGACTTCGGAGGATATCAGTTTGATCACCAGCAGCTCCACGTTGCATCCGCACCGCGATCTTCCCGCTCACACCTTTGATCTTCCTGGTGCCACTTCTCATCTCGAGGTTCTCTCCTGTCCTCAGGTTCACTGGCATCTTTCTGTACTTTGCTAGCATGTCCTCACTCATATCTGATGAGCTCTTCATTGCGGAGTTCTTCCATGATTTCAGAGAACATTTCGTCTCGCGTCCTCTTCTTCCTCCGCCTTATCTGAGCCAGCTTCGGATGGATAGGAGTCTGGAAACTGCAGTGCATGGGGGAGGAAAACAGGAGAGAAGTATGTAAAAGATACATTTTACAGAACAATGGTATACTCTTTCACACTATTCACCTTACATAGCAAACATGTGATTTCATACAAGTCGCACTTTGCATCTTTTAATATTGAGTGCTGTGGCTCTGGTGTTGCAGATCTCACAGACGCAGGTCGGGCATCATACTTCAGCTTTCTAGCGCGCATGGTGAGGTACTTTTTGACTTCTCCAGCCTTCATATACACAGTACATGATGCCTTTTCCTATTAACGCAGCAGCAGACGCCAACCCCTCCTCTTTCCCTATGTAAGGATTTCTATATTCCTCCCCCATTACATGGCTGCTATCAGTGCTAAACACCACCTCCTTCCCCCCACCCCCCAATGCATGGCTGGTAGCTGGTAAGATTCCTGCTCGCCAAACGCTAAGCGCATCATTCCTCCCTCCCCCAGCTTTGCTACATGCAAGGAAGATTTGATGTAAGCAACAGCCCCTAGGAAATAGCCATCTCTGTCCCCTTAATTAAATTCCTGAATTTCAACCAGGTCACAATGATGATATAACTCTACTGAGAATCACAGCGCGAGATGAAGAGCGAATGTTTCTGGAATCCAGGAATCACCAGACCATACGCTGCTGTGCTTTGTCATGCAATGATACCAATTACTTGCTACATGCATGGCGGGTAAGTGTCTATCATGGTGGACATAATAAAGCTGCCTTGCCCAGAAACCTTCTGCAAAGGCTTTGCAGTACCTCCAGGAGCAATCATGGAGATTCTTTTGGAGGATTTTCACTCCATCCCCAGACATGTTAACAAACTTTTCCTGCAACTTTACTGGCTGCAAATGCATCCAGCCCTGATGGCAAATCAATCATTAAAAAACGCTTGCTTTTAAACCATGTTTGATATTTACAAATACACTCACCAGAGGTCGCTTCCATGGCTTCACTGTTTGGGCTAGCGGCTTGGGAGAGCTGGGGGGGTAATTCCGTCTGGGTCACAAAAAGCTCCTGGCTGTTTGGACTAATGGAGTGCTGTGTGGTCGTTGCAAGGTCATCCTCTTCTTGCTCCTCCTCCTCATCTTCCCCCTCCACTGAATCCTCTGCCATGGTTGAGATTATAACCCCCACCTCAGAATCCACGGACAAGGGGGGTAGTGGTGGCGCAGCCCCCTAAAACTGCATGCAGCTCAGCGTAGAAGCGGCATGTTTTCGGCCCTGCCCCAGACCTTCTGTTCGCTTCTTTGGTTTTCTGGTAGGCTTGTCTGAGCTCCTTAACTTTCACTCTGCACTGCGTCCCTGCTGTGGCCCTTTCTCAACATAGCCTTTGAAATTCAAATATTTTTTTCATTTCATCTTTTAGAACGGAGTTCTGTTAGCACTGAATCCTCTCCCCATATAGCAATCAGATCCAGTACCTCTCCTGCGGTCCATGCTGGAACTCTTTCTATTCTCAGGAGACTGCATTGTTACCTGTGCTGATCAGAGCTCCACACTGGCCAAACAGGAAATTGAATTCAAAAGTTCGCAGGGTGGGGGCTTTTCCTGTTTACCTGGCCAGTGCCTCTGAGTTCTGATTGCTGTCCAGAGCGGTCAGTGGTGCACTGTGGGATACCTCCCGGAGGCCAATGTCAATTTCCATCCACACTAACACTATTCCGATATAATATCGATTTTAGCATTACTCCTCTTGTTGGGGAGGACAGAAATCGATTTAAAGAGCCCTTTAAATCGATTTAAAGAGCACTGTAGTGTGGACCAGGCCTGACAGAGTAGGCTTGTAACTCACTCTTTTATTGCCTGCCACTACAAAGAACAGATGGACTGAAGCAAGGAAGGTCTTCAGCTGGCAACTAGAATAAGTTTAAGGACAGCACCACATAAATATATTTTTCACTTCAATTATTTCTGTAGTCTAATTATGGAGAAGTCTATAGGAAACCACTCTTATGAAAACCTTAGTGGCTTCAGTTTTCTAAAACTGACACTTCGCAGAAGGCAACTAACATTGGTTTCAGGCTAGGAAGAGACACAAAAGTGTAATTTTAGTGTCTTATGGTAAATTATGCTTTTTTGTAAATTGTTTTATGTTGACTACATGAGATCTCCCAAGTCATTAATTGGTGGAGTCTGCCCCCACCTGATAAATGATGCCTGCTTCAATCTGTGGACCAGAAGTGACCTGTTTGTCAGTGTGTAAGCAGCCTATTGACTGGATTGTGACCCAGCTATGCAAGGCATAAGCAGAAATACTCATGCCTCAGAAGGTCTGTCTCATCTGCCATGACATAGGAACAGGAATTGTACTTCTCCTCTCCATGCTTCAAATCTCCTGCTGGATTTGCATGCAACAATGTCCAAGTACATTGTACTACAAAATTCTTTATTAGTGAGTATAGTATAAAAACATTCCCCAAATACATTATTCAAAGATGAATGACACTAGTTTTATTCCATTTCAGAACTGAAACATGAGCTGGGTCAAAAATTTAATCATGCAAACTGAGGCTACCAACTGTTGTGCTGTCCTAGCCATTACTTATCTTACTGTTTTTCGAGACACGATGTGTTACAGAAAACAATTACATGAGCATGTATGAAATTAGTAATCACCACACTTTCACCAAAGCAGGCGCTGCAAGTTTGAATCGCTTATATTTTGTTCATTTTTTCCCTGTTAAAAAAAAGGAAGAGTTTAATCACCAGCAAATAATTCATAAATGCAATATATCTGTCATGCCTTCAATATGCCTCAAGCTTTCCTCAGCCATTTCCAGTTAAAGTTGGTTAGCTAAAATCAGTGTAAGCCAGGTTTCAATTTTAGAGTGTCCACACTAGGATTTAAACTATAAAAAAGGTACGTTAAAGTTAAACTAAAAAAGTCAGCAAAAACTTGAAATGTAGACAACATCCAGATAGCCAAAAATGAAAGTCAAGTTCATAGCTTATTTTATGCCAATAAGCTGGAGTAGTCATGTGTCACTAATTTGCTTCAGAGCTATAATTCCTCTTATCAGCTATCACTAGTAAACATTCATTGCAAAAGAGTTATTATGCAGAGGACTCCTAGACAATCTTACACTGAAGAAGTGTTTATTCTCTTGACCCACAGTTAAGTTTCCATGGAAGCACCTTGAAGGGTCGGCTAGGTACACAAATTTAGATTTTACTTCAACTGGTGAAAAATATGTACCCACCCACCTCAGTCTGATGCTCCTATTTACATTACATACCTGAGAATTTGTCACTCTTCAAGGAGATTTATGTCGAAGTGTCTTGCAAGTTCTATGAAGTACATCTAGGCATCTGATTATTATGAATATATTCTTGAGGACTCTGAAATCAGAGAAAGCTTCATGTGATCACAAGTAATTCCCTAACACCATAAAGTAAAGCTAAGCATGGTAATCTTATGCTAGCACCAATGATTCAAGTCAATGAACCTGAAGAAAACAGATACAAAACTTATTCAAAAAGGGAATTGTAACACATTAAGTTGATTTCCTTGTGAGTTTGTTCCTCCCGACAGGATCCAGAGAAGAGTTTTAATCTCACCTCTGGGTTTGAGAGAGAATTACTATACCCCCCTGTGTTGGCCACTTAAAGCACAGTCTGCCTTAAGAGGGCAAAGCAAAAAAGGGGAAATAACTAATCTCAAAATTCCTTTAACATTCTCAAATTCACTGTAATTTAGTGATTTGTAGGTAATTCATAAAAATTCCTCTAATTTATCATCCAACTACCACAAAGTAATCAAAGCAAGCTATTAACTTTCATTCAATCAGAATTGCTTACTTTCCAGCAGAGGCACTTCTTCATTCCTCAGAGATGTCTTCATGAGCATTTCAGTCAGGTGCGACCATTTATCTGCACAATATTTTAAAGGACATATTACTATGCAATGTTTAAGAGATATTTAAAGTTCAACATTTTCAACAGACAACATAAGATCACTTAAATTAGTGAGATCAACAGCTATAATTTGGGTTTTTATTCTATAAAATCCCTTGTATACAATTCAACTATTAATAATCAATTCAGATTCTACAGCAAAAAAAGTCAATGGTTCAAGTTTAGGAAAAAATATTTGCTTTCAGCCAATAGTTGCTGACAGCCATTTAACCCATGGTCAGCCCTAGCAAGTTAAAAAATATATATATATCTAAAAAGTGAAAGTCCACATTTAAAAAAATGTGGAAACTTTTCACTGGAATCTTAGATACATATTGTAACAGTATACATTAGGTACTCAACCAATGTAAAGATTAAAGCACATGGCAATAGTTACACACAAGAATCAACACTATTAAAGTGACAGGATTTTAAACTGAGTAACAAAGTCTAGTAGAAATGTTTCCAACTTTAAAAAAAAAATTTCAGGAGAGTTTTGCCAAAGACGTTCTTCGTAGCCTGATGTTTAAGATACAACCTTTGGGCAAGTGGACAAGAACCAGTAAATAAAACGAGTTTCTCAATTTTCGTTGTCCACATGGAGAAAAATGCAATTTGTTAAATAAATATTAATTGTGCAA
This sequence comes from Chelonoidis abingdonii, assembly GCF_003597395.2. Classification (NCBI taxonomy): domain Eukaryota; kingdom Metazoa; phylum Chordata; order Testudines; family Testudinidae; genus Chelonoidis; species Chelonoidis abingdonii. The sequence continues at coordinate 93,930,462 of NC_133773.1, forward strand.
GTTGCCTCCCCGCACCCCCATGATTTTCAAGTATTTACAATACAGTAATTTAACGCACCTTGAGCAATGTATATGTCAGAAGAGACACAGGACTAGACTTTCGTTAAAAGTGCCAAAAATACTTTGCCAAAGCAGTTAGCTCCGCAGCTTGTTAAATTAATTGTTCAAGGAGCCAAGTGCAGGGCTAGGGCACTTTATGAAGATTTTGTTTGTTACGTTAATATCGCCAACGTTGACGAAGGGAAGACACTGACCTGTGCTGCCAGTAGGCCCAACTCCCAGTGCACAAGCCAACCCCTCCCCAATGAGCGCTCAGAGGCGCGGCCAGGCACAGGACGCAGCAGCCAGGCCGGAGTGGAGTCGCCCAGGTAACTGCCGCAACCCCTGACGCGGCCGAACCTAACTCTATCTGCACAAAGCTCGTTATTTCTGCCCCCACGTCGGACACGCTCCCGGAGCGGCCACCCGCAGGGCCAGCCTCACTCGGCTCCCGCATCTACCGGCGATCCGGGGCCGCGGCGGGGCGCAGCGGAAGGGCCCCCCGGGCGGGACAGCCCCCAGCGCAGCGCCGCGCCGCGCCCCCCGGGCGGAATAGCCCCGCCAGGCTGGGGTGAGGAGCCCTGCGCGGGCCCAGCTCCCCATGGAGGAGTCGGGCCGCCCAGTCCCTGCTGCTGCCCACGCGGCCCTCAGTAGGGAGGCAGGACCAAACAACCGCCTCACCAACCAGGCAGGGAAGAGAGAACAGAGACCGAACATTGGCCTCGAGGGAACTTAAATACCGGCGGGCAGTTACCGCGAGATTTCGGACCCGCATCCTCGCACGCTAGTTCTCGCTCCAGTGTGTCCGCGCGTTGGGGGCGGGGCAACCTCTAGGGGGAACAGTCAGTGGCGCGGGGCGACGCCAAGTCCGCGAGTGCGCAACTATTGGTGGGGAAGAGGCACGTGATCTCAGCCAACCGGCGGGGTGATGGGGCCGCCGAGTGTTCTCCTCCCTGCGCACCCGTCGGTTGCCAGGCTGCTGCGAGCGCGGGGCTCGGCTAGGCAGGTAGCTGATGCTGCCCGGGACTGGCTGCAGCCTGGGGCCGGGCTTGGCCGCGGCCGTGCCAGATCAGCAATGGCGACGCCATTACAGGCCAGGAGCCGGCGTAGGGGGCAGCGCCAGGGGCGGGAAAACAGAACTTCCCTGTTCCCTGCGATTGCAGCCAGTCCGGGGGTAGCCGCGGTGTAACTCACCCGCTGGGGTCACAGCTGCCGCCATGCTCGCCACTCAGCTTCGAGTCGAGGTTCTAAGAGCTCTGGAAACTAGCTGGGGATCGGTATCTGCCAGTCTAAGGTTTTCCCATTGGTGCAGGAGGCTCCCGTTGTATTTATCCTCAGAACACCCGTGTGGGTCGGAAGGGGTAACTACCGTGACCTCTTCTCCCAAACACTCACTCCACATGGGGATCTGAGGCCCAGATCCACTGGGATATTTTGATACCTAAATACCTTTTATGATCTGGGTTTAAGTGACTCATGCAAAGTCACTCAGGGAGCATGTGGGAGAGGAAAGAATTGAACCCAGTCTCCCAACCTAAGGCCCAGGCCAGTCCCCTAATTCCTGGATGAGCCTTCCTCTCCTAGTGGTGCACAGAGACTTCCACCTTGATTTGAATCCAGCTGCATAGTACTGAAGGAAGTGATGGTCAGCAGAGGAAGGTATTTTGATGAGTCTGCAGCCATGGTGCATTCTCTTGTGATTGAAGTTTTCCCAGCCACAATTGGTCAGTTTAGTCCATGGTCAGGTGTATTCATGGATTTGCTAAAGCCGAGCTCTCATGTTGCAATAGCCACAAGTAATACTTTCTACCATCTCCAATTAGCTTGGAGACTCCATTTCATCCTGGCAGACAAGGATCTGATCTCAGTTACTCGTGCTGTCACTTCTCAGCTGGACTACCACAGTGCAATAGATGTGGGCACAAAACCTTTAGCATTTAGAAAACTCAAACTTGTACAGCTGACTAGCACAAAATGCTGCAGTGCATCTCTTCAGCAACACAGGCTACCATAAGCATATCACACCGGTCCTCCACTCTCTACATAGGCTTCCCATAGAATTTTGAATCAACTTTAATGTCTCAGTCCTTATCTTCAAAGCACTTTGTGGCCTGGGCCGAGGATACCTCAAAGGTAATTTAAAGCTCTGAGATGAAGATGGTTGAAAACTTTGTTCCTCTGGCACAAAAGAACAGTAATAAGTAAGGGTAAGACTTGAGCACAGAGGTCAGGGATTCCATAATTAATAAACCCCCATGACTTCTCTGGCTTCAGCCCCCATTGCAATGGCAGGGCTGGAGTCCCCTGTAGGTGGTGGGACTTGGGCTGTCAATCCTATCCCCCCCTGCAGGGCTTGGGCTTCAGTCTTACCCCCTGGGTGGCAGTCCCTTCTCTGTTATTTTTAGTAAAAGTCATGGACAGGTTGTGGGCTTCCATGGATTTTTGTTTATTGCCCATGACCTGTCCATGACTTTTACTAAAAGTAAAATGACAAAATCTTAACCTTAGTAATAAGAATAAAGCTCTTTTTTTTCCCCTGGGGATTAAGGGCTATCATAAACTACAACACTTTCTGCTCCATGTGCAAAGCACATTTTTTTTTTTGACCTTACCTTCTCTAATATAAGCACATAGTGTGGCAAGGCACCTTCTCAGTCTCCCCAGCCTCTGCTGCTTCTAGCCCTGGTGAGACAGGCTTGGGTAATACAGTCCCCCTTGGGATACAGGGGAAGCCTACTCCCCATATTTCCACCAGTCCTGTTTAGAGTATTTTTGCTCTCTTGTGAGAGAGAGTACTGCCTCTCCTGGTGAGCTTCACTGTCTTGCTGCTCTAACACTCCTGGCAATGTCAGCAGCAGCAGCTGCTGCTGCTGCTGCTGCTGCTTGCTTGCTTGCTTGCTTTTTTTTTCTTTCTTTCTTTCTTTCTTTCCCTCCCAGGGAAGGGTTTAAAAAGGTCTCAGGCAGCCCTAAATTGGAATCAGCTGATCCTAATTAACCTCAGGTAGCTCCCCCTCAGCTGATTCTAATTGCTACCTTGGTAACCCTTTCTCAGCTGAACCTGATTGACCTGTAGTTGCCTCCCAGTTGATAAGGAGGAGGGCCTTTTAACTCTCTGGGACTGATTCCTACCCCTCCCTTGCAGCTGTCTGTCCTGAGTTTATCACAATAGAAACAGGTGTATTAAAAAAAACAAACACTACCAAAACAAGACACTCTACTTCACACACTTTTTCCTCTGGGGAGAGGATGAGAGAACAAACAACCTGACATATTTGCAGTCGCGTAGCTTAATGCAGTACTGGAAGCACTCAGATATTACAGTGATGGTGTGATAAATCTAGATAGATTAGAAAGTTACCCATATATGTCCTAATTGGTGACATGAAGTGATGACTAGAAAGTGCTGCAGACTTTTATGTATTAAATAAAGTCTTTCAGATGAGTTGGAACCACCAAGCTGTGCAAGAACTATGTCACTATTTGATATTATTTTCATTATCTCTCCATTTCCTTATTTTGTAATGGTCATTTGTTGCATCTTTTTTCAAATTAGGCCTGGTCTTGGCAGGTGCACCATGTGAGCAAAACTTATGCCCAGATAGATGACTGTAGGGATTTACCTACATGGAATAATTTGTAGGACTGAAACATTCAGTTGTAGAAACCTTGTCTATTACATACATTTGTACAGTATCTAGCACAATGGGACCCTGGTTTTGATTTGAACCCTTAGATTCAATAATAAAAATATTTCATGAATTTATATCACAATTTGCATGCAACTGCACTGTTATTTTAAAATCATGCTGAAAATAGATCAGGCCCCATTTACAGCCCACATACTGTCAATATATCCTCTTAATTTTGTTTCCAGAATTTATATTCCCTGCAATTAGCACATGTAGATTAGAGTAAAAAAAAAACTCTGGAGAAGGAGAAGAGGTCAAACAAGCATTTTGCAGTTTTGTTACAAACTTTAATTTTATGTTATTTTTATTCTTTTCTTGTTTGGTAAATTGCATATTTTGGTGACTTTGAAGGGTTTGGCTCATCTTTTTGTGCAAAATGCCTAACAATTAGCACTTATAAAGCACATTTTGCATATCTAAGAAACAAACTTGTAAAATTCACAAATGCTTTTTCTTGCTGAATAAACTACCTGGTGAAGAGACTGTTTTTGCAACACTATGCAAGCTTCCGCCTGGTAGAAGCCAGGGAATATTTTTAACTGAGTAGAGGACTGAGTAAAGATAAATATTAAACAGATGAAGCTGTAGTTCCATATGCGAAAGCTGCATTGTTATTATGTTTTATAAAATTACTAATTTACATAAGGAACAAAGATTTATGAAATGTAATTAAGCAGAAATGTAGATGCGGGAGTAGGTATATTATGAGATAATTGCACCCTTAGGATATTGCATCAAACTGATTGTAAAGGCTGTTCAAAAACAGAATATACCCAATAACTGCTACTACCATAAAATTATAAACCCACTTTATTGATTTAACCAGGCCTAGTTATATTTTACATTAATATAGATGCATCTATTTCATTTTGTAATCTTTCATTTTTTAAAAATCTTATATTTTAACTACAAAAAACTAAAGTGCTTCAGATTTGTTTTGTTTTCTTACTGAAATATCAGTCTCAAACGGAAAGAATAAAAAGAACAGTTATTTCAAAAGTCTGTCAGTATTTCCTCACTACCAGCCAATGTAATTTTTATGGCACCAGTTAAACAAGGTGGCCATATTCAGAGATGAATTTGGGCCAGTATTTCTAACAGCAGAGTTTAATTCTCTGCATCATATTCAGCTATAAGAGATGGGGATAAGATTTGCTAATTTTTTGTAGCAGTAGCTGGAGAGACAATGTAACACTAGCAGATAACCACCTTTTGCATCTGGGAAAATATCTATTCCCTTTTCAGAAAGGCAGCTGAGATTAGGGACTGTCATAAAGTTGACCCTATCTTCCACTGGTCCATGGTGAGACTAAACTCCCAAAAAACAATCTATAGGAAACATCATATATTTTTCTTTCTGCTATGCCTTTTCTCTTTGTTTTTGTCACAGGTGAGGGCAGTTCCTCTGTTTTTACATTAGCCTTTGCTCAAATCCCACTGACTTCAGGAGGGCTAAGAACTGAGTAGTATGACCTATATCATACCAATGATTTTTAAGTAGTCTTTCCCATTGAAATTAGTGATGAAATGTACTTAAAAACTGATGGCATAATACAGCCCTGAATAAGGGGCAATAAAGGATTTGGTCAAGTATTTATATAACATATAAGTTTTCATTTTGATGGTTTTAATTTGGACTAGTAAGAGACTATTAGATACTTCTCTATTTCAAAACAAAAATGTAGATTTGAGGAAATAAGTGACTGGTTTTAGTGTTGCTGAAGTGTGCTTCTCCCTCTTCCCTCAGCTGATGCTCTGAGTTGTAGGAACCACACCCAACTCAGACCCTACCAACAGTGATGGTCCCTCAGCACCTTATTTGCACGTGTGTGTGTAATAGGGTGCTCCTTTGCTCCTGCCCCACAGAAACTGCACAGACTCCACTGATAGTGCATTCACAGTACCACTTATTTGAGTTCCCTTCACCAACACCATTATAGTCCCCATACAACAGTATATTTGTAATAGCCTATGTGCTTTTGGCCCACACATCAGAACTTGAGACTAGCTAGCCCAGTTCCTCTCACTCAGCACTCCCTTCCTGTGTCTCTTTATCTTTCTGAGCAGATGGGCTAATTAGTTCTTTTTCTCACCCTGCTTTCAAGCCTGAGTATCTAATTACCTCAGTCAGCTTTGGGGGAGAGGGGGTTAGGGGAGGAAGGCATGGCCTGGGCTGCTGAAATGACCCCTAGGTAGCTAGTATGCATTAGAACTTCCACTGGCTGCTCTAATGTGAGTTGTAGGCTAACTCAGGCCTCAATTGCCTTAGGACTGAGGTGTGGGGTGTAGAATACTAGCTCTGCTTCTCCTCCACTTCCCCTTAGCTGTGCCAAGCAGAGCCTGGTGTAACTAAGAATCTAGTCCTCAAAGTTTAATAGACTTCAAGACATGGTGCCAAATTCGTCAGTAGTGTAACTCCATGAAGTCAATGGAATTACACTTAAGATGAGTTTGTTTCAGTGTTTCTTTATGTGATGTCCTTTTATAAGGTTTAGTGCTGGTGGAAGGAGGTGGCCTGAAAACCTTGGCCCTTTATCCACAGAGTGGACATTAGAAGTGCAGGTTTCCTCATGCTCACGGACAAAAAGGTAGTTCTGTCTCCACAATAACTCAATCCTTGGCCTGGGCTAAGACTGCCAATTTGTTCCAGTTTTGATGATGACATTTGTAATGTGGGCACCTGTCTGCTAAGAACTGGACTAAGACCAACAACTTATTTTATTTAGGCCACTTAACTGCAAGATCTGGAAAAACCCCTTTTGACCTCAGGGTGTTTTGCCTAAGCAAAGTCTGCAGGGTTTAGGTCTCTACCGATTGAAGGTGCTACGCTCCAGTAACAAGCTGTGGTCGAAAAAGCCCCCAAGTACAAATCTCCCATACTTAACTTCCTGATTTTTTAAAATTTATCATGAGGATGAGGTCATAGGAAAAAACATGTCCTCACATCTGCATAGTGATGTTTGCAGTGTATGATTTCTTTTTTAAAGTTCTCTTTCTTCATTTGAACCATTCCCTCAACAGAGAGGAGGAACAATAAGTTGTGGAGTCTGTATAACTGAATTCCATTCTTGCTTCTCCCACAGACTTAATGTGCGGATTTAGGCAAGTAATTTAGCATCCTGTACCTGTTATCTCATCTGCAATGTTGTTATACCAGTGCTAACCTCCCTCACAGAGTGTTGTGAGCCTTAATTTCTTGATGCTTGTAAAGTGATCTGAGATCCTTGGATAGAAGCTACTATAAAGCATGTGAGCCTGTATATATATGAATGTGTGTATACATACATGCTCACCAAATGTTAAAATTTGTAAAGCTAAATGTTATAAATATAATACAATGAATGTATAATTATTAGGCTGTGAAGAGATTTAAAAAATCAATCACGATAAATACCACAATTACAAAAATTAATCACAATTAATTGCATTGTTAATAATAGAATACCATTTATTTAAATATTTTTGGATGTTTTCTACATTTTCAAATATATTGATTTCAGTTACAACACAGAAAACAAACTATACAGTGATCATTTTATATTTATTTATTATTATAAATATTTGTGCTATAAAAAACAAAAGAAATGGTATTTTTCAATTTACCTCAAACAAGTACTGTAATATAATCTCTTTATCATGAAAGTTGAACTTACTCTTCTAACAGTGGCCAGTGCCAGGTGCCTCAGAGGAAATGAACAGAACAGGTAATCATTAAGTGATCCATCCCATCGCTCGTTCCCAGCTTCTGGCAAACAGAGCCTAGGGACACCATTCCTGCCCATCCTGGCTAATAGCCATTGATGGACCTATCCTCCATGAATTTATCTAGTTCTTTTTTGAACCCTGTTATGGTCTTGGACTTCACAACATCCGCTGGCAAGGAGTTCCACAGGTTGACTGTGCATTGTATATAGAATTATGTACAAAAAAAAACTGCATTCAAAAATAAAACAATGTAAAACATTAGAGCTTACAAGTCCACTCAGTCCTACTTCGTATTCAGTCAGTCACTCAAACAAGTTTGTTTACATTTGCAGGAGATAATGCCGCCCACTTTGTTTACAATGTCACCTGAAACTGAGAATGGGTGTTCACATGGCATTGTTGTAGCCTGCGTTGCAAGATATTTATATGCCAGATGTGTTAAAGATTCATATATCCCTTCATGCTTCAACCACCATTCTAGAGGACATGCATCCATGCTAATGAGGGGCTCTGCTCAATAATAATCCAAACCAGTGCAGACTGACGCATGTTCACTTTCATCATCTGAGTCAGATGCCACCAGCAGAAGGGCGATTTTCTTTTTTGGTGGTTTGGGTTCTGTAGTTTCTACATTTGAGTGTCGCTCTTTTAAGACTTGTGAAAACATATTCCACACCTCATCCCTTTCAGATTTTGGAAGACACTTCAGATTCGTAAACTTTGTGTCGAGTGCTGTAACTATCTTTAGAAATCTCATATTGCTACCTTCCTTGCCTTTTGTGAAATCTGCAATTAAAGTGTTCTTAAAACGAACTACCTGTACTGGGTCATCATCCGAGACTGCTATAACATGAAATATACGGCAGAATGCAGGTAAAAGAGCAGCAGACATACTATTCTCCCCCAAAGAGTTCAGTCACAAATTTAATTAATGCATTATTTTTTTAATGAGCATCATCAGCATGGAAGCATGTCCTCAGGAATGATGGCCAAAGCATGAAGCAGCATACGGATGTTTAGCATATCTGATACATAAATACCTTGCAATGCTGGCTACGAAAGTGTCATGTGAATTCCTGTTCTCATTTTCTGGTGACATTGTAAATAAGACGCTGGCAGCATTATCTCCCATAAATGCAAACAAACTTGTTTGGCTTAGCGATTGGCTGAACAAGAGGGAGGACTGAGTGGACTTGTAGGCTCTAAAGTTGTACATTGTTTTGTTTTTGAGTGCAGTTATGTAACAAAAAAAATCTAGATTTGTATATTGCACTTTCATGATAAGGAGATTGTATTAGGGTATTGTATGAGGTGAATTGAAAAATACTATTTCTTTTATTTATAATTTTTACAGTGCAAATATTTGCAATAAAAATAATAATATAAAGTGAGCACTGTGCACTTTGCATTCTGTGTTGCAATTGAAATCAATATATTTAAAAATGTAGAAAACATCCAAAAATATGTAATAAATTTTAACCGGTATTCTATTGTCTAACAGTGTGATTACAACTGCGATTAACCTTTTTGCGTTAACGGTGTGAGTTAACTGCGATTTGACAGCCCTAATAATTATCGTTATACATCTATATATTGCAATCTCTACATTTCCCCCCTAATTCTTCAAAACATCAGTACATATTACTGTCTTTCACACAACTCTGTGGACTGTATAGTTCAGCTAAATAGGAATGGATTGTATTTTCTAAATAAACAGCCAACCTAACTCTCAATTACTGAGGGACAATCTCCACTCATTGATATATTTTGCTTTCCACAACCAAATCTCCGTACAACTTTTCATGAGTGAGGTACCAGAGTATTCAGATTCTAATATCTAAACTGTATTGTTAAATATATTCACCTACAGTTGCATTATTGCTGATTATGTACTCTATGTATCGTATGACTTTTCAAAACTAACTTTATAGTTGTAGATAATCTAAGCACTACACCCAGATGTACAGAGACTCTTTTCCCAACCTATGTATTACATTTTTTTTAACATTAGCTTTAATAATTTTTTTTATTTCTCTTAGCACACATCACAGACAACTCAGCTGAAGCAGCAAATAAATCTAAAAACAAACGACCTTTCCCCAACTAACACCCCTCAGCAGATCTGCCTTCTGCTTTTCGGTTTCACATCATAGATGCAAATTGGAACTAGGGTGCTCTTCCCCTTTCTGGGGTCCCAGCCAGATCCTTTAACCCCTTTGAATCCAGTGGGAGTTTTGTTTTGCACTTGTCAGAACTAAAGGATCTTGGCAGGGGTGTTGGAACAGTTTGTACAGTGGGGTTGCTGTGAGCCATTGAATCGAACTGTAAATCCTGTATGTGATGGAAACCCCTTCAAGCAGGGGGTGCTGCAGCAGCCCTAGTTCCAGCACCTATGGATCTGGGCCAGGTCCTCTCCAGGCTGTGGAGTGCCCAACGCCCCGAAGCCCCACCTGACCCGCTGACACTCAGCACACAACCGGCGGGTAGCCGAGGGGGGAGCGATCGCCTTTTCGTTCCACGCACCGCATTGGCTGCTGCACAGCAGCCTCCGCGGGACAGGCGCTGCCGGTTGGTGGCGGTGCCACGCCAGTTACCAGCGCTGACCTGCCCTTCGCCGGCGCTGTCAAAGTTGATCACCGGGCGGGCGCTGCCCTGCAATGGAGCGAAGCGCGGCCACAGCGGCCGCCAGGGAAGGCGGAGTAAGGGGGAGAGTAACACGGCCCTGGCTGGCACAGCTGCGCGGCTGATCTCCCCATGCAGTGAAGGGGGAGTGAGCGGAAAGGGGGAGGGAGGGATGCTGCTGCAGCTGCCAGTGCAGCGCTGGTAAATCTGCTAGTCAGCCCTTCCGAGGAGCAGCCGCCGCCCGCCGGCGGCTCTTGGAGCGGGAGGAGTCGAGGCGCTTTCTGCTAGTTGCCTCCCTGCTGCAGCGGGGGCTTGAGTGGCTGTTTACCCCCCTCTGCCGGCTTTTCTCCCAGCCCCCCAGCGTAACCTCGGACCCTCCTTCTCCTCTCCTCCCCGCGATCTTCCAAACATGAGCATGTCTGTTTTTACCTTATAAAGATGGCGGTGTGGGATCACTGCAACCTTTAGACTAATGACTGTCAGAAACATCGCCTCCATCTGTAATATGGTAAGTACTTGCTGACCTGCAGGCTGGCTTCAGGGGTGAGGGACCCAACTCAACAATCCCCCATGGTGCAACATCAGAATGGGGGGAGAGGAGGGGAGGAGACTCCTTTCCAGGTGCACCGGGGAGTAAAGTTATGGCTATTCCTGTCTAATCCTCTCGCTGGAGGCTGGTGAGATCTGGAAGTGGGTGAAGCCCATGTAAAGATAAGCAGGATATTTAATTCAAAACAGGGCAGTCAATAGCTTGAAGAGCTTCTACTGACTCCTTGCATTGAATGCAGACATTCTATCTCCCCAAGAAGGGAGAGTTCAGAGCTCAGCTGTCCAACCACCCCTCTGCATCTAGGTATGGGAAGGAGTTCAGAACAGTGGAGGGTCTCATCCTTTGTACTGTGACACTTAGGCAGGCTGACAAGCTTGCAGTTTGTGTCCCCACCTTGTGGCCCCAATTAAACACTTGAGCCAATATTTCTAAAATTGGATTCCTAAAAGTAGGTTCCTAAATCCATCCTGAGGCTCCAAAATTAAGTGGCCTGGTTTTAAAAGCCACTGAGCACCCAAAGACTCCTACTGAAGTCAGTAGGAGCAGTTGGTGCTCATCTGTTCTGAAAATCAAGCCACTTATTTAGGCTTATAACTGTGGACTTAGGAGCCTAGCCTTAGGCACCCATTTTTGAAAATGGCCACAGGATCAGAATCTGTGCTGATAGATATTGTAAGGGATATACAGTAAATAAGAACGGACTTTGGCCCAAGATGTTTCTATTATATTTTTGAAACACTTCACCACTACCACCACTCCCAGGATAGTCTAAAAGATTAGAAAAATAAATTTAAAACATTAATGTTTCATTTCAGTTTGTGTTGGGTCTTGCTGCTTTCAGCTCCAATAAGATTGGATAGGAAGATTTCTTTACACATTTGAATATGGTTTTCATTTTGACTCTATAGACTTTGGGGTTTGCTTATTAGACCACATTGCCTTTGGATTTTTAAGATTTGTTTGGTTATAGTTTAAGGGCTCAAAGGTTTTAATGGACCTGCTGCAAAAGAAAGCAATTTATGGGGTAGGTGATAAATGCCGAAAATAAATAGGGTAAGAACACATTTCAGCACCCTTTGTTGTTGTAGTTTATGTTTTCCCCCCTTGTTTTCAGGTTCTGCAAGAACAGTTACATGCAGTTGCCAGCTTCCTTCCATGTGGTGCCCCAGCATGCCCTTTGCAGGTGATGTCACACCCACCATTCATCAGCACTGGAGAATGGAGCCTGCCTATAGGGTAAGGCAGTGGTTCTCAACCTGTGACTCATGGTTCCCTTGGGGGTCACAAGCAGTTGCCCAAGGGGGTGAGGGTTGTGAGTCTGCCCCCATTCAATGTCTCCAGTCTTATCCTGAAGTTGGTTTGATAAGTCACTTGCAACCTGTCATTCTCGGATGCTAGGAATGCCCCCACCCTTGTTCCAAGGTCCTCGTTGCCACCTTTGAAATGTCTGCTCTAAGGTGCATTACAGGAGAATTGAATTTAAGTGTCACTTTGTGAAAAAAGGTTGAGAATCCCTAGGGTAAGATAATCCGAGTTCTTGCCTCCCGTCCCCAATGTGGTTTTCTAACGTTTTCATTGTTCTTATTTTTTTAACCCTGTGGAATAGGAGGCAAGTATATCGCAAAGAAATATGTAGGAAACAATACAGTATTTGGGGAGAAAACCTGGAGTTACTTACCTTACCCTATAGGCAGGCTTCAGTTTTCAGTGTCTGATGAATGGTGGGTGTGATCACGCCTAGACTGCATGCTACAGCACCGCATGAAAAAAAGCTGGAGATTGTTAGAGGGCTACAAGAGTTTAACATTGGCATGATGTCTTAAGAATCCTATGTTTCCACCCCCACCTACTCCAGTTATTTTAGAGGAATGTATTTGCGCTTTCCCCAAGATCCAGAAGAACCACAGAGCAAAACCAACTAGACTTGCATTAGTTTTACTTTGCTATTGTCGCTCTTGCTACCATCAGTAGGCAGCTGCACAAGTAACATCTTATGAATGTAAAGAGGAGAATTAGATTCTTAAACAGGAAAGGGACACAAGAACAGAAGAAGGGGATGGTCTAGTGAAGCCTCGTGTTCAGGACCAAGTGTGGTTTCTTGCTCTCTTCATGATATTAGGGTGGCAACAATGCTTTGTTTCTCTAACTACAACTTTCAGCTAAATGAAGGAGCTCTATCAATGGACTCCAGAAGAAGCTATGTCAACCCCATATGGGACGGCTGCTGCAATGCTTGGCGTGTTGCAGGGGGAGGCAAGTGGATCATAAAAGGCTTTCAAAAAGGAGGGACAATAGAAGCAAGAACTAGGGAAGAGCGAGACTGACACAAATAATATGGGGGGTGAGGGAGAAGACAAGAACAAAATATGTTAAATCCAAAGGAGAAAAAAAGGCACCAAGAGTGGGTTTGGAGAAGGGTGAATGACGATAGGTTATTATAAATTCCAGCCAGAACTATTAATGCCCAGGTCTTAATCCCAGACAATATCTCAGTGCTTGGCGCCAAATGGCTCAATTCTTTGGCCTAAGAATTAACTGGTTAAGAGAGAAATATATTTGGAGTTCATTTCCTAGTTGAAAGGAATTTTAAAAACTCACCCTGTTATTTTCCCTTTATCCTTCTAGTTCCCCTTCCATTTGAAGGTGTGTGCATGAAATGATTACATAAAAACCCTTGCTTAGTTGGTGTTTGCTCACCTACACTGCTATAAATATTTGTCATGTAATGATGGATTATAGGGTTTGGATTGTAGTCCTCTATTGAACAAGGATTTTTTGTTTCAAAATTTTTATGTGCTCATCTCTAGATTAAATGAATACAGTGAGAATTAACAGGGTGAAATTGGCCTGATCTAACTGGGTTAGTCAGAGTTGTGGGAAGAATGCTTCTTATTATTTAGTTGACTGCCTGGGAGTATAGTATGTCAAATTGTAAGTCTGGTCTCCTAGTTATGGTGAGGCCTTTTTCAGGAAGGCCAAAACAGGTGTAGGGAAACAAGTGTGTGAAGGAAAATATTTTAACTTGGTTGAAAAAAATCAAAATCTATTACAGCATATTCAATAGATAGATGAATCCTCATTTACTGAGCCCAGAGCAAAAGAGTTGGCAACAGTAACTGAGCAGAAGTGACCCAGTAAAAGAACAACTTAGCAGATATCGCTGTCCACGTGTTAAACAAATAAACCCACAATTTCCAAAACAAACCAATAAAGGCCATGTCCTTTCTCTTTGTCCTGTCCCCACAATTAGAAAAAAAAATTGTCATCACTGGTAGGTGAGGTCCAACACCCTGATTATGCAGCTTGTTCTGCACAGGTATACCCGTGCATTCATGTGGGGCTCCAGTGAAGTGAGTGGGACTCTTGTGTGAATGGTGGGATCCACGTGCTCAGCAAAGTTGTATTTTAGGGGAGTTCAACTCTCTCTTTTTACATGCCTGACAGATGCTGTGAGAAGTTGTTAGTCAAATATGTGTACAGTGCTCTAATCATGTTAGGTGATATAAAAATGTTTATTAGCAATATTGCTTGGGGAAGAATGGTATGATATATTTGGAAAACTCAGTTCTAGAGAATGTCCATGCCTTAATGTTACCCCAGCTGAAGGGAGTCCAGGTGAAATTAGGGACTTTTATTTTTAGTACCTGTATTTACTCATATTGTATCCATATTAAACTTGCATTGTAATCCTCTTCTGTAAAGCTCCTTGACGGCAGCCAGTATGACTAGAGTATAGAGGGTTTGGTCCAAAGGTGAATAAGCATGTTGTAATTTTTAGATTGTTAGTGAAATCCACTGCAGTACATTTCTCTGTTGATGGCCTTCTGATTCAGCCTAGGACTCTTGAGTTAAGCTCAGACTGCAGTGTAGAGAATGTTACTATCTTTTGTAAGAACTGCATCTAATCATTTTTTAAACATATATATTTATTTATTTTTTGTACAGAGTGACCTGACAATCTCTGTTGTACTGTGAACAAGAGAAATACACCTTTGTGTTGTCCTGCTAAAAGCAGGTTTTAAATCCCCTTCCCAACATTTTTCAATAGTGTTTGATATCACTTGATCTCCATTGAAAGATATGTGTCAGTTTAATGCACAGTGATAACATGACACAACTTGTGAGGATCTCTTGTTATACAGCGTATCACAGATGTCACATACATTGTAGTTACACTAGACACTGGAATGTTCCTTTGGTAATCCTAGACAATGTATAAATATGAGTTCAATAACAAGTTTCAGTACAAAAAACCCCTTCAAGTTAATTTGGTTCTCTACTCTATATAAGCATGGCTTTAGTGTTTCCAGCTCAAGATTTTATCAAGCCTCACTGATGTTTTTCTTAAAGTCCCAGGCCAGCTCCAAGAGTTATGTGACCGCATGAGAATCTCAGTTTTCATTAAAAAACTAAGCTTCTAGCCCTTGTGGTTGTGGAGAAAAGCTTGAAAACATGAAAAGCTCAAAACCCAGAAGTCAGATAAAAAAAGAACTCAATATTTTATTATTTTTATTTATATTTTATTATTTTTAAAAGGATTGTTTGAATGATGGGAGTTAGCAATATCAGGATCTTAGCTACAGAGACAAATTTGAAAAATGTTAGATTCTGGAAACTATGTACATTCTAGTTATTTCTATAAACACAGGTTCTGAGCCAGATTCTGCTCTCTGCAACACAAGTATACTTGAGGTGCAGAAGTTAGCACCATGAGTTTTAAATTGACATCGTACTTGATATTGGTTAAAATTATTATAGAACAAATTATATGATCATTTTAATTTTGGAAATTTCTTCTAACAAGAAGAACTTTGGGCAGTCTGTCACTGTCTAGGCAATAAACTAGCCATCTTAAATTATTTATGGGTAGATTAATGAAGCACTGTAAATATTTAAGTGTGAAAATATAGTTGCAGGCACAATTTAGATTCCAATCTTTAGAATTGTGGTCTCAAGTGTGCATAATTTTTATACATATGACATGTTTCTTCTGATGATCTTTGATGAGCCAAAAGAAATTACATTATTTTTGGTTAATTGTTTTGCTGCTGCAACTATTATAATACATGCATTTTTATGGCACTTATTGTAACATAAGAAAAAAGCAGGATGATATACTTTTAAGGTTAACTTCTTTTCACTATCAGCTATATTCTTTTCTGGATTGTAAACAATATAGTCCACTTTACTCTGTCATGAATTCTGATTTTGAGATAGAAAAACTCCTCATGTACTCCTACTGCCACTATTTTGAATTCCATCTCTGTAAATGAGAGTACAAATAATTAAGCATTTTTTCTTTCATGCCCAGTTTTCTGATCTCTTTCATTCTCTCTCTCTCTCTCACACACACACACATCTTTAAATGCAATCTGCAGTTATTACTTTAAAAGTTTTATTTAATTGAAATATGTATTGACTTCAATGAGAGCTGCATCTGTTCATCATCTATGAGAAATCAAACCACATGTAGCAGGTGCCTAATTTTAGGCAACCACTTCTAGAAACTTTGGCCTCAATTTTGACACAACTTTATTTAAAAAACCTACTTTTCCCTCTCCAGCCCCTTCATTTTAGGTAGAGATGTAGTTTGGAGATCCTGAAAGAAAAACAATCAGTAAGTTTTTGAAGGATGCTGGTGAGGAAAAAAATAAGACACCTTGTATAATTCCATGTTAATAATTTTCACTATTCCTGGGGGGGGGGGGGGGGCATGAATCAGTGTTCATGGCACACTCCTTGTCAGTACCCAGCCTGGGCTGGGGAAACTAATGATTTGGTGATGAATCCTTGGTCATGTGCCACGTGAGGCACATTGTGCATATACTAAGAAGACTATCCATACTTTTCCTCTGCAATAGTTCTATGTTGCCCCTGATCAGTTAGTTTAAAACAAGGGTGTCAAATTCATTGGGTGACAAGGGCTGAATTACCTTGTTAGTCCGTCTGTCCACTAACTTACCTTTCTGTGCATGTGCATTCCCACTATGACCACCTTTCTTCCCTGCCCTATCTTTTGTGAATTTCTTGCCTTTTCCTTATGGACACTTACACTCCTCTTCTTTCTCCACCCCTTTTCCCCACCCAGTTTTGGGGAAGTTGGCTTTCCTCTCTGAACTTGCTTGCTACCTATCCTCTAGGGTGCTGGTGCTGCATGCTCAGCAGTGGCAGTCGGCAGCGGAGAAGGAGACTTTCCTCTGATCTCAGACCAGCAGGAAGCAGTGATTGGTGGGGAGAAGCAGCTGAATCTGCTTCTGTTGGGCTCAGAGGCATCAAGGATGGGGAGGGAGACACTGGGAAGCAGCCTTCTCTTGGAACCAGAGCTGGGGGAGCCCAGGCAGTCGCAGCTGCTCAGGAGATGGTTCAGCTGCCTGTGACCAATTGCAGCTCCCTCTGTAGCTCTCCCGCTTTATAGATCTGTAATTCACTTATTCCTTCCTTGCACTCATTTAAAATATGTTTGGCTCATCTCTTCATTCTCCCAGCAGGGGCAGAACCCAAATAGCTCAGTTATAGAGTTGGTTGAAAATTTTCTGTGTGGAGTGTTTTCCTATCAGAAAATGCCAATTTGATGAAATAAAAACTTTTGTTTGAATGTGTTAATTTCCCATATAATATTTTGATGAAATCATCAGAATGTTTCATTTCAGTTTGATAATTTTGACTTTTATATTTTATAATAAAAGTCAAAACAAAACCTTTGGATCTTATCAAAATGAAGCATTTATCTGAAGATGAAATGAAATTTTTTTAAATGTTTTGTTCAATGAAAAATTCTGAATTTCAACTTTCCATTCCATTTTGGGATGAAATAAAATCTGGAACTCTTAGAATTTCCCATGGGATGGGAATTCTGTTTTTCAAGCAGTTATACTCCATCCTGCCCTTATCGGCACTGCTTCCGCTATACTGATTGCTGGTCACTGACTGGTGAAAGTGGTTGTTCCTGAGTGTAGATGAGGACTAACTCATCAGTGCTACTTTGTGTGTCTGTTAGGAGGAATAGCTTGAGTGGGATGTAAAGTTCACTCTCTTGTCTGCACTCTCTACGCATGTTGACTCTGGGAGCTGAGCTGTGGTTTTACACATGATAGCTCTTCTCCCTATTACATTGCACAGCCATTAGCTGACAAGATTGGCAAGCTACACACAGAAAGAAAGTTCTACATCTCTTTCTTTCTTTCTCCTCCCCTTTTATAGGCTACTGTTTTCAAAATTCTGGGATGAGGGCTGCCTGACCCTGCAGCCATTTCTAGTTTTATTCTAATTTCTCTTTTACCAGTTCTGGTGTCACCCTTCATTTGTTTTAAGCTTTCATGTTCTTCCCCCAGGAAACTTCTTGATTTCTAGCATGTTTTGCTCTAGCATGTTTTCCCTAGTGAACACTAAGACAAAAAAGTGTTCTTTAGTTCCCAGCCATGTCTGAGCCTCAGTTCCTATCAGTGGCAGTCTTTTTTCTTTAATCTCTTGCTCCTTTTATATTCATTTGTTAAATGTTTGTTTTCACAGTTCACTTTCATCTGTGTCTTTCATGATCATTTTCTTATGTTCTTTTACTTTTCATTTCTCTTGCAGTAGCAACCCTGTTACTATTTCTCATCTTTTCTTTTATTTCTCCATGGTCATTAATATTGACTTTACAGTTCTAATGTATTATTTTCTCAGAGGAATATCTATTTGTTGGGCTCCCTGAAGTTAACATTAAAAAAAACTTTTAATTTTCCCTCTGGATTGACTTCAGTAGAACTATTCATGTACTTACAGCAAACATGCATGTGCTTAACTTTATCACACTGCAAAATCATATCTAATTTGCATCCTCTGTTGTCCCTAGTTTCTTTCAGATTCACTGGTTTCCATTTTTTATCTCCCCAAAATATCTGGGTTTTAATTATTTTTTATTATTTAGATACGTTAGTTTCTATTTTTCAAAAACAAATATTTTGTTATATTTTTGCCCATATTTTTAATATCAGATTCTTTATATCATTTTTATGTCATGACTGGTATTACTCTATTTTAAATGATTCATGAAAAAATCAGACTAGACATAACACAAATCTTGTTGTATCTCCGTAGACAGCTGTTCTTTGCCATTTAAGTCAGTGGGAGCCCTGCACATACTTCCATGAGCAGAATTCAGTTTTTAGTCTTGTTCTTGAGATTCTCAACTAATTGGCCTCTTGTACATATGTACAATAATCACTTAGACTACATTGTCTAAAGGGAAGTATTTTGTGCCTTGGAGGTAGCTGATAGAGGTACCCAAAGAGTACATATAAAAATGTGCCATACTTGGATTGTGTTCCATGGTAGTCTATAAAATAAGGGGTAGAATGAGTAATGCTTTTACAGATCCAGACTAACATGGCTACCCCTCTGATAGCGGGTAGAATGAGAAGACTCATAATCAAAATAGGAGGCAAAGTAATTACAACTAAATAACTATATAGTTCTCATAACTATGCTAGGTATTTGCAAACAAATGAGAAGATTCTCTCCTTGCCTTGCAGACTTTACAATCTAATCTGATTTAATCATGAAGATCTGTTTGGGGCTTTGGGGGGCTGTTGGTTTATATATGCAATAAACTAAATGTTGGTCTTTGCTTCATTATTTCCACAATAATTTTGAGAATGAACAATCATAATGTAGTTAATCTGCTATTCTTTCTTGTTTCATGTGGCCCTCCAGTGCAAAAATCATTATCAGCCATTTGAGTTGAGATGATGATGATCAGCAAATTCAAGTGCAGTAGGGCCAGGGACAAAACAAAAGAAAAGATTATCAGAAGCTCAGGACTGTGCTTTTGATTCAAACATTGGCTTTGGTTCTATTGCAGAAGTCTTGGTTTATACCAAGCTGACACAAACTTGGCAAAAGTCTCTCGCTGTCAGGGGTGGCTCTAGGTATTTTGCCGCCCCAAGCACGGCAGGCAGGCTGCCTTCGGCGGCTTGCCTGCGGGAGGTCCCTGGTCCCGTGGATTCGGCGGCAGCCTGCAGGAGGTTCGCTGAAGCCACGGGACCAGCGGACTCTCCATAGGCATGCTGCCGAAGGCAACCTGCCTGCTGCCCTTGCAGCGACCGGCAGAGTGCCCCCCATGACTTGCCGCCCCAGGCATGCGCTTGGTGTACTGATGCCTGGAGCTGCCCCTGCTAGCTCTGCTCCTTCCATTCTGGTTTGTGAGCAGTACATTTCAAAATGCTAAAGGTGAACTCCTGACTCTAGTGAAGTCAATGGCAAAACTCCCATTGACTTCAGTGGGGCCAGGATTTCACCCAGACTACAAGCTGTAAGGGTACTTCCTCTGTTTCCCAGGAGCTCCCCGGCCTGTGTTCTGGTCACCACAGCCCCCTTTAGCATTTCCTTTTGTAACATACTCTTCTTTTAAGCTGTTGAGCCTAAATAGGCTCAGCTCACCAAATCTGTTGCCTCTGAATCCTGTCTAGGAATTAACACCCTAAAATCCAAGTCCAGTGTCTGTCTCTGTAGGGCCTCCTCAGTGCAGGACCCTTTTCTATAATCAGCTATCCCACCATTGCTATTCCTGATGGAACTGAATTGGCATTAGCAACGTTAGGAAAATGTTGCCAAAATTCCTGGTGGAGATACAGCCTAGAATCAGGTTTACAGTGGGAAAATGTATTAGACATTTTAATTAGTATATTAATAAATATGATTTTACTTTGATTATAACCATAGGGTTGCCAACTCTCCCGGATTTTCCTGGAGTCTCCAAGAATTAAAGATAAATCTTTAATTAAAGAGATCTCCACGAATTTGTCCAACCAAAGTTGGCAACCCTATGTAACCATGACAGTAATGTTTTAAAAACTTATTAAGTGGTCATGGATAACTCTAGGGTAGGTTAAGCACAATGACTAACGTTTTTTTAAACATGACTTGTGTATTTCTACACTAGGGGTGAAATCATGTTTAACATCAGGTTAGATAAACATTGGTTAAATGCTTGTAACAAGATACATGTTCCTAGTGTAGACATGGCCTAGGTGGGATATGTCAAAACTTTTCCCTTCTTCTCTGAGCTCCATTGCTTATTGGGGAGCCGTCCTATACTAAACATTTACAATGTAAAGTCAATGCTTTTCTAAAATTTTTTATTTTTTTTTAAATGTATACTGTATAGATCTTTCTTCCTCTGTGTGGGAAATGCATCTCCTGTTAAAAATCAGTTCTCAAGACTTTTCAGCCTCCAATCTCTCCATGTAATTTTGACAGTACTGTCTCAGGCACCTGAAAGTAATAGTTACCAAGCTGAATTCACCCTTGATGTAAGCTGGCACAACCCTCCATGAAATCAGTGGATGTTGTGTCAGTTTACCCAATGGCTGAATTTGGCCCTCCCTATTTTATTTTCTCCAAAGATGATATAGAGTATAGTGTATAATTGCCATGTCCAAGGCCTACTTTTGAAAAAGAAGGGGTAGCTCTGTGATGAGTGACAAGCTATTGCTAAGCCTATGTTGTTTCTGTGAAGTATGCTTCAGCAACTTTAGTGCAGAGATGACATTCGCATCACTCCCCATATTGAAAAGCAATTAGAGTCCAGAGTTTTAAATACAGATTGCATGGTACACAGATGGATAGAGCACATCATGGACTTCTTTGGTTTTCAGTGGTGGGTCATCTGTTCAATCCTAATTCTTGTAGTTTCTCACAATATTTAGGAGATATTTTAAATAATAGAAAAGATCTGTCCAAGCCTTTTGGCATTCTCTCAAATAAGAAACCATGGAGTCAGGTCTTTGAGAATTCACAAGTGGGCACTGCAGAAGTAATTTATAAGCATAGTATTGGCCCGCCACAGGTTTAATGACACACCTACCCTCTTTACAAAGTGGGTTACAAAAAAGTGGCATGTTACAGGTCATTATTTCCTAAGGCCTTTAGACTTTTTTTTATATAGGTCAAGAAACTTTCTGCAAAGCTAAAAAAATACCCAGAAGTGTCTTTGTGTAGGGGTGATTTGAATGCTAGTCACATAACAACAGAAATTCTATTGGACAAGTAGCTGAACTTAAACTTTCATTTTTTTCTGAGTCCTTATACCCATGCTTTGATCTGAGTAACTTATCAACCCAAAGACAGTTTAGTTCTGAAAGAAACAACATCACACTTCTGTATTTACTTATGAGAACTTTTTTTTTTAAATTAGGCAAAGTTTTAAGACCAACAATGATGGCAGTTTACTTTCCCACTAGCCTTTTGTATATCTTAGATTAATACCTTTTCCTCCCTCTCAGCAACAGTTGTTTTGTGCTTTGCTGAATCAGTGTGTCTTTGGTGAAATGGAGACTGTCGTTCCCAGCAAATACACTAATCCTCACATGGAGTTTGAATGTATGCAGCATGTCATATTTTCATCTGCCTTGAGATGTAGCCAATAACAATTTCGTATGGATGCTTCTTTCTGTGTGTGTGTGTGGTTAAATGTGAGTTTCTGATAGGAGCCTGTCTCAGCAGTGAATACGCTGCAGCTACTTCATTCATTTTGATATTTCCTGTGCCAGCTTCTCTTAACACCCCGCAGTATATGGGGAATACAAAGGCATGTCTGGAATGGGGTGTGGACAAAAGGGGGCCATTTCTCTTGGTCCTCTACTGGTGTAATGTGACTGCATGCTAGTAGCAGAACTTGGAGTACACCCCCTATTGCTCTAACTTCTGCTGGGGCCAGGTGGCTGACAATCATGGAACCACAATTGGCTCCCTGTTTCCTCTCCACACACCCACACCCTCTATATCTGAGCTCTGCTAGAACGAACTGAAGAACTGAGCCTATTGTGGCTTGACAAAAATGAAGTAAAGTACTTTGTTTATAGGTGGCTCATTTGGGAAATATTAACATACTCAAACATGTACTTGCCCCCCAGGCAGGGGTGAAAGTAATTTACAGGACTTACCGGTACTTCCAGAATCCTGAGGAGGGCATGGCCTCATCCAGAAGAGGCGTGGTTTCTCAAGATTTAAAGGCCCTGGGGAACCAGCTGTGGCTGGGATACCTAGGGCCTTTAAATCAACCAGGGGCTTCCAGCTGCAGAGGTGGCTGGGAACCCCCTGGGGCTTAGGGGCAAATTAAAGGGCCCGGGGCTCTAGCCGCCAGGGGGAACCCCGAGCTTTGAGGGGCTGGGGCAGGGATTTAAAGGGCCTAGAGCTCCTGCTGCTGAGGGAAGCCCGGAGCCCTTTAAATCCTGGCCCCAGCCCAGCCGCCAGAGCTGTGGCCGGGATTCAAAGGGCTCTGGGCCACCCGCAGCCATGGGGAACTTTGAGCCCTTTAAATCCCTGCCCCAGCCCAGCCGCCGGAGCCGTGGCCGGGATTTAAAGGGTTCTGGGCTGCCCGCAGCTGCGGGGAGCTCTGAGCCTTTAAATCCCAGATGTGGCAGGGATTCAAAGGGCTCTGGGCTGCCTGCAGCGGCGGGGAGCTCTGAGCCCTTTAAATCTCAGCTGCGGCTGGGATTTAAAGGGCTCAGGGCTGCCCGCAGCCCCGGGCAGCCCAGAGCCCTTTCAATCCCTGCCATGGAAGTCAATGAGGTCCAGCACGGCGTACTGGCTCTTGCCGGTATGCCGGACCAGACCGGCTTACTTTCACCTCTGACTGTATGTAATGTGTATGTGTATGAATGTGTCACAAACAATGCAACTGCAGCCTGCCAGTGACCAGCAGTGACCCCAGAACCAGCCCCTGTGGGCTGTTGCCTGCAGAGAGTCAGCAGGTGCCGCTGGGCTGGGTCTGCCAAGGAGTAAGTAACCAAGGCAAAAACCACAGCCAGATAGCCAGGGAGGGAGCCGGGGGTGGGAGGGAGGGGAAGTTAGGAGTGAATGAAGGACAACTGGAATAGCCTTCATGAAATATACAAGATATTTAGAGAAAGTGTTGTCAATTTCAGCCTCTGCACGCTGCAGGCAGGATAAAACAGGAAGAGATCTGAGATTGCACCCGATGACCTAAGGACATTTCACGTGTTTAAATCAATATATAAAGAGGGTGGACTGGAATGAAAACTACTACTTCTTTCAAAGGAGGCACAATAATTTCCTTGAATATTCAGTTTTCCCCTCCAATCCATTTGTGGTTTGTCTATGGGGGGTATTCCACCCGTTTCCGCTGTGAATCTTTAGTGCTTTGGCAAAATGTTTTGCCTCAAATATAAACCTAATTCATCAAACGACAGCATCTTTCCACATGTTCTCATAGTGCATTCATTTTGTGTGGTGGTTTTTTTTTTACAGTAATATTTCACAGAGAGATCTCAAGAGTTGGATACTCATCACCATGATCCTCTGCGGAGGGAAGGTATGATTTGAAACTTGGAATGGTTCTGGATTTGATGTGTTTTAGAGAGATCCACTGCATCCACGCGGGGCAGAAAAAGACTGGCCCTGCCATGGTCACATCAACATTCAAACAACAACTGGAGTGAATCTAACAGGGATGTGTCCATACAAAAAAACCCAAACACCACACCCCCCACCACAACACCACCCCGAAACGGCTCCTAACTCTGGGCACTGAACTGCACAGGGAACAGCTGAGTTTAAACTGTTCTTTTGCAGGCAGCAGCAGCAGGCATCTCAGCCAGTGTCCCTACTGTAAGCTAGAGCCTAGAGGAGAACCCCTGCTGAGGGTGGGGCGGGAGGAATGCAGAGCCTTGTCTGCAGCCTGGCTGGAGGAGGGGGAGGGAGGAGCCGAGAAACCAATGTGACAGTGACTTTTCCTCTTCCACCTGCTTTTATTAGCTCTGGATTTAAGCTGTGCAGCCAAATGCTTGTATTCATTGTATATATTAGTATTGGAGAGATCCCCTCATCCTGGGGGCAGAAAAGGACTGTTTCTGCCACGGTCAAACACACCCTCCCCTCGACCCCCTCTCCCCAGCTACTGTGAGTGAAATTAACAAGGATGCTAGAAACCTAGCCCTGGGGGCTGAACTATCAGGGAACAGCTGAGTTTAAACTATTCTTATACAGGAAGCAGACTTCTTCCTCCCTCAGTCAGTCCCCTTTTCTTACCGGTCCTCCATTCTGGCCCGTACCAGCTTACTTTCACCTCTGCCCCTGGGAGTTAAGATGAACGGTGTGGGGGTGGAAGGGTCTGAAAAAGGGATATGAAATGCAAGATGTTTGAAACTGTATTGGAAGCTACTGACTTCAGGCAAGTCATTTTACTTGGAAAGTTTCAGGGTCACCAACAGCATCTGTGTCGATTTTAAGACAGCTGATTTGTCTGAAAAGAAACGGCTTCTTTCAGTGAATGACAGGAGATAAGAATCCAGTATGACAAGGAATTGGCTGATGATGGGAGTAGTAAGAAAATTTAAATCAGACTTAGAAAAAAAAGTAACATTAAAAAAATCACTGAAACCTATAACCAGCATATTTAAAGATATTGGCTGAAGAGTTCTCTGAGGAAGTAATATTTATATTGAACAAATCTTGGAACCCTGGGGAAGTTCCAGAGGCCTGGAAAAAAGCTAATGTTGTGCCAACATTTAAAAAGGGTAAAAAGAATGACCTGGGTAAATATAGGCTGATTAGCCTGACACTGATCCCAGGCAAAATAGATCCATGTAGGTCACCCTTACAGAATCAGGGACTGTACTTTGCAAAGCAGTGACTGTGAAAGTAACTTGGGGACCATGGTGGATAACTAGTTGAACATGAGATCCAAATGCCATGCGGTGGTTAAGAGACCTAACATAATCCTTGGATTTGTAAACCTGGGAATATCAAATAGAAAAAGGGCGATGGTATTACCACTGCATATGGCATTAATAAGATCACTGCTGGAGTAACTGTGTCCAGTTCTGGTGTCCACACTTTCAAAAAAGATGTTGACAAATTAGAAAGGGTTCAGAAAAGAACTACAATATTAATTAAAAAAATCTGCCTTATAGTGAGACTAGTTTAACTATGAGAAGGTTGAGCAGTGACTGATCACAATCTTTAAGTGCCTGATATTAGAGGACTGTATCTAATAAAGGGCTGCTTAATCTAGCAGAAAAAGACACAATGAGATCTAATGGCTGGAAGCTGAAACTAGACAAATTCAGACTAGAAACATGGTGCAATTTTTAAACAGTGAGGGTTATTATGTGTTGCAGCAGGTTGCCTAGGGATGGGTTGGATTCTCCGTCACTTGAAGTCTTTAAATCAAGACTGGATGTCTTTCTACAAGATATGCTGTAGCTATGGGCTTGATGCAGAATTCAGCTGGTGAAATTCTATGGCCTGTGCTATATGCAGGTAGAAGAGACGGTCATAGTGGTTCCTCCTCGCCTTAAAATATTGGCATGTTATATACAGCAGGGAAACAGACTGAGCTTTTGGATGATAGAACGATCAATAGCTAAGGGAGAGGGAACTATGTGGTTGTTGGTTCCAGCTCCCTGTCTCAGAAAGGAAGGATCCTGCATACTGCTTTTCATTTATTTACCTCAGTTGGAATACAACTAATGAACACTGTTTCCTCTGCCTCTCCCCAAACCACATGAACCCCTTCATGCAGGGAAGGTAGGATGGGGAGGTTATCAACAGAGTGTCTTGCTCACCTTAAATCAACCATTACTTGAGACTGCAGGATCAGGCCAGCCAGGCAATTTTCTAGAAATGCAAATATCTTTATTGGCCTAAGCAGCTCCCAGGTTGTCCTTTCCTAAGGCCAGCTTTAGCTTGATTAATTTTTTCCCAGGAAGGGGGAAATGGTTTTCATCTGATGATTATTCATAACTTTATTTTGGAATCTGAAATGGAGGATGATTGGCTTTTTTTTCTCCCTTTTAGGGCACCAATGCCTCTGCTCTGGAAAAAGACATCGGTCCAGAGCAGTTTCCTATCAATGAACACTACTTTGGGTTGGTCAATGTAAGTACCATTTCTGTAAGGTGAACCATATACTGTTTTATATTGAGCAGTTGTGATAAGAACCATATAGACTCTTCTATGGTTTGATGCTGCTTTAATTTCAGTGATCTCCAGTGCAACACTGATTTAAGCCTAGAATTTGGGAAGGTGCTCCTAGTGTTCCAGGGGAAATTTGAGGTAATATGTTGAGAGTTGGTTGCACCTAAGTCAAACATTTTAGGACATCTACCATTTGAGGAGAACAGTTTAGTGAAATTTTATAAACCATAAACAGTTTTAACATTTTATAAACCACTTCTTTCCCTGACCCCAAGTAAAATTAAATAATATCTTTTTCTAGCTATAAAACCCCACTTTGATATTTACCTTTTTAAATCAAGATGCATGAAGTCAATGGGAATGGAGTATTTACATGATTAAAATTTGGCATATGCTTAGGTGTATCTGTCAAAAAGCATTATTCACCTAATGGAGAGCGGATGAGTGAAAGCATCCAGTCTAAAGGGTGTTTTTCATGTCCCAAATGAACCGATTTAAGTTCTGCTCCTATTGCAGTCACTGGGAGTTCTGCCATTGATTTCAGTGGGAACAGGAGTGGGCCTTTCCAGAGTATATTGGTTTATAGGAACTTTTATCAAAGATGCGCTCATTGCAGTGAATACCTTTTAAATAATGCCCCTACATTTGGAGCTTTTCTTTTCAGTCCTAGTCAGTTAAGAAATTTTAATATTTATACTTTTTTTTTTTTTTTTTTTTGCTAAGTGACAGTCAGTAAATGGCACCGAACCTATATTCAGTCAACATCTATGTAGTAATTGATGGGGTATTCTACTGGAGATGCAGATTGCAGAGGCTGGATGAAATGATTAGTTTATATTACCTTGCACAGTGATTCAGGGCATTTTTGCTTTTAAATTGGCAGTTTGGGAACACCTGCTACTGTAACTCTGTGCTGCAGGCATTGTATTTTTGCCGGCCATTTCGGGAGAATGTGTTGGCATACAAGGCCCAACAGAAAAAGAAGGAAAACCTCTTGACATGCCTGGCAGACCTTTTCCACAGTATTGCTACTCAGAAAAAAAAAGTTGGAGTGATTCCACCAAAGAAGTTCATTTCAAGGTTACGAAAGGAGAATGGTGAGTGCAAACTCTGATTCTTTCAGGGACTCATGTAATGCCTAGGAAAGTAAAAACATTGAACAGTGTGGTCAGATTAATCAAAGAATCAGGTTAGATTTGTAATAAGCTTTTAATGCTTTGTTTCCTAAATATTAATTATTTAGTGTATACATATACGTGTGTGTGTGTGTGTGTGTGTGTGTGTGTGTGTGTGTGTTGTAGTTGGCAATAACTATACTAGGATTTGCAATTAAGGGCCAAATCTTCTATGGGTACACTGCTCTGTTGATATTTCCACTGCACAGAGGGGCAGGCTGTAGAAAGCCAGCAGCAGGCAGTTAGGTCTGGATGAGGGGCTTTGCATGGCTTTCTATACAGTACCATGGAGATGGATATTTTGGGCAGCTGGAAGAGTGAATGAGATGTGACCAGTAGGTTTGTGGATAGTACAGATCCACTAGCCTAAAACATCCAGGGGTTCAGTATTAACATACATGCAGTGAGCTACATCTGCTGCTCCTCCCATTCCCAGAAATAGTGACTTCACAAGAGCAACGGTGCCCACTCCATCTGGGGAGATTCCCCTCTAAGGGCATCAGAGGAGGAGGCAGTCTTGGTAACACAGCTTCATTCTGCATGGGAGCCATCTCAGTAGGTGTGGCCCAAGAGACAGTGCAAAGGGTCTACATACAGATAGCCCGGTGCCTCTGATGGGACCCCCTGGGAAGGGATTCACGTGTATCTTGGCTGGAGAGGGTTGTAGGAGATAAAAATACATGTATTTGGGGAACAGAAGTTCCTGCATCTTCGACAGAGAGTGGGATGGGGCAAACCAAGCTGCTGATGGAAATATTCAAAGGAAATTCTGACGTTGGAGCATCTTATATGACATCGCCACAGAGGTGCCTCCCATGAGTTTCCTTCTGGTTTGTGACTGTGCATGTGTGTGCACCATCTGGCCCATAATTTATTGAGCTTTATTGACAGAAACAAAAATTCAGGAAATGTTTTCAGGAGCAATGCTCTTACCAAATTACTGTGGGAAAACAATATCCCTTTGAAAAAAACCCACACCTTTCTGTGAGACTCTCCCACCCTCAATCCTCACCCATGTTTTTTATTGTCCCAATTCAGCACATTCCTAACATAGAGCACATAGTCAGTGGGATTTCTCACAAGCTTAAATTAGGCAGTATGTTCCTGAATTGGGGCTTGTACTTGTATTTGGGAGCAAAACCTGAATTTAAGTATATCCTTTCCTGCATAGAGCAAAGGAACTTTAGAAAGATACAGTTCTTCTTCTCTCCTTTGCAGATCTCTTTGACAACTACATGCAGCAAGATGCACATGAATTTTTAAACTACTTGCTAAACACCATTGCAGACATCCTGCAGGAAGAGAAGAAGCAGGAAAAGCAAAATGGAAAACTAAAAAATGGAAACATGAATGAAGCGGAAGAGAACAATAAACAAGAACTCACCTGGGTGCATGAAATTTTTCAGGGAACACTGACGAACGAAACTAGATGTTTGAACTGTGAAACCGTAAGCATTGGGGTGGTTGATATTTTTACACACTAATAGATATGTATAAATATGTGAATCTATTCTGCCACCTGAGAAATGTGGATATTCCTGTATAACTTCTTCTTGAAGTGAGTATATTATTTTCCAAAAATACATTTTTGTAAACATAACTTGACTAACCTGTCCCAAACTTTGCAGTTATATGGTTAGACACCTCATTAATTAATCTGATATACCCTTTTCATTCAAGCCATCTTATTTATACACAGTTAAGTTATATAGATGCTGCTGCAACTGTGGACAACGAATTTGCCTCATTATTCCATGAGTTAGGGATAACTACATAACTCACAAGTGGCAAAGTTAAGATCAAATTGTGCTAATTCATCCCTAAGAATGTCATTAACATTCAGAGTATTTGCTAACATCACACTGTACATTATCATGTTCTTTTCCAGTATTTAAAAGAATGTCAACTTGAAAACTCTTCATTTTGAAAAATGAGTATGAGTAGTTCCACCTAGTATACCTGAGAGAGAGTTCCCTGCCAATTTTTGTTGCTTTTCAATCACACTTTCCTATTTAAAAAATGTTTTTCTCTCCTTTGTTGCTGTGTGAAAGACCCATGCAAACAACAGGGAAACTGGCTATTCTGGGAGAACAGTTGAAATTGATATAAAGTGCAGTCAGATGCATAGAGGACCAGAGTCAGTTGCCCCTGCTCCTGTAGAGTAGTGTTGTACTCCACAAAAAGTCTCCTTGACCTAAATAAGACCACTTGCAGAGCAACAATATCAGAATCTTGCCCAAAGTGAAAGAACAATTGAAAAAATTGGAAAGCAGTATTTTGCTCTAATGTATTTCAGTTATAATAATCCTAGTAACAATAGTAGGTTAAAAAAACCCCAAAGGCTGGTTTTTAAATTGACAATGTCCCTTTAAACTTTTGAGATGAAATCCTAAATTTATATTCAGTGTTTACTCAGGGAAATTCCCACTGAAGCCACGATTTTGCCCTAGCTAGCTGAGCAGAACTACTAAATACCTTATTTGTAAAATCTTACAGTGGGTCAGGCCACTGAGAGAAATTTGGGGCCCTGGAACATCATGTTCACTGGGGTCCCACCCCACCCCTCCCATTTCATTTTATTTACACAGATGTTACAGATGTTTTGAAGGGCCCCCTGAGCTTGGGATCCTGGTACAATTGTCCTCCTTACCCTCATCCCTGTTGTCAGCCCTGCAGTTGGTCCAAGGTTTGGTAGAAAAATTAACTTCTGAAGATTCCTGTGATTGCAGGAAAAATCTATTCATACACTTTTCCAGTTTGTATTATGTAATTATTTATTTATTTATTGTCTCATACTTTTTGGAAAGCAATAGGATGGATTAAAAGATGTTGTACAAGTATACAATCTATAAAGAGTTATTCGGATACAGGCAGTCTTATTCTTACTTATGAATACAGATTTAATCCACTCTTCCAGTTAATTTTAGTACAGTATACATCACTCTACTTCTAGATCAACAGGTTCCCCCCCACACCCCAGTCTCTCTGATGGTTTGAAACTGCACCCATTGAAACCAATGGCGAAATTCCAGGTGACTTCAGTGGTAACAGGATCAAGCCAAAAGACTGAGTATCTACGTGCATTTTTAAAATTTGATAAGCCAGACAGGATTTAGTTTGCTCGTAGTTCCAGCAGCAGAGACAAAATGTTCTCTGAAATTTTGTTCCTCTGTCTTTTGAATTCTAGCTGTGTGTTTATACTACAGGCAGTTGTTGAAGAGTCCTGTGATTTCCTGTCATTTTGCATGGAGTTATGTCACAGAGGGGATTTTTATCTGAAGAGTTGCTGTTAGTTTTATTTGGACATATTTTATGGCTACCCACATCTTTGAGAATATCAAAATTCATCCCAAAACATGTTCCTATGGGTTCAGGGCTGACATCAGCTGGATTCACCATGTCTGCTGGGTTGGTGGTTACTTTAAAGATGGGCCCAAACCAGAACATTGATTCCAGAACCCCTTGAATTTTGTGGATCTGAATCAGAGCTCAGATCCAACTCTGTGATATGGATCCACAGCAGAATACAGGATCCAACCCGCTCCAACTTTGGAGAAGTTTGGATCCAGATCTAGATTTGAACTTTGCTTCTCAGTCCCATCTCAAGTTATTCTAATAAGATGCAGACACACATGGAGTTACTAACAGCTTAGAGTATTTAATTGGTATGCACAATTTTTTTTTTAAATGAACAGAATTTGATTTTCATGAAGTTGGCCAAAATCAGTTCATGTGGCAGTCTTGCTTCAAACTCAGTTTCTTTCAGAGTTCCCTAATAAATGGCTGCATTTATGGATTTTAAAGATTTCCTTCAGACACTAGCCTAAACCTCTTGTACTTATAATGAAATAAGAGGCCAAAGCATGAATATTGGAGACCAGTGGAAAAAAGCATATTTTCAATCTTAAATATGTGATGTATTTGCATACTGAAGAACCTCTGTGGTTGCTGATCTGGGATGAATCAAAGGCCGAGGGGGATGTCTTTTTCTTATTTGTAATAAACTTAGATCCTAGGAAGATTTATTCATGTCTTTCATTCTCAAGACTCTTCTAAGACATATTCTGTGTTCATTGGTGATGGATCCCAATTAAAACCTAAGGCCTGAACATTCCTAAATTTTGGAGAAGTCTGGATCTCAATTCAGATTTCTCAGCTGGCAATTCTAAAATAGGTTAAACTAAAACCATGGCTCTAAACACCTCCTTCTCCAAGAATTTCCCCAAATTTGAATCCTGTAATTGCCTGAAATTCTTTAAGATGGCCTATAAGGGACATGAGTAGAGCAGGGCAGAGAACAGAAATTCCATTTTGCAGAGCATTGTGACATTTCAATTTTTATTTTCGTTTGGCTGGAATGAAACCTGAACATGTAAAATTATGTGTGAAAGAAAATGACAGGGGAAAAATTGTTTGAGCTTGATCAAATATGTTAGCGCAATTACAGGATTCATTTCATTTCAATTTTAATTTCACTGTATAGTATAATGCAAAATTTTAAAAAATCAAAACAAAGTTGTTTTAAAGGAAAAATTGAAAATTTTCATTAAAAATATTGAAATTAAATGGGACATTTCAATATTGTTAGAACTGCCTCCCTCCCCCTTTTTTTTTTTTGTCTGAAATAAAATTTTGATGAAATGGGCATGATTTTCCAGAGCATGTCACTTTCTACAGAACTGCATTCTCTGAGGGAAAACTATTCTACTGAATTTTTTCCAACTAGATCTAGATGCAAGGATAAAGTTAAAAAATTTGGTACAAAACTAGAAATTTGGTACAAAAATGCTATGCTTACCTCCCTGATTGTCCCTGAAGATGAAAGAACACAAAACCAAATGGTATCCATTTTGGTGAATATGATATTTCTCCATGCATGTCCATTCTTGATTTATACCAACCATTGCACTTTCATTGCAGTCCTGGCCACAGGGGTGAATATGATTATGTAGATATTTAGCTGTGCGCATATAATGCAGTATATTATAAAGATGCAAGTAAGCTCTGATACAATGTGCACTTAAATTTAAAACTGGCAAAAGTATTTTCAAATTGTTTTAAAATTCACCATAGAACAATATGTATAAATTCTAGGCGCATCTGGAGGGGAAAGAGGTGAAACACCTAGGGCTGGTCTACACTACGCAATTAGATGGACATAAGGCAGCTTATGTCAACCTAATTATGTCAGTGTCTACATTACAATCCTGCTCTCACCAGTGTAAGTGCCCTACTACACCAACATCATAACTCCACCTCCACAAGAAGCATAAGGCTTGTGTCAGTGTAGTTAGAGCAACACAATGTCTGCATAGACACTGTGTCCCTTACATGGGTTTGTCAATTTCACGGCAGGAAAACCCCAGGTGGCTTCCCTCAGCTCCTGGTGGGGAAGGGAGGGGGAGGGGCATGGCAAGAAGTCCTGGGCAGCTTCCCTCATGCTCTGTGCAGGGAATGGGGGGCAGGATGGGAGCCTGTGGGGCTCGTCTCTCAGCTCATGACACTGCCCCTCTTACGTTGGTGAAAGCGCTCTTGGTGAGCATGCACACCACTGACCCAAGGAGGGTAGTGTAGACATGCACCACCGCAGTAATTACTAATATAGGTCGACTTAGCTTTGTTGTGTAGACACACCCTTATTCTTTATATTTACACCAGTTATTTTTCACTCTCCTGCTTCTCTCACAAGCATCTGAAAACCACAAATGAACTAAAATTTGGCTGGTCCAAAAATGTGGTGGTGAAAATCCAGGCCATTTTAAGGACTAGAGATAGATGGTCACTTGGTCATGGTCAGTGAGTTGGGATAAGTTCCAGAAACAGAACTGAAATGGTGTGAAAGGTGGATTAATGGACTTGCTGACTGACACGGGAACCTATTTATACAAAGCCAGAAATCTGTCTAGAAAATATTAAAAGTAGTTATATTGTACAATTTGTATTTGTAGTAATTGTTTCAAGTGCAAAATTTATGTATGGGTTTCAGATGCATTTAGACGTGTGTTTATCTTTTACATATGTATTTTTTGCTACAGGTTAGTAGCAAAGATGAGGATTTTCTTGACCTTTCTGTTGATGTGGAGCAGAACACATCCATTACGCACTGTCTGAGGTAAATAAATGGAAGATTCATAAATGCATCAGTTTGGGAAACATTTCTACTCTACTCTCCTAAATCAATTTCACGGCAGGAAAACCCCAGGTGGCTTCTCTCAGCTCCTGGTGGTTTCTTTCTCATTCTCTCAGTCCAGTAAAGGTTGAAAGTAAAAGTTCTAGGAGCATCTCTGTGTGATGAAACGCAAGACAAACTGTGCAGTGTTAACTGAGCTTTTGCTGAGCAAAAGAAAAAGGGAGTAATTTGGATGTTCATGACACAATGGAACCTTTAATAAGAAATTTACTTTAAATTCATTTTGTTCGCGTGTGCGTGCGTGTGAGAGAGAGAGAGAGAGAATACAGTTCCCTATTGGGATTAGAAATTGATCATCTGGCTCACCTGGAAGAGTTGTTGCTGAATATGAGTTTGCTTCAGTGGGATTTAAGTGTGTTTAGCTTTAAGCCCATGCTCAAGTGCTTTGCTGATTAGGACTTATGTACATACTGAAAGTTAAGCGTATCATCTCTCTTTCAGCTGTATGCTTTCAAATTCCAATGGCACTTAGGATTCTCCAAATAGAAGCGTATACAAAGACTGTAAATAGGAGGCAGGCAGCACTGACTTTTGCAGCCAAAATCTGGAAAACTTGTTAGTTTTCTAGAACAGCAGTTCCTATTTAATACCTGTATGTGAAAGTACCCTAAACTATACTTCTGAGTGCCTGCCTGTTAGATTTAAACAGAAAATTGTATCACAACCAACCATATGTAAAAAGCAAATTGCACAAATAAGTTATACTAGATACTCTAAACAGAGCATAATATTTTATCTAACCTCTTAGTTGTTAAACTCGTAAGAAATGTATTGTTTAAAAGGACCCCTCTTCTTCAAGGCTACATAGTTCTTCAATAAAGGGTACAGTCTGGAATGGAGAGCCTTCCTAATACTGTGATTTGAATCTGTGCAATCCATTCCTTTCCTCCTACACCTTGCCAGTGTCATATGTGTTTCAGCTAGAACAGAAGCTAGAAAGCTTAGTAGCTTTGCTGGACAACCTCCTATATACATACAGTAGTTTACAGCACCGACATAACTAAAACCTCCGCAGTGTAACAGTATAACAGCCACATGCTTTAAGTAGCCTTTCCATCCTCCATTGCAGGAACACAATAGGATGAAAATACTCCAAATCTTTTTTGAGAAGGTGGCTACAGATTGTTACCTACAGAACACACAAGGCAGAGAATCCACAATTGTTATACTTTGTGATGGTCTGTTAGAAGGAGCACAACTCCCTCCTTGGAAGAAAGAGAAACCCTCTTTTAATTAAACATTTGTAAAGCTAGAACATGGGCCTTCCATAGGTGCATTATTATACTGTATCATTCATGATAAAAATGCACAAATGCCTCTGCAGCCTTTTTCAGCAGGGAACATCAAATTATATTACTAAATTTCACTGCCTGTTTTCTATGACAATAACTGCTTTTGCTGCATCTTCATGATGTAAATACTATAATGTTGAAAAGAGGAACAAGTAAATAAGAATTGTTCAGTATTTCAGTAAAACGTACTTCTTCACAACTATAGATGAAACTTTTCTAGTTATTTCTGTCTTTGGTCAGATGAAAAGGTCTTTATGTGTTTAAGAGCTCCAAAAAATACATGCCTCCAGCATAATCTTTCTCTCCTGAGTATAAGGTCTGGCAAAAAACAGGAGAGGAATTTATCTAACAACAAAATGAATTATGTATCAATTATTTTTATTTCCATTCCAAGTTATAAAGGCCAGTTGACTCAGTTCAGTTGACTCAGTCCAACTTTCAACTCCAGTCTCGTTGTTATAATTTTGTATCCCATTAAAAGATATTGTTTATATTGGTTACATGACTGAATAACACCAACACACTTTCTATTTTAGGAGGCACCTTTCTGATCATTGGATAAATCTTGCAGAGAGACCTATAGGGGCTTTTTTTTTTTTTTTTTTTTTTTTTAATAATTCAGATGGGCTAATCCAGAAATAGTTTGGGTTGGGGTGTATGTAAGTATCAAAAAATTCCCCTCTGCTCCCTATTAAAACCACACAAATAGAATTCAGTCTTTTTTGAATCAGTGACATGGGGGAGAATTAGGAGTGTCTTGAGTGCTACAGCTGTTAGGAATACTTTACTCAGTTCTGAAGCTCTTTACTTCTGGGGGAATTCTGCACCACTGTGCACATGCAGAATTCATGCCCCCTGCAGATTTCTTTGTTTCCCTGCAGAAAAATGACTTTCTGATGGGGAAGCAAAGGAAAGCTGCAAGAGCAGTCACATATCCCTCCCCAGCAGTGCGGGTGCATCATTTTGGAAACCCAGAGTGGTCAGCAGAGAGGTAAATCAACAAGGGTGGGGGCTGGGATACCCTGGCTGGTGGCTCCTACCCTGCACCCAGGCTCAGATACTAATCCCAGCTGGGTTGGGAGTGTGGGAGGACAGGACTTCCACTTACCCTGCAAGGAGCAGCCTGGCCAGGTCAGACACACCCCTAGAAACCTCCCCCGGCTGCAGGAAGCTCTACCTACCCACTCCCACTTCCTGCCCCCATCTGTCCTCCATAAGGGGAGGGGTCACTGTATGGGGAGTTGCTCCCCCATCCACTCAACCCCCCCACTGAC
The DNA here is from genome assembly GCF_003597395.2 of Chelonoidis abingdonii. Taxonomy (NCBI): domain Eukaryota; kingdom Metazoa; phylum Chordata; order Testudines; family Testudinidae; genus Chelonoidis; species Chelonoidis abingdonii. Next base: position 93,966,919 of record NC_133773.1, read on the forward strand.
CACCTGCATTGGAACCTTCCTGCACCCAGAGCTTCCCACTGAGCCCCACCCTCCTACATCTGGACCCCCACACCCAGATTACCATCCACTGAGCCCCTTGCACTTGAGCCTCCACCCCGATGAGCCCCCCACACCCATCCCCTCGCCCTGCTGAGCCACCTTCACCTGGACCCCCTGGGAGAGTCCCATTGCCGCTGCACCCGGAACCCCCACAACAAACTCCTGTGCATCCAGATGCCCCCGCACTCGGACCCCCCACTGAGCTGCCCACACCTGGATTGTCCCACCCAGACCCTTTTCAGCCTACACCTGGATTCCCCCACTCCCCACATTAAGCCCCTCCACACTTACATACTGCCTGCCCACACCTGGTGCGCCTGGTACAGAGGGGCAGTGCCCTGGGGTGTTTCTGGGGCAGGCCCAGCCCTTGCACTGTGTCAGGATCCTTGTCCATGTTCCAGGGTGGGGGGAGAGGCAGAGGGTGATCTCCCACCTTGCACAGCCAGTGGCCTGTGCTCCCCATCGCCATGCTGTAGCCTCCACATTTATTTTTTGACAAATAAAATTTGTGTGCAGAATTTACTTTTTTTGGCAGAGAATTCCCTCAGGAGTACCTTATGCACACACATTTTGCATGAACTTCAGTGTGAGTTATATGGACGGGATGGAAGCATGCATGTCAAATTTAATACTGTTGAAAAGTCTTGTTTGGTGAAGTAATTGCCAGAGTGAAGGAAGTAGCACAAAACTCTTAGTACCCACAAAGAAAGGTAATTCTTAACATTCCCCCAGCAAAGCACTTCAACACATGCTCAAGTTTAAACACCAGTAGTCACACTGAAGTCAATGGGATTACTCAGGTATTTAAGTGCTTTGCTAGATCAGGGCCTTTATAAGTATAAGTTGTGATGTAAATAGCATGTTTTAGAAATTGGATGGAACTCCTGTTGATTTCAGTGGGGCCAGTGTTTCGCCCATTGTGTCTTACTGGCTTTTCAGCTCATCAGTCCAAGTGTGATATTGGGGGAAGTTCCAAGAAACATTAAGAACTGATCATTTATATTTATTTACAGAGACTTCAGCAACACAGAAACATTATGTAGTGAACAGAAGTACTACTGTGAAACTTGCTGCAGTAAACAAGAGGCACAGAAAAGGTGGGTAAAGAATAGTACAGTTCAATCCCTGTTCAGGTAAACTGAGCTGTTAGGGTACATCTTACCCTGCGATAAAAGACCTGTGGCATGGACATAGCTGGCTCGGGTCAGCTGACTTGGGCTCATAGGGCTATAAAATTGCAGTGTAGCCATTCGGGCTTGGGCTGGAGCTTGGGCTCTGAGATCCCGCAAGGGGGAGGGTCTGAGACTTTGGGGCATGGTTTTTTTTAATCATAGTGTAGACATATTGTTAGTAGAAATTTAAATCACTGCTGAAGTGTAGCTTCACTCACTCTGTTACTGATACATTAAACTACAGTCCAGTCCTCCAACTTCTGTGTTTGTACAATGTTCCCAGTCTCTTGCCTGTGATACCCTTGTGGCTGCAGTGAACCCCCTCCTGAACCTGTTTGCAGCTTCTTGGCCTCTAGTGGCTGCAGCCCTCTCCAACACACGTACACTCCATATGAACCTTAAAACCAAGAGGTGGAGCCACAGCTGCTGCACACATCTCTTAGATCGCCAGTTACTGCTAATGGAATACCTCTGTTTACAAAGTGCATTTATAATGTGCAGACATAGTATTGCAAGAAAAGAATAACACTGAACTGAGCAGCGTTTCATAACATACACCCTTATTAATGATTTCACAGGATGAGAGTAAAAAAGCTGCCAATGATCCTTGCATTGCACCTCAAGAGATTCAAGTACATGGAGCAGTTACACAGGTACACCAAACTCTCTTACCGTGTGGTATTTCCTCTGGAGCTACGTCTCTTCAACACATCCAGCGATGCAGTCAACTTGGATCGCATGTATGACTTGGTGGCTGTTGTCGTTCACTGTGGCAGGTAAAGCACATTCAGGTGTACCCAACCTATCATTAGATCAGTAGTACTGCCAATTCCAAACATTCAAAAAGCACATGTCAGGCCTCAAAATATACTGAGATTGGTTTAAAAATCTTAAGATTTTAAAAATGCATTTTGGGTTCTTTTGTCTGTGGAGCTTTTTTCCCAGGCTCCTCAGCAGCCAGTCTGCCTGGTGAGGAGTTTACAAACTACTGTAGAGGTAGGGGGCCCAGGAGCCAGGAAATATACTTGTTTGGGAAACACCAAAGAGGTTCCAGGGAACATTTCATTGTTTCCAAAAGATTTAACAGAATTTCAATTCTGCAAAAAAATTGCAACATTTTTACCTTTCGCCCTCATTTAAGACAAAACAATTTCCGAAAACCTCAAATTGTTCATGGATGTCAAATTCCGTTTCCTGACCAGCTCTACTTGAAACAGGTGTCATAGAACTAGAAATGAGACATAGAAAAGGATCAAACAAACTGTCTAATTCAGTTATCTGCCAATACATGTATATCTAGAATGCTGACTCTGGGCCTGATCCTGCAACAAATTTGAACAAACAGACCTTTACTACTGTGCAGAGTCACATTGAAGTCAGTGGCATAGTATATGAAAGCCAGGGTCTGCCTCTGCCAAGTTGTTTATGTAGTTGAGACGAACTTTAGGTTACCTAAAATTGGATTATTATAAAATACTTAGGACAAAAAAATATATGTAATTATAGGCCAGCCCAGAATCATAGCCATAATATCCTGCATTGCCATATGAAATACCTATATCTCAGTCAGATTTTTGTAAATGAAGCTGGTTTAAATCCAAGTAATTTAAACAGAGTTACTCTGTTTATATACCAGTGTAACAAAGATTAAAATCTGGCCTTCTGTGTCTTACTTTCATGGGGCTGGAAATATGTGGAGACAGCATATTCAGACTCTAGCAGGAGGCAGTGGTTGTATTTTCTTTTCTTACTAAATGGTGATTGCTTCAGCTGGCTGATTTTAAGGACTGGTAATGATTGGTTAGAATGAAGAATCGTAGCTATAATAGGAGTTCTTGGATGTGATGGATTGTCAAGCGTGGAAAAAACTGAAAGAATTCTTAAAGCTCAAAAAGAATGTGAACAATTGTTCTCCCCACCCAGAAGAAGATACGTAATTGCATTTCTGTGTTTAATATCAGCCTGTCTTCTTCCTATTTAAATTCCATTGAGCAGTTTTGAAAATATTTCTCATAGTTTGTCTGCCATCAACTAATTGTCAATTACTTTTTAGCTAGATTTATAAACTATCATAATGCAGATAATGAGAGGGCATTCAGTTTTCAGTTGACCAACCCATTTTAGATAACTCAGTTTAGGAGAAGGAAGAATGCACATGTCTATCTAACACTGAAAGCTGGCTTACAAGGGGCTTCAGTGGAAATATAATATCTATTTAACATATGACTTATAAAAACCAGCCCATTTATATCTCACACTTTTTAATTACTTTTTTTTCTAGTGGACCTAATCGTGGGCATTATATTACCATTGTGAAAAGTCACGGATTTTGGCTTTTGTTTGATGATGACATTGTAGAGGTCGGTATGCTGACGATTATGAAAAGATTATTGTTGTATAAGTTCCTATGTCCATTTGGTGTGGCTTACCATTCAGAGACCATCTGCTTTTGATGGTGACTTGATTTCCCTCTTTCCTTTCCCCCCAGTTTAAGAAAAGATAAATAAGCCAAGCTCTTTCAGTCTCCTCTCATAAACTAGGCCCTTCAGGCCCCTATCATCCTAATAGCTCTTCTCTGCACCTGTTCCAGTTTGAATGAATCTCTCTTGAACATGGCTTACCAGACCTGTGCACAGTATTCCAAATGAGATCTTACCAGTGCCTTGTACAATGGCATTAATACTTCTCTATCTCTATTGGAAATGCCTCCCCTGATGCATCCTAGAATAATATTTGCCCTTTTTGACAGTTGCCCTTTTTGACATTGATGGCTAATAGTTATCCAGTGATTGACCTGCACACTCAGTTCTCTCTCATCCTGTCACTTCCAACTGGTGATCCCCGGCTTGTAGCAGAAATTCTTATTATTAGACCCTAATTGTATGACTTTGCTCTTTGTACTACTGAATTTTATGCCATTTGTTATTCCAATCTTCAGGGTCATCCAGATCTTCCTGTACAATATTCTGATCCTCCTCTGTGTTGACAGTGCCTCACAACTCCATTAGTAACTTCCTTCCAGTCTGATAGTTCACCATTCAGTACAACCTGCTGTCTATAAATCAGAGCAGAATCTGTCCTACAGTTGGTGCAGATGGAGTCTGCTCATAGTGCAGTAGTGTCTCAAGCAGACACTAAAAATCGCTGCAGTATGTTGCCAAGGCTAGGGGCTGGTTCTGATCTCGCTCTAGTGTAAGTCAGGAGCAAATTCATTGCAGTTATAGCAGAGTAAAACTGGTGCGAGATCAGAATCAGACCCATTGTTTGGAAGGAGAGAGTGTGGTACTACACCTCTACCCCGATATAACGCTGTCCTTGAGAGCCAAAAAATCTTAGCGCATTATAGGTGAAACCACGTTATATCGAACTTGCTTTGATCCACCAGAGTTCCCCCCCGCCTCCCGTGGGAGCACTGTTTTACCGTGTTATATCCAAATTCATGTTATGTCGGGGTAGAGGTGTACTTTAAATATAAAGGTCGCAGAATCTGTCCCAAAAGACGCTGTGATGAGGAAAATAAAAGGAGGAAAGCAGAGGACCTCTGGGGGAAGGCAAAAGTTAAATGCAGTATCACTGCTTCAGCACCAATCTACCATTACATTTGTAGAAAAAACTTAAGTCACAATTTACCTTTTTGCTATTATGTAACAGAGAAAAGATTCTCCCCATTTACCTATGGCAAATCCTGCTTGGATTACTCAGAGTAGTAGTCCCATTGATTTCAATGAGTGAAGCAATCAGGATTTGTCTCCTAAACTATTAAACAGCCCATTCACTTCTTGAATCACTAACAAAACTTGCTAATCATTACCCTGAGGCAAATAACTACGTACGTGTTTTTGCATTTTTATATTCATTTAATCCAAGCTTAGTTTTTTTTCTTAGCAAACATTTTAAACAACTTCGTTTATTTTTGCAGAAAATAGATGCTCAAGCTATTGAAGAATTCTATGGTCTGACCTCTGATATATCAAAAAATTCAGAATCTGGTTATATTTTATTCTATCAGTCAAGAGAGTGACTTGGAGAACTGTGAAATGCTGCAAGTGGAGAAAACTGATCAGCACTGTTAACTGACTTTTACACAGAGCACATCCTGAATAGCCGAACAATGATCTATCTTATCTTCTACTAAATGGTTTGTGTGTTCTTGACTATAACCCCTCATTTCTGATGTGCAGCACTTTTTTTTTTTTTTTTTTTTTTTTTTTAAGTATGACTCAATGAATTTCAGTCAGCTCTTAGTAAAATTTATATGGACTAACATTTACAAATAATAGGATTTGGAGTCATCTGTTAAATCCAGCTGAGCTAGAATAGTATTTTCTATGGAAGTGTGCATTATATTTAGGGCAAATTGTTTAAACTTTCTAAATAGCTTTGGGATATTACTTTATGAAGCATTCCTTTAAATATGTACTAATATGTATTGTTATCCATTTTAAGTGTAGAAAAGAATCTATTTAATAACCACTGTTATTGTGGTTGCATAGAGAATTTTGTCATGTTACTCTCCACCGCTAGAAAGATATTCTTCTCAAATCCTTTGAGCTTTGGGTTATTAAAAACTTTAAATGGGTAACTTCAAGACTGTAGTTCACATAAAGAGATTTAAATCACATTGGAGCAAAATCATACAATGTGCCCAGTCTTCCTGTTTATCCTGATGAGAGAGCACAAATAAGCTGAGCTGGTCATTTTGATTCTAAAAGCCACAGAGGCACTGAGGGTTTTGTTGGGGGAAAAAGGAGGGAGAGGTTCCTCACATGAAGTACTTTTCTAAGGAGTGATCTTATGTTTCTGCCAAAGAGAATAACAGAACGTGTGTGTGCTTATTGAATTCGCAGATATTCCAATATTGTGCATACAAAACATCAGAGCTAGTATTACACAGTCTAGTTAAGTAATGTTATTGATACAATACCTATCATTGGGCTCAATATCGCAATATGCTGAGCACCCACCGCTCCAAATGACATCAGTGGCAACTATAGGTACTTGGCACCTAGGACAAGGCCCATTGCTTATGAATGTAGAAATCTGTTGTGTAATAATCCATAGTTCACACCTGCAGTATGTATTGACCATACTCAGCATCAGCAGTCATCTTTGTCAACATCTCAATCACTGTGGTATCAGGTCCAAGAGTACGTGGTTCTAGAGATATCAAAAGGCATAATGTGACTGTTCATGTTTTACTTTTCAAACCTGGTTGTCACTGGTCATGTTCTTGCTAATAAATTGCTATAAAGTAATACTGGAAATACTTGGCAAGAAAGGAGGGTAAGAGAAAGTATCAATAAGGCATGAGAAGGGATTGATAGTGTGTTAAGAGTAATTTTCTGTCTGACAGCTGACTTGGTAGATTTGACAATAATATTTCACCATTTAGTGTATGGACGTTAAGGATCGAATCCTGATCTTACTGAAGACAATTGGTAAAACTACCATTATCTTCAATAAAACCATGATTTGGCCCTACTAGAGGGGGAGGAGAGAAAGAGAGAGGGAGGAATTCTAGAAAGATTGAAGCATCGTCATCCCAGAGTATTTACTGTTACATGTTTTTAACTTTGTAAATTTATTAGAAAGTGTCACTTTCAGTACTTTTTTAGAAGTCCAACTGTAGTTTTGTTGCTGAGCTTCTTATGTCAACAAATATTGTTTAAAACCAATGTTGAATCTGATAGTTCCATTCCTCTTGGGAGAGTGGGGGGAAAAAAAACTTACTTGTGTTACAATCTACTGTGAAAGTGAAATTGTTTTTGTTATGTTTTAGTGAGCATGCAATGTTAGCCTCTGGTATAACGTGGTTTGAAATTTATTTGAAATTATAAGTGGCCATTTTATATCAGTGGACATATACTAAGAAGTATAGCACTTTACCTTGGAAGAAAAACAAAACTGGATTTTTCATCTTCAAAGATTTGTGAATTATTTATTATGCTAGTGTATTGATCCAACAGATCAGACACAGGATCTAATCCTACAACTCTTCTTATGCGAGTAGTCCAGGTGTTCTAATGGGACCATTCACATGAGTAAAGGTTGGAGGACTGAGTCCAAACAAGTGCACTTTTTTCTGTTACTTACAGCGGGATGGAAGTTTTACCGTAGAGGATTATGATATTTCTTGTTTAGAACTGGCCTAATAAGAGGCTTCAACAATCTCTGAAGTCCATTGACTTTAATGGAGCTGGATCAGGCCCTAAATTCTGTAAAATCACTTGTTTTCTTTAATGGAATATTTCTGAACATTTACATCTTTCGATTTAATAAATGTGGCCATCTTTTGCCTGGGAAGTGAGACTGTATTCTGGTTGCAAATAAATGCACTTTTTAGATCAGAGTTAACCAAGGTCAGACAAACATTCTATACTTTGCAATTTGCTGCCGTACATATTTAGGATGTGTGTGAAACTTTACAACAAAACAAAAAGAAATGCAATGTATGACTTGTGTTTGGGACTGATGTTTGTATAAAGAACAATTGTACATAAAGAAATTATTTTAAAATGTCTCATTCTAGGAAATGGTTTTTGTGTTAATAAAGTTTGGGTATTGCAGCAATAGTTAAACACTAACATCTAAGATACAGCATATGCAAATTTTTGTTTTTCCCAGACTGCAAGACAAGACTTTACATTGGATAGTAAATTCAGATAATTACAATTTGTTCCCTGACAGTACAATTATTATGGCAGGTTTTTTTCATACTTTATGGGTTAAAAAAAAAAAAAAGTCCATCAACATTTCTGTGATACATTAGAGAGACCCAGAGGTTATATGTAAGTGCTACAGGGTTGTTAAATAGAAGGTTTTGCTAATTCAAGAAAAGATTTACAGTAATGATGTAACACGAGTAGAAAATCAATGGCTGGATTTCAACTTTGGAGAAATCCTGGAAATACTACAAAGTACATAATGTCAGAATGAACTTTATTTTAGCACCAGTTAAAGTACTCAGTATTTGTTTGGTCTGTCGATCAAAAAAAATTGCCATCGTGATACAGTTCTAATCATCAGTTTAGGGTCCATCCACCACCCTGTCTCCAAGCCAGCAAAACTCTTAATCGTGCTCAGCTTTAAAATGTGAGTTGCCCCATTGAAGTCCATAAAGCTATACACTTGGTTAAAGTTAAGCTCATTTGTAAGTGCTTTGCTGGATTGGGGCCAGGATGCTCAGCGCCTTGCAGGATGATGTATATTTATTTACCTGGATTTATAATATATGCGTGGTACATTTTTCAGACATTTTATATACTTATATTCTTCACTTCCAGTGCATCATGAAAAGAGTGGAGAAAATCTGGGACAATCAAGACTTTTTTCTAGCCAGCAATTTTAGAAAAAAATTGTAGCAGATTGTCTGTGCTCCTGTATAATGTGATTTTTAGTTTATTGAGCTCTAACTGGATTAGTCCCAAGAATAATTTAAGTTCATTAGTTGTTTTGTGTGCCTTTGCATGAGATGTATTTTCTGTGTAATGTTGTTACCCGTTCATCTCCACATTTTATTACATGTTCTTGTTTATAGAAAAGAACATTTTTACTCTGTTGGTATTCCACTAAACCCAAGGAAGTGTTACTGTACATTGTGTAAATTAGCTGCCTTGGAGGACAAGTTCAGACCCAAATCTTATGTATCCCAGAACGAGCTGTCAGCATATTATACATTTTCTATTAATGGAACATAGTAGATGGGGACAAAAGAAGGAATCAGTGGGGAAGGAGGATCAATGAAAGCAGAATATCTAGTTGAAAATAAGATGTGCACAACCACCCCAATACTCATCCAATTTCAATAGGGTGCAGATGTGGTTCAATAGACTAACATTTTAAAGTCTGACTCCCTTAGCAGTTAAAATTAAAAAGCAGCATATATTTCCTATGTATTGAATTTAACAAAGACATTAAGGGCTTGTCTATGCATCTGCGCTGCATTGCAGCCTACAGGAGTGTGAATTGCAGAGTGCACCAAACTGTTACAGTCTAACTGCTCTGTGTGGACACCGTAGGCAGAAACTAAAAGACTAGTTTGCATTAATATAGTCCTGTTTGAAAGAGGACTAAGTTTTTGCAAACTCGGTACCTTTTTGTTTGAGCCAGCAGTGTCCACATGGACCAGTTGATTGCATCAAAATGCTATTCTCTTACAATTCATATCCTCCTAGACCATCCTCTGGTGCAGTGGAGCCATAGCCTAAGACTTGAACGAAGATGTAAGTGGAATTTATGCAACGTTACAATGGATTCTAGCATTTTATTACACATGGCTTTTATCTTCAAACAGTACATTTCATATACATTTGCACCCACATGTGTTATGATATTGTGCACTGGGGGCCTGATCCTGAGTGGCGCTGACTACTTGCAACTTCCAGCTACTCAGCACCACTTGGCAACAGGTCCCTAATGTTTTGTCTCTTGTCTTCTATTTTGTGGCCAAGGAGTTTGAGCACTCTCTTTTACAATTTAATGTGTATTAGAATTTTAGGGGATTCTTTCTTTGTACATATTTTACTCTAGTACATTTTTATCAGTGTTGTTTTAATTTATTTGTCTTCTTTTTCTCAGTAACTGTACTATTTACTGTATTTCTATAATTATTTAATTGTATAGCTAATATTGCTTAGCCTTATGTTTTAATTATGTACTTTGATTTTTTAATTGATCCATGCACTTTAAGCAATAATGTTAATCTTGTGAAATTTCAATCGGTTTAACACTTTGCCTCTAAAATAAAGTTTTCAGAACAAACACACAAAAACCTGTCTAGAGAATTGTCTGTGGAATATTATATGCAAAGAGACAAGGTGGGTGAAATAATATCTGTTATTGGACCAGCTTCTTTTGGTGAGGGCAAGCCTACACTACAGCAGGGATCGATGCTCTGAGATCGATCCATCGGCGGTTGATTTAGCAGGTCTAGTAAAGGCCTGCCAAATTGACTGCAGATTGCTCTCCAGTCAACTCCTGTACTCTACCCACAATGAGAAGAGTAAGGTAAGTCAATGGGAGAATATCAGTGTAGACCCCGGGGCAACTTGACCTATGGAATGTCGACTCCAGCTATGTTGCTCATGTAGCTGGAGTTGCATAGCATAGGTTGACTTACTGCGGTAGTGTAGACATAGCCTCAGAAAGACAAGCTTTTGAGCCATACACAGCTCTTCTTCAGGTCTGGGAAGGGTACTCCCAGCATCACAGCAAAATGCAAAGTGGAAAAGATTGTTTAGCATAAGCACTGAGCACATATTGTAAGGGAGCATTCAAGGTAGAGTGGCCCATTAACCTCTCTGCTGTCACAGGACAAAAAGAGGGAGTTGGTAGGTTACAAATTATTGTAATAAACCAAAATCCACTGTCTCTGTTCAATCCATAATTCTTAGTGACTGGCAGAGTAACAAATTTTAGGTCTAAGGCTTGTCTTTTGGAAGTGTTGGGCAGATTTCCTTTGAGTAAGAGGACTGAGAGGTCATATAGAGTGATCGCTTTGTGGAAACTGTTCACCCACAGGCGATAGGGTTTTTTGGGTCTTTTATCATTTTCCTGTGTGAGTTCATTCCAGAGCATAGTGATTATCTGGCTTCAACCACATAGTTGTTGTTGGGGCATTTAGTGTACCAGACGAGTACACCACATGTTGTGACAGGCATGTGTAGGACCCATGGATCTTGAAAGGTGTGTTGTGGGGGATGGTGATCACTATAGCAGTGGAGGTACGTCTGCAGATTTTGCATCTGTTGTTCTGGCAGGATCTGGTGCTGCTTTGAGTTGATGTATCCTGGGTCAGCTGTGTAGCTCAAAAGCTTGTCTCACTCACTAATAGAAGTTGGTTCAATAAAAGATATTCCTCACCCAGCTTGTGTCTCTAATCGCCTGGGCTGAACACAGCTACAACTACACTGCATATTGTATACAAAGAGATTTGAGTTTTTGAGATATGGTTTGCTTAGCCAGTCAAAAACTGATTTCATGTCTAAAATCTAAATTAATACTTACAATAAAAATCACATGTGGTAGTAGCATCTACACGAAAAATTGTGTTTGTCATACACATTTGACAACTTCTTCTGCCCACTGGTCCATCTGGGAGTGCAAATGCCCACCATATAAAAAATACAGCTGCTGCAGAAACGTTTCCTTCTTTTCCCCCAAATGGAGGATTACCTCTTCCCTCTGCCACCTCCACTCCCCTAATTACACTGGTCCCTAGACTCCTGCTATCAGTCAGTCATACTTGTAAGCCCCCCCCCTCCCCCAATATGTCATAACTTCCAAGCACTTCACAATCTTTAATGTACTCAAGCTCAGGAGCTACAATTATCCCTGGCCCTTATGTTGGGGGGAGGAGGGGAGAATAAGTTCCTTTTATATGGGCACAGGGGTTGGGAAGGAGAGAGCAAAGGGAGAGATAACTGGGGAGGATAAGTCTTGTAAACATCTTACATTTCTTCTAGATCAGTGCCCATGGCATCTCTGGGTTATTGTAACATGCCCCTATTGAGCTTGTCAAGAAATCTCTTCTTGTATGGGCATGCACTTATTGTAATACCAGTGCTGAGAATAACCTCATCACCATTTTAGATAGTCATCTTTGTGGTCAGTAAAAAAGACCAGGCTATTTCTAAATTGCAAAAGCTTTAAGTAATTCTTTTTGTGATGTTTTTTTGTCATAATTTAAGGGTATGCCTACACTTGTAGAGTGCTTCGAGTTAAACCCGTCTTCCTAGAGCACAGTAGGGAAGCACTGCAGTCTGTCCACACTGACAGCTTCAAGCACACTGGCGTGTGCAAATTTGCAGCACTTGCAGCGGCATTGGGAGCGGTGTATTATAGGCAGCTATCCCAGGATGCAAGTGACTGCAAATGGGTGGGGGGTGGAGTGTGGAGTGTGACAGGGAGTGTGTTGGGTGTATGTAGGGGGAGAGAGAGTGGATTTTTGGGGGGCTGAGAGCATGTCAGCATGCTGTCTTGTAAGTTCAGAAAGCAGCAGACCTCCCGCTTGCCCCCCACACCTCTCTCTCACACACGGCGTTCCACACTAATGGTTGCTTTGTCTTGGAGCACATGAGCAGCCGGCTGTCAGATATGGAGCTTTCAAAGGGCATATCCACATTCCTACAGTGATTTAAAACAATGATAAGAGTGGCCACTTAAGTGGATTATGGGATGTTTCCAGAGGCTGATTAGAGCACAGTAATGCAACACTTCGTTCACACTGATGCCTGGGTGTTGTAGCCAAGGCGCAGCAAATGTTACTCCTCTCACAGAGGTGGAGTACCAGAAGTGCCCTAGCTGCGGAGTCAGAGTGCTCTATGTGCCTTGTCAGTGTGGATGGGGAGTGAGCTAGGGTGCCTAGGGCTGCTTTAATGTGCACTAACTCGCAAGTGTAGCCAAGCCCTAAGATAGATAGCAGTCAATATCTAAATGATGCTCAGAAAGCTTTGACAAACAGACTTCTAATATCCTTCCTATTAACAAGTGGTAATTCAAAGGAATTATTTGAACTCGGCTACAGGAACCAGTTAGATAAACATATCCCTTTTGCAGATAAGGTCAGATAATACCTATTAGAAGGCGTTCACCTGCCAGGTATGGCCATCTGGGCTAATCTTGAGTCTTCTTACAAGTTAGTGATTCTTTTCCCCCAGGAGGTTTGCTTGCTGGCTTTGCCTGAGTGCTTAGACATGAGACCAAACTTGACTCCCTTTATTAACAGTCTTAGTTACTGTAATTCTTTAATCATTCCACTTCACTGGACTATCAGGGCTTAGATGATCACACAGTGTAAAATAATATCCATGGGCCAATCACAGCTGTCAATTTAATAGCCTAACACTTCTTTTCAGATGAAGGATTCTTGGAGGTGGCCACTCCAGGACTTGTAATAATGTTAAAAAGAGAGTAAATGATTTATCCCTGGTAACTCAGCAAGTCTGGGGCTGGACCTGAAACTCAGGGCTCTCACCCCAAACTGCTACCCCGAATAAGACCTATACTCTAACCATTAGGCAATGCATACTATGTATTCCATGAAGAGACTCCCAAGAGGTAGAAGCAAGTTCTTTAGGAAGGTACCTGCAGTCCTCCAATGAACAACTTGTCAGCTACAATAAAGAATTTAGAAATACTTTCAAAATTCCTAAGTGCAGTACCACTTTGTTATGGTTCGCTCTAAATATGGTTTGTGTTCACACACCATACAGCTTACTAGTATTCTCCTAGTAATAGGTGGCGGCTTCTCTTCCCCAATAGTCAGGGGTGAAAGTAAGGCAGTATGGGCAGGTATGGCATACTGGTAAAAAGTGGCCGCTGGTACCAGCCCCTAAAGCACTGCCGCAGCAGCACTTTAAAGGTTCTTGCTTAAAACACTACTATGGCAGCGCTTTATCATTGCTGCCCCTTTTGTTCCTCCTAGGCTGCCAACGGGGAGGGGGAGAAGAGGAATGGCTGCCCTGGGCCGGTGATTTAAAAGGGCCCAGGGCCCCGGGCCCTTTAAATCACTGCTGGAGCCCTGGGCAGTGCGGGCCAGGCAGCCTGGAAGGGCTGGCAGAGGGATGCTGGCCCCCCCCAGCCTCGGCCCTTCTGCCCAAGGTGCCACTCTTCTGGGGGAGAGGGGGCGGAGCCGTCCCCCATCCCTGTAAGTTTTCAATTTTACTTTCACCCCTGCCAATAGTGAATCAGTATGAGGTCTGCATATTGTAGGCCCAAGTGATTTTTCTCATGGAGTCACTCTTTCAGCTCTAGTGGCTTTCATTAGAGAACACTGACAAATGGAAATTACATAACTTGAACTTGCCTTGTTAACTGGCCTTGGGAGTTCCGTCACTGTATGTATACAGAGAGAGAAGGGAGCTAGGAAAGGATATTGGTGACTGAAAGCTATAAAATGGTATGTATATGCTGCTCCTGACCCCAAAATCATTCACATAGGTGAGGCATGAGGAAAATGAGTTTAAAATGTTGGAAATCTCTAGTCAAATCTTCAGTGGTGAACATGAGCATTGCTATATGTTAAACTATAAAGACAAACTAAAAAAGGTTAACAATGGAAATATACCAAACTTAGAGTGTAAGTAGAAAACTGTCCATTCTGGGACTTTGAACATATTTGTGATATGTTAGGATTAATTATAAAATTCAGCATCTCAAACTTAATTCTGAAAATATTTTCTCTTTAACTATTTCAAGGATGGGGAAGATTTAGTTTTTATAATCAAGATGAATCCTTAATGGAGATACAGAACAACAGATAATTTCCCTCCTGAGAATATTTGCTGCTGCTTTAAAGACTGATCTTGCTTCACTTCTTTATGTTTCATAATTGTCTTTATTTTATTAATTATATTTGTCACAAAAGGGAAGTATTAATTTGGGATTGATCCAGACTGGCCAAAGACTGTGTTATTTACCTCTGGGGCTTTCCTGTCTTTTAAAAAGAAAAGTTACCATAATAAGTTATTGCAATACTTTTGATGCGCTAGAGCTTTCTTATTGACTAATTTATAAATGTATTATGAAGTGTTAAAGTACTACCATGTAGTCAAGATCCACTTTAAAAATAATATGGTGAGACCTCCTGTATGGGTATATCATCTTTAGAGCACACGTAACACAAACATGGCCTACTCGATAGAGCACTAGACTGAGACTCAAGACAGGCAGGTTCTAATTCTGGCTCTTTGCTGGATGACTATGGGCAAGTCACTTTACCTCTCTGTGCCTTTTCAATAAAGCACTTTGAGATCTATTGATAAAAAGTGCTATATAAGAGGTAGGTATTATTAGGAAGATGATGTGACACAGGGACCATTTGATGTCAAATGTCAAAAGGTACAGGGGTGCATAGGGTTTTACACGGATCCTTGGGTCAGATATCTGCATAATAGTTCACTGAAGGGTGACATGTGAGGTCTCTAGCAAGAGCAAGTAGCCTACTGAGTGTCATAATCACTGCAAAATCTATATATGGATAATATTTAAGGAGTTATGTATCTATTCTGAAAATTATGCTCTTAAGATCTTGGAATTAAGGCAGGTCACCAGAAGGTAACATACCTCAGAGATGTTCCTTTCAGGCAGGCAGTAACTGACACCTAACTCCCAGTCTGGCCATTTGTGTATTGTCCACCTCATGCTGTATGCCTGTTTGCACACTAAGCCAGGTGCAAATGGAGAGATTGCAAAATCTACAAGACAGGACATCTACAGGCCGAAACAAAGGGCGGGGTGGGGGTGGGGATGGGGGTGGTGTCCTGTTTATGAGTAAAAATGAAGAATTGCTCCGATGTACATGGAGTGCAAAGACACACATTGAATCCTTCACCTTGGAGACCAGCTAACAGCATGCATGTGTCATGAAAGAAGAAGCTATAGAGTGATGCAAGGATTCTGGGTAAGCAATACCCTACTAGACATGAGAGTATCTTGTTAATTAAATCCAGGCTATAGAATGTGTTATGATTTTTTTATATCCATTTGTTGCCAATATTTCTACTTGCTGTTACTTGAATCTCTGTGCTCTGTTAAATAAACTTATATTTGATTCACTATAAACAAATCTAAGTGCTGTGAGTTACGCAGCGCAGTGGTCTGAGGTGGAACAAGGCTGCCCTGTTCCTCTGGACTATGAGTTTCCAGTGGACAAGAGGGTGGACACTTCAGGGGGACACTTGGAGAGCTTGAGAGCTGATGGGTGCCTATAGTTAACCTGCAGGGTAACAGCAGGGCCTGCAAGGCCTAGAGGGGAGCACTTGTGTTGCCAGTGGCCGGTGGGGTTGGGGAGCAGATGCATGGCAGACACAGACAAAGCTTTCTCACGCTAAGGGCAGGTGGCAGCAAGGTGTACCTCTCAACTCTGGGTAACCTTGGGAAGCATCACAGAAAATAATAATTAGAGTTATAATTCTGATGTAACATTGTTTCGTTTCTGTTCGCTCTAGTCATTCACATGTGTCACAAACCTGCAATATCCCCAGAGGTGTGATGTACATGTTGGTTTGATATCAAGGTAGTAACACAGGAAAGCAGGTTTTTTCTGTTTGCTAACTGTATTTACATTTGTAAATAAAAAGAATGCCCTAAGTTGATTATCTTGGTTTGTTTTGCTTGGACTCTTGCATGCATGTTTAAACAAGAGACCTGATCCTGCTTCAATTTGAGACAGTGGCAAAGGGTCCGTAGATGGACTTTATTCAAGATGTAACATGCTTTTCAAATCTCAATATAGATTGTTTATGGACGTTATGAATATGAAGGCACCTGACTTTAAAAAAATGTTTCTTCAGCAGTACTGTTGACTTTTAAATGGCTCTCCTTGCAAGAGACTATAACTCCACTTGGGTTAACTATTTGTGAAGTGTCTGTAGTGAACAATTTTTGTATGCAGCCCTTTGGTCATTTTGGTGGAACACACACGCACAGTTCCATCACCCAGCATTACCTGTTCAAGTCACATGACTGACCTTGTCAACAGGAACATTTGCTGCTGAGAACAGCTGAAACTGAACAGAATGAAAACCAGGCAGAAGGAAGCTACCCATCTCATCAGGGGAGCAACTAGAATCCAAATACCTTCATTTCCCTGCGACTGCTAGAGTGGGAAAGTGCTTGCTAATGAAGTCTGAAATCATGTCAGAGAAGTGGAAGATTCTCTGAGTCAGCTCGTATTCTTGAAACTATTCATTAGCAAACACTATTTACCTTCTATAGTGGCAGGCAAATTTCCTTGTCTACATGGGTTCTTGTTACTCCCCTGGAGAACCAAATTCAAACATTGCTGTAAGACTATGTTAAAATTATAGCAAAGATGCAACAAGATTTATGAATTATCAAAGTACCAAAGGACTGGAGAGTGAACACTACACAGCTAAGGCACAGAATTCCTGTGAAGACAAAAACCTGGAATCAGACTCAGATTTCTCTTTTAGATTATTAGAAAGAAAACTTTTAACTGAGTGAGCCAAGGAGATTTAAGTTTAATGATGAAAGATGACTGAAATCAACAATCTCAACAATATAGAGAAACACACTTTCAACAAGCCATATTTGTTGCATAAATCAAATTATTTTGCTAAAAAATGCAACAAGTGCTGGTGAAAGTATTAGTATTGTCAGTTAAATGTACACATCTGACTTAAAATATCACACATCAGGACTGGCCAGATATTTGAAATGATGTTTACATTTGCCATGGCAACATCTAATTTCCTTGCAAATCTACATGCATTTGAAAAAAAAATAATAATAAATATTCTCAGGCAGTAGAACAACAAAGACACTAAATCAACAAATTACATTTCACACCAATAGCAACTATACATAACAACTAAACACTGCCCAGTCAGGCGGGACACTTACTACCTTCCTGACAAAGTGCATGTTAGTTGCCTTTTTTTTAACTACGTCCTCAGTTTTCTTCAGATTTCTCAAGCTTGGAACTTAAAAATAAGGTAAAATGTATATTTCACACTTCTGTTTGCATAGGTGGCAATACCATATCATCACTGCTTCCTTTCTGATATGCTTTGGTCTTATTTCAACACAGGGTAGGATTTTATCATTTGGGGTGTCTTTTATGATGTGGTAATGCAAAATACTTGTTAGAGAAAAACCTAGTAATCAGATATTGAGCTAAATAATGAAATAAACCACTATAAACTTTTCTGATGCCTATTTACTTTCAGTTGAAGAAGACAGTTTGTGTGGAAAGATTCCAAAGTATCTAACTATTAAAGAGTAAATATCCAAACTACTAAAGCTGGTTGGAAATATTCTGATGTAAAAATATTTTATTGGAAAAATCTAATTAATCAAAAGTGAAATATGTTGTGACACCGTGTTAATTTTGAGTAGATTTTGTTTTGAAAATTATGGAATGGAGCGTTCTGATAAGGTCAAAATATTCTGTTCTGACCTTTTTGGAATGTACATCTTTGTTTTCCATTGTGAAATTACTTTCTTTTAAACGATTTTTTATAATAGAATTAATATAAAATGTAGAAATTAGAATAAAACATTTTGATGTTATTAAACAAAACATTCTGACCGTAAATTTTAAAATGTCATTTTGTGGGAAATTTTGACATTTTTGGTTTTCATTTCATTGAAATTGTGTTACTTTCAGTGAAATGGAAAATCAACTCAGCTCTACAAACTAGACATCATTTGCTTTAGCAATCAATCACCAGGAGAGAATAGACTTGCAGATCGGGACCAAATTCTGTTCTCAGTTACATCACTATAAACCTGGACTAACTCCATACAAGTTTATACATTTGTACCAAGGTAAATGAGAGTAGATATGAGCACATGGTTTCTTACAAAACCTACACAAAGCTTTAGATACGAAGAGTTCTAACTCGTATGTAATTATAAGTTACACTGTGTGTAACATTGTTAAGGACTAGAATAGGTTTCAAACTGAAACTAGGAGTTAGCCCTGCAGTTTGAAAATGCAACTCAAGACTCAGAGTTTATACAGAACCTTACACTTAATTAAATCACTGGTTGAGTTAATGATTATACTTGGCTTTTATGCAGCATTTTTCATCTTCAGTGTAGCCTACAAAGGAATTAATTAAATGAATGTATCATTTAAGCTGATGAAAACCATAGAAACCATATCATTTGTATTAAAAGTAACGTCTTAATATATCTACAGCTAGTGCAGAATGTGTCTGCCTGTCAGTTAGCCAAGAGAGACATATTTCAGCAGTTCTTCAACAGCTTCATTGGCGTCCTATTCACTTCTGGATATAGTTCAAGGTGTTGATTGTGTTTCTATTTAGCACTATGTGACTTGATCCCTGCCTATCCAGGAAACTGCCTCTCTTCCCTGGAATCTGCCATGGCATTTGAGGTCAGCTGGGGAGTTTGCACTAACAATCCCTTACTTTCTGAAGCCTGAATTCAGAATTCTGTATCCCCTGAAATAACCAATCACATCACAGGCATCTACATGGACATTTTAGATTGAGCTGGGCCATCTCATTTATTTGGTTTCTTTATATTTTTCAGTTCTAGATGTTTCTTTTTCTGTTTTTAGATCTGCAAAAGTATTCTGAGGTCTTGTAAAGTGATGTTAATAGCAACCGCTCTAATTCCTGCTAGATGAGTGACCCAGGCAGAGAGTTAGACCAACCACAACCGCCAGACCATGCTGGAGTCCAAGCCATCTATCAGAAGCTGGCCTTGCTGACAAAGCACAACCTAAAAGTAACTATCCTTTACAGCAAGGATTTTTTTTTAAGTGTTTAAGCGCTATTCGGCAATTCATTTGGTTACATAAAAGAGGTTCTCTCTGAACAAAACCACATGTCCCATTGCAGCACTAAGTTTAGGGCTTCAACCAGCTCTGTAATAACATACATTACACCCATCTCTGCAGTATTTTACTCTAGAGTAACCTGAAAGTTTTTAGTTGTTTCCGCTGTAGATCACTGTACATTTGCAGTATTTTATCATCAGAGGCCATAGCCTAGTCCCAAACAGTCTTTGTAGCAGATGTCCCATAAGTCATGGGCCATTTTCCATGAGTTTCCATGCATGAGGGCCAAAGCTTGCTTCCTGTTTTCAAGGGGAAAGATTTACTCACTCAGCCAGGAGAGGCCTTGACCCGGTCATTTCAGAATCCTATCTTTGAAGCATAGGAGGAGGCCAGCCACATAGAGAAGCACACACCAGAATACAGTGCAGAGGCAACTAGATTGAAATTAATCTTTAAAAGGTCTTGAGGCAGCTAGGGAAAAAAAGAGAGGTTGTAGTGTCTGAGGAAAAAGTGATTTTTAGGAGAACCTGGAGAGTAGAGGCTGAAAGGTTAGAGAAAGCAGAAAAAGTTTGTGCAGGCTGGATGGGTGGGGCGCATCATCTTCTGATTATGGTCTCTAACAGGGGTGGCCAACCTGTGGCTCCGGAGCCACATGCGGCTCTTCAGAAGTTAATATGTAGCTCCTTGTATAGGCACTGACTCTGGGGCTGGAGCTATAGGTGCCAACTTTCCAGTGTGCCGGGGGGTGCTCACTGCTCAACTCCTGGCTTTGCCACAGGCCCTGCTCTCACTCCTGAGCCTGCCATGCCCTCGCTCCTCCCTGCCACCCCAGAGCCTCCTGCATACCACGAAACAGCTGATCCGGAGGTGTGGGAAAGGAGGGGGAGGCGCTGATTGGCGGGGCTGCTGGTGAGTGGGAGGTATTGAGAGTGGAGTGGGGGAGATGATGGGGGTTTGCTGATGTATTACTGTGGCTCTTTGGCAATGTACATTGGTAAATTCCAGCTCCTTCTCAGGCTCAAGTTGGCCACCCCGATCTATAACTTCCTCCTCTCCAGCCTCCCTGACACTGAGAGGGCATCTTGCCATCAACAGAAAACATCTGCTATGATCTTTCTTGCCCATTGTCCCGATTATGTCACCCCAGTCTTTGAATGCCTCTGCTAGCTCCTTCTTCTCCAATACATGAAGTTGAAGCTTCTTGTCATCACCTTCCAAGCCCCTCACATCTTTGCCCCTCACTACTTATCCACTTGAGTTTTTATTGAGTCACCTCTGCCCCCTTTTCTCTGCCATTGAATCTTGACTGCTATAATGGATTGTTTTATGTGGCACAGACTACAGTCAACTGTGCCACCAATGTCTGTACTCTTGTGTTTATTACCATGGTCCAGAGAAGACTGCAAACAAAAAAGATGAGTTTTACTTGACAGCAATATTATACATGCATTTAGCTAGAAAAGTTAATGTGTATTTTCACTCAATTAACTTCCACTGATGCAATTACAGAATGGCCCTGGATAAGGAAGGCCAATTGAAGCATCACAAGAGTAGGTGGCATCCCACAATCCCTCACTTCTGCAGGAGAACCTGATCTATGTGCAAGTGGAAGAATGAAATAGACAAGCTTGGCTTACTGTGTTAATTTAGTAGTGACTATATTGAGAAGAGATCCACCAAGAGCACATATTTCCCTATTACACTGGGTTAGTTGCTCTGCTTCTCCTAAGCTAACATCCATCCTTCACTCTGAAGTGACAGGGAGGATGAAACAAGCATTTCACTGTACACTACTTATTATGTATGTGGTAATACATTTGTTTATCCAAACACATCTTATCCAAAAAACACTACTATCTGAAAATGTGCTGCATCCCCAGCCATGAAACATTTCCACTGAAAAGTTCCTCATTTATCGGAAATGTCATTAATCTGAATAAGTTCTATGTACCCATTCTATTTTAATCTACAGTTGTATCTATGGTAGTTTATAAATTACTTAGGGATTCTTCAGGATGGAAAGTATTATACAAGTGGAAGACATTATTGTTAAAGTAGTATTATCTTAGGCCAAGTGATTAGCCAATATTTGGGGACTTCCAGGTTGTTTCTGTGGGGAGGAGAAATCTAAAAGTCTGGTAATACAAGGGGAAAAGTAAATAGGGATTTTCAGATTATTGCTATTTTTTTTTCAGATACCTTCTTTTCATAAATACAACACACCTTTCAGTGATGGGGATTTACAACCTGCAAAGATAGTTGACCATTATTTGACAGGAAAAGAACTTTACAAAGAGATCAAAAAGTACTATGGACTGTCAGGAGTGGACTTAGTGAGGCAAATATATTCTGACCATTTGCTAGAAGGTTAGTGGTATTGAAATTTGTTTCTAACCACCGTGGTCTAATCTTGATTCCAAACAAAGTCAATGAGAAAGGATCAGGCCCAAAGTGAGGAATAATAGGCAATCGAACAAAGGAGTTGTCCTACCAGATCAGACCACTGGTCCATCAAATCCAGCATACTGTTTCCTCCAGTGGCCAGCTCACATGCTTCAGAGAGACTGGGTAAGAAACCCCATTATTCCCAAGGCTAGGCAGTCAATCGTTGCTGTATCCACAAGTACAGGTATAAACTCACTGAGCTATTCTTGTGGTAACTTCTGATCCATTATGTTTTCTACTTAGCTCATGCCCTTTTTAGAAGTTGTCTGTAGAATTTAATTTAAACAACAATCTTCAGTAGTCACCCTTAAAAGCATTCTGATTTTGTTTTAGATAATGAGATGTTACCATGTTTTTTAAAGTATTGCCTATAATATCTTACACAGTAGACAAGATTTCAAGGGCAACAACATCAGCTGAACGAGGACAAGATAATGCTATGCAATATTGCATAGCTTTTCCCTCAGAGGCTTTCTATTTCACTTTCTACAGCTGTAAAAATAGACCTATTAGCTAATTTATGGGGATGTTCTGAGGAACAATGGTTAATTTTTAGGAAAGGTTTGGAGGATGAGAAGTCCTAGCTTCTGTTTTATGTTCTTCAGTTTTGCACTTATTCTCTGTAGAGTTATAGTAGCTGATTGTGATCTCATCTGTGCTGATTTTACACCAGTGTAACTCCACTGACTTCTCTACAAAGTTACACCTGGTTTACACCTAAGAATGCAAGATCCTAATCAATTGTTTTTGTCTTTTTCATATAAATGTGTAAACAAACCAATGGGGCCAGATTCTGCATTGTTTGTGCATAAAACATTCCCAGCAAAGTCAACAGGAGTTTTGCATGCACAAGGAATATAATAGCATCATGCCCACTATTAACCTGAAGTTACTTAGTATATATTTTCCCTTTAGGGAACCAGTCAAATGCAGCAGTTTCATTCCCTAGCCAGAGGATGATTGATAACATCTTGGCCAAGAGAAGTATTCAACGGCTTGAAAAGAAAAAACAAAATGGCCAAAATGATCAAGTAAGAACATTTCTGCTTTGGTCAAGCTTTCTGTAAAGTTACTTATGACACTTTACATTATTGATATCCCCATGATTAATTCTCTATGATCTCTACAGACATCTTATATAACTTTGATACACTAGATCTTATCTATTTAGTCTAGTCTTTTCTTGAAAGAATGAAAAGAAATTCAGTTTCCCTTTTTGCAAACAAGCACCCTTTTGGAGGCCCAAAGAGAAATTTTAAATTTTCCCCACATAGCAAGTAAGTATTGAAATGGGTCACAAGCTAATCAGAAAAAATAGTTTGATCCCATAATAAACTTGTGTAGTCTGTTACTAGCAACCTGACTGAGGAGCTCTGAAGTAATATAAGACAAAGTTTCGCTACTCTTAATCTAGTTTTTACCCTTTGAAATATTCTCTGAAGGGGCTAGAAGACTAACAGCAGAGTCCAACAGTGTGTGTATTGTGTGCATTTTTTCATTTTAATCTCTTCCATCAGAATGTTTCTATTTTTGCATTGTGGGAGCAACGGCTTTTGATTAATAGTAGTCTTGTCACAAATACTAGCAAAGTAAAACTATACAGCAGTCTAGAAACAGGAAAAAATAAAACAACTCAACAACACTGAATCCATTTGACACAGTGGAAGTATTCAGTCAAAATCTAAGAAGGAATCAGAATGCAACCTTTTAAGAAAATGTCATCTGTTTTGGTTTTCCAGAAAGCTGAATGAAGAAAAAGTGTGTTTGGAGAAAATGCTCCAGGAGTTACAATTAGAAAAGGAATCCTTTAGGCATGGTCTGGTATCACTCAACTTACATGACTGTAACCAGTGGAGCCAGCAGTAACAAGGGCCGGGTTCAGTATTTAGGGGTTCCTTTTCATCAATACAACACAAAACTGGCTTGAGCCCCACCCAGTGACCTGGGACAATTACACACCACCCTATAAAAGGCAACACTTCCCCTCTTGCAAGCACAGATTCTGAGTGTACCAAAAACTTGTAATAAAAGGAGGGAAGTAGCTCAGCATTAATTTGGGAAAACACTGCAGCTAAGGTTCATAAACTCAAACCATGAGCAAAAGACCCACCCCCAAGTAAGTTGGGCAATTCCTTTCCCCCTCAGGTTCTTAAGTCCAGCAACCCAAAAGTCCCATTAACATCCCTGTCCCATCTCTGTACCCCACTCACAGTTGCTGTCCTTAGCCAGTGCAGCCCCAGAGTTCAAAGGTTCATCTGCACAGTTCACCTCCCACTCTGTGTGGAGGTGGGGGCAAGGAGGCACCTTACATGCTCTGCTGCTTGGGCATTCACTCGTCGCCCCAATGGCCAATTGCCATGCCTCCACAGGGCTCTGCTCTGGACCTCTCCACCAGCCTCCCTGCTAGCTGTTTGCCACGCCTCTCCACCAGTCACCCTGCTGGCCACGCCTCTCCACCAGCCATCTTGATGACTGCTTGTCGTGCCTCTCCACCAGCCACCCTGCTGGCTACTGGCTGCACCTCTGCACCAGCTGCCCTGCTCGCTGCTCACCAACATGTCTTCAGGGCCCCCTCAATTAACACAGCACTCAGTGATTTCAGTTGTTAGCTTGGGAGCCTCACTGCTGGTGCACTCTGGACAGTCTCTTGCAATAGAGACACTGTCCCAAAGTAGGTCTAATACTTACACTTATGTATCAATGATTTCAGCTCTGCAACATGTAACAATACTCTCAATCAAATCTAAATTAACTCTTTTATTATGCCAAACAGAGAGGATCAACTGATGTCTAGAACCCTTAAACGCTCTCTCAGCTCATTGGGATTTGGAACCCATGTCCCCTGCCTAGCGAGTGCCGTTCAGTTGAGCGTGAGTTCCTCTATCGGGGTATGCCAGGTAGAGTTCTGCTGCCATTAGTTCTCACAACAAGGATAACAACCCTTTATTACTCCTGCTCCAATAACAAGGAGACTGGGGATCCAGCACAAGCCACAAATGATCATTTGGGCAAGCAATCCCATCATGCAGAGCACCTAGGAAGGGTGGGTGTGTCCATGCAAATAAGATCAGCTTCTGAAGTCTTTTTCCACAGCTCACCACTAGATGTCAGGGGAGAGCTCATTCTGACTCTGCTTACATTACATTTATATATAGCCTTTAATACCAAATATGATTACCCTGATCTAGATTTCTGAGTTAATAGATTCCTTCTGTTGTTTATTCTGCCTAAGTTCAAAACTTTTTCTGATTGCATTTTGATGTGCTAATATATGGGCTCCCTATGGGCCTACTCCTGGAAACATTTATGGCCGTTGTCACAGTCCTGGAGTAATTACACCTCTGACCCCTTCCTGGCCTCATTGAGAGCATCCCTACTTAGGCCTCTGGCCCCCACCTTTCTCTGGAAGGGAACTGGCATCCCTCTCCCTGCAGATTGGGGATTTAGGTTGCAATTCCTTCTCTTCTTCATAGTGATCACTTTAGCGGGTTACTTCAGCACTGTTATCTCCTAAGAGCTATTACAGAGAGATGAGGCACCAGCCAGCTTTTACAAAGCATAGTACATTTATTTAGGACAAAACATTACAGAAAAAACATCATGAAAACAATAAACAGTTTAGATGCATGCCTTTCCCACCTGGTGTCACCCATCTTCCACATGGAGAACCTGGTAGGTTTCAAAGTCCATCACACCTTTCCAACAGGGTTTTGCCCTTGGGGTTAATGTCTTGTGTCAGTTCTTGCATCAGGTGAAGGTCACTACTCCTCTGTAGTAGGCTGCCCACTTTATACAATGCTCAGTTCTTTATCTGCTGGGCTTCCTTAACCAAAACCAGGGGCAGTACTCTGCAAACTTGTTAACCTGTCTAAAGATTTGCAGTAATCCCCCTTATTCCCCTGCATGGCCATGCAGCAGGACTCACAGCTGAGCCCACTCTGATTATACATTTAGTCAAAGGTTATTGCAATCAGGTTGTTAGTTTGTAGGGACTGGATGGCTCCAGGGATTTGTAATGAGTTAGAGAACTTTCACCTCTAGACTGCCAGTTGAAATCAAGAGCTGGTCAATAGTTTCCACATGTTGCTATCATCTCATGGCTGTGTGACAGTATGGATGAAATAATTTGGTAGTCACACTCCAATTTCCCAGTAGACAAGTTTATACCCTTCAGGAAATCCTACCAGAAGTGGTACTAACCAGAAGACTTCTTTGCTGCTTCATTGGAGAGGCCAAAGACTGAAGAGCCTAGAGAGAGATCCTCTTGTATTGCAGAAATGGTTCCTTTGGGGCAGGACTGAAGTATATTTGTCAACAAGGAATTTGGATAGCTGCATAGTGCTGTACCTGTTCTGTGAGTAAAGAACATTAGCCTTGAGGGCTGTTAAATTGTCACCTTTCATAAACATTGACTTCAAATTATTTTTTGTAAATCTCATTGTTGAATTTTATTTTTTATTATTATTATTTACATAGAAAGTTGTAGAGATCTTATAGTCTGTGATGTCCATGTTTATGAAATTTCTGGAAAATGTATATAGTTAATTTGTAGGATCCTGCACAAGATTAAGCACTCTCTACTAATTTATGTTGTTCTTTTAGATTTCAAAGTGTCTCCTTGAGACATGGAAAATAAAGGTACTCTACAGAATCGAATCCACTCTACATTGGAACGTTTGCCTGAACTAGAGGCCAGAGCCCAGACCTCAGGTAGCTTTCTACTTGATTTTCTCCACTGACGTAAAATAAGAATTGGGGCAAACATGCAGTATTTCTAAGACTACATCTCCATGGAGAGTGTTACTTTCTTGAGAACTTCCCTAAAAGTTGTTAAGAGAGTTTCTGATTAATTATTAATCCAATTTCCAAATTTATGGCCCAATACTGTGCACAATGGCTATCTCTGTGCATAGACCTTGGATTGAAGGAAACAACCATTTTCCAAATCAAGTGGCTACTGGATCTGGGCTTGGGGCCATTTCTTTGTTATATGTTGCCTCTTGAAGAAATATTTGCTGTAAGCATTTGCTCCATTTCATTGGAGAAATAACTGATGTTTGCTATTTTGTGCATCCGCCTTCAGACTCTGGATCTATGATTTCACGTCATATCTTAATTTTACCATTCCACCTCATAGTCATGTCACAATTGACTTAATAGCTTAGGATATGCACATATTTCTCAAAATGATAAATCTCAGTTGTATTCTTTATATTAACACATAAAATATGCACTAAGTCACAATATGTGTAAGACTGTAAATAGGTGAAAGATGAAAACATCAGGGCGAGAGATGTGGTATAGGGGAGTATAACCCTAATCCAACCCTAATCTTCTATGATTCTATAATGAGGAATTATGGCATGAAATTTACAAAGAAAAATTTAGGGTGAATATTAGGAAGTTATCCTGGCAATGAGAAAATTAAAGTCTCAGAGAGATGGATAGTGAAATATATCAGTTAGGCCAGGAATTATTCAAACAAAATGGTTGGTCAGAACCACAACTAGTCAAAACTAGTCCTTTCCTATGAAAAATATCTCTACTTGAAATATTTTTTAAAAGTTTCTAAATTGTTGACACTTTCTGTTTCAATATTTTTTACATTAAAAATTCTGGTTTTCCAGTTCAAAATGACTTTTTGTATAGAATTTGTAGCTAATTATAGAGGAAAAAAGTCAAAATCAAAATGAAACATTTTGAAGTTATTGAAATGAAACATGTCAACTGGCCTAGACCAATTTTGGAGGGTTGAGGAGGATCACAACACCCCACCCCACCCCACTCCAATTTTGGCTTTTTGTTTTAATTCAGGAAAATTTTCATGGGACAAGAGAACCATTGCCCACCCAGCTCTGTAAAATAGCCTCCCAAAAGAAGCCCCATTGCTTGGGACTGGACAAAATGCTAGAAAATGTATTGTGGTGACACATCCTACATTGGCAGGGGAATGGGCTTCCAATAGTTGGTAATAGATATTTTAGCCAGAACAAGTATTTGGTTTTAGAGGGCAATTGGTTCTTTATTTACAAAGACAGAAAGGGCCATTTAACATGAGTAGCAAGAACTTTTTTTTTTTTTTAAAAAAAACTTTTTGATTATGCAAAACAAGCTTAAACAGTGATATGCTACTGTACAGAGAGGAGTTTTATAGAGAAGATGAGAAGAAGCTAAGGTCTCATGTTGGAGAGTCCTTGTCAGTTGCTGCTGAGCCCTATCAGCTACAAGACATGAAAATGGTTTGTGCTTTGAATTTCTTATAACTTTTTTCGTACTGTTAGAAAACCCAACCCATTTGAGAAACTAAGAATTAGAGTTGATCCTGAACCAAAATATTCATCTGAGCACTCCTGAATTTGGGAAAGTTCACATCCAGATCCAAATTTTATGGCTTGAGCTAATCATTAGTAAGGCAGTTGCATGTGTCTTTAAGCCAAAACTGTAGAATGAATCTAACTAAATGGCTTTTAGGACTAACGTCATTTTATTGGCCTTCTAGAGCAAATTTAGAAAAAGACAGCTTTTGTTTATCTGCTAAATGGTATTATAATGGGTAAATTTAGAAGAATAATTAAATCATATAACACTAGACTCTGAATTAAAACAATGTTTTCTAACAATGTGGTTAGCAATTTTACAAATAAGAAATATCCTGTCTGTAAGGTTCAAGAACTACTTGGTGAAATGGTGGAAGATCTGATGGATGACTACATAATACATGTGCCTCAAGACATGTATCCTTGCACTGTAGAATATTCTTTAGAGCTAATCAAAGTAATACTCAGCATTCTACTGTCACTTGCAAAATTTCAACAGATTACTTTCAAAGCCTATTGTATGTCCAATTGTGCTTTAATGGTAGCTTCCTACACTGTTTTGGTGTCCTCTGGATTGTACAATTGAATATCAATCAAATGAGAACAATAGTTGTAGGAAAAACTGCAGTTCTATCTATCCAGTGCAACATATTTCCTTAGTGTGAAATAGACCAATGTCAAAAACTAATTCACGTTGTTAATGTATTTTCATCACCTCAGAGGTTGTTTTCAAAGTTTCTTTCCCCCATCCAAGAGCCAGCTTGCCCTGGCTTTGTAATCTGAATTTCACAAAATCAAGAGATCAAATATACCTGGCAGTCTTGATGAGCGCATGATGATTAAAGAAGGGCCCAAACCAGAACCTCTAATCCAAATACCCCCAAAATTACATTAGTCAGCTAGGCCTCTATACTCCTGTGATGTTTATTTGACACAAGAGAACAGACATTGGGCCAAAATGACAGTACAACCCCACTATCTTCAATGGTGTAAATGTGGGCAGAATTTATCCCATTGTGGTGCCGGAACTGGCTATCTGAGCTCATAACTGGGTATATGGTAGTAAACTGAAACACAATGCAATCAGAATTTTTGGAACCTCAGCAAAACACGGCTTTTGGCAGGTTATAAACGTATCATTTCTGCCTGCTTATTCCATGACAACTTCCAGAAAACCAGAGTGTGAAAAGGATAAACGAGTCAAGATACTTGAGGAAATGTCATTTGAAAGAGCAGTTCAGCTCATCATGAAGCAGTTGGGTTTGGAGGTCAGTATTTTTGGATCATTTTGTGCCTAGCTCTCATTTATCTTATGTAAGCAAAACAGCTTGTCTTTCAGTCAAGAATCTGCTTAATGAAGGGATCACCTTTGGTCTTGGGGATGGGGAAGGCTGAAGGGAGTTTAGTAGAAATCAGCATTAAACTTTCACAAAATATACAAAGCTCTCTTTCTGTTCTGAGACAGTATGTTTATTTTCCACTGCCATAAATGCATACACAAATAATTCCTTCTTAGTCTGACTCTTCTATTTTATTGGCCTGTATTCTTTTTCCCTGTTGCTTAAATTTCCAGTTTTTATTACTGTGGTATCTGAAAGCCAAATAGTTAAACTGAAATTGATGTTTATTCTTTAACCCCTGGTTATTTTATAACTATTTTCACATTACCAAGTAAATCACAAGCCTGTAACTAACCACTAAAAAGGTCTTCTTCAAGGGTCTTTTGTATGTATCTCTATAGAAACATACACAGGAGCAAAACCTTTAATTTCAACTGTGTATATTCAATATAAACCTTTGTTTTTATACTCTAGCACATTAGGTAGGTCACTTTCATTAGTTATCTTTTTGACAAAGGCAGCAGTTGTTGCAGGTTCTGCAACTAGAAGAAAAGCAGTGAGGGCCAAATCCTGAACCCCACATTGAACTCAAGTGAAGGGGATTAAGGCAACAGGGTTCCACGGCAGTTGAGCTGGATGTAATCCTTGGATTCAGACCATTGAGGGGCAGGGACGGTACCTTTAAAAGTACATTGCATTAGCATGTCTTCTTACAAGAACATCAACATTACAAGTATTAATTCATTCCACCTCAGATCTGGGAGGTAGGTAAGAATTTGATAGATGGCGAAACTGAAGCAGGCAGAATAAATGACTTGCCCACGGTCACATAATGAGTTAGTGACAGACAGCAGTAGAACCCAGAACTCCTATATTCCAGAACTATTTATTTTTAAACTATTTCTTTATTTAGAAAGTTTTAACAGGCTTAGAAATCCTAGTCACATAAATATCGGAGACAAAAGTGAACTTTTGTACAGAGAAACATTATACAGTAATATAAACATTGGATCTCCCTATTTAACAGTGTTACCATGTTAAACATTGAGCATCTTTACATTGCCCACATCATTTCTAGTGATTTTATTAAATTACCAAGACCATGGACCTGATCTTGCTCCCAGTGAAGGCAGTGACAAGCTTTCAATTGATTTCAGTGAGAGCAGCATTGAGTTCAAGACACTAACAAAAATATGGGCTTCACCAAAATGCTGGTTTGGTTTAAAATGTTAGAGAATCACAGGTTAACATGCAAGGGAAATTCTTTAGAAAATATTTTGGATTCTATATTTATTCTCTCTCAATTATTTTCATGTCAAATTTTGCACAGTTTAAAAGTCAAAAGATTATTTTTTCTTAAGTGCAAACTCAACCTTGGATCTTTTTTGTCTCTTGAAAATGAAACCTGACTGCAGACAATTCCTTGTTTATTCTAGTGATGACTTGATGATAGAATGAAAGCTATTAAACTAAAGGATATCTTTTTCGATTTTCATTGTATCTCAGCTGACAATGCAGTCAAAATCAAATAGTTTTTCAAGGTAAATTGAGAGAGGGGAATAAAAGATTATCTTAATGGTATAGGTAAGAGAAGTTTTAAACTCTGCAATGAAATAATTATGTTGGAAGTCTATAAGAAAATATAATATTTTGTGCCAACACTTGCATTATAAACTCCTAAAATCAGAAGTGTATAGCCTGAACACAAACTAATTCGCTTTTGTTGAAACTTGCTATCGAAAGTCTTAACCAAGATTAAATGTTTAACAAACATTGGCAATGTCATCTAGTGGTTAGAGTAAGGAATTGGTAAAGCCCTACCAAATGTGCGGCCATAAAAGTATACAAGAGAACACAGCGTTTCTCAAGCTGGAGATTACAACCTGAAAGGAGGTTGCAAGCGTATTGTAGGAGGGTTGCAGTATTGCCACCCTTACTTCTGCCCTGGCTTCAGAACTGGGTGCCTGGCTAGCAGCTGCCACTGTTCGGCCGCCCAGCTCTGAAGACAGCGCAGAGGTAAGCGTGGCTTGGTATGAGTACATCTGTGAAATTTGCTATTTATGCCATGACCGACCTATGAAAAATGTATGATTTCTCCATGACTTAAGTAGACCTCTAGGAATTAGGAGTCAGGAGACTTCGGTTCTATTCCCAGAACTGCGACTGAGTTACTGTGGGCTATAAAGGATCACTTAAGTGCCTTGTGTCTCCATTTTCTATCTGTAAAATGAGAACCAAATGCTTAAGTGCCTTTGTAAAGTGCTTTGAGATACTCAGATGAAAGGCTTTGTGTAAAGTGTCAAGTATTATTGTTATATCACCAAAATGTGGTGGTGCTTTAGCAAAACAGAACCTCACTTGGTTTCCAATACCTGTATTGGCTCTGGAGTAGTAAGAACTTATTTTTGTCCATCAAGTAAGCAGCAAAGACACAGGGAACAACATACAGTGTGTTGATTGTTAAACTATTCTTACCAAGTTGGTTTTCAGGTCTTAACTATATTTTACATAAAAGAAAAAACAGTCAAATATAAATGTGTATATTGTTGAGAGGGAGGTCTCATTTTTAAAAAAAGTTAAAAATTGCAACTGAACTTGGATTAAACCTGTCTTTGTACAGTCCAGGAAGGACATTGCAAAATGAATAAATAAAAATAGTTATAAAAATTACTCAGTTTTGCTTAAGTCTGAATGCTGTATTAGGAAGCTTGCTGTTAGCAGTGATAAGTACATGCACCCTCTTATTTCATCATTAGTATATTTTTTCATACAATCCTAAATTTTGCTGTCCTACGAAAATACATAGTACCGTCATCTATGCTGTTGTAGCACTCATAGTGCAGACACAGCCTCTGTTTGTTGGCAATTCTGTATATGTATCCTGATTTTTCGGTCAGACACATCTTATGGCATGTAATAGCTTAATGCAGCGTCTTGTTAAAAATAACTGTTTCATTCTGGCGGACAAGCACTGCATTCACATGCCATAGGTATTACCAGGTAACAACATTTTGGCTTTTAAAATACTGTTTCTGAGTTTATCATCCCACTCCAAAGCATACAATTCTTCTGGATAAATATGTTTCTGATTTGTGATGGTATCCCTGGTGACAGTTGCTGTAGTGCCTCCCAGGATTTCACTTCTGCTCATTTTTCAAAAAGTAAATCTTTGGATATATCTGTGGGAGGCTCTGAGTTCCACTAACCTCAGATTTTATTGGCTTTACTATTCTGCCCCCACTCAGGAATAATTTTCCTATATATGTCATCATCATCTCTTTCATCTTGCTCCCATCTAGCTTATCCAAATGCTTCTCCCAAAACAGTCTCTCTCTCTCTCCTGATCTAGGACCATATCACATGCCCGTTCAAATTCCTTTACTGGTCCCTGCTTGCTTTCTCTCAAGTTCAGGCTACTCTCCCTTAAAACACCACAAGGCCTTTCCAATCAAGTCCCACCAAATACTGAATTTGAAATGTATTTAATCTATATTAAATAAAACATTTAAAAATACCAAGTAACCAACAAAAAAGTGATATTAATTTCCACAAGTGATCTGCTCTACGCCCCCTGCAAGACCAGTTCACTGCTCACTGTGTACACAGATGTGTTTCCAACCCTCTTTACCTTTTCCTACTCAACAAAGTCTTTTGTAATTTTTGTTGTTGTGCTCTTGATCTAACTCCTGTAGCCCAATTGCTGATGGAACTACTGGTGTAAGGTCTAACCACACAGAGCCAGGTCTGCCACATTTACTCATGTTGAGTATGAGTAGTACCTTGCCCCATGACTTAGTCCCACTGAAATTAATGTTGCAGAATCATTGCAACCATGGCAGAATCTGGCCCATAAGAGTTTGTAGGATCAGGGGCATGTTATCTCTGCCTATTACCAGCATCTTAGGATCAGGACAGGATTCCTCTACTCACAGTGAATATACCATACTCCACAGAGTAGTCTTTTTATCTGAGTGTAATAGTCAATGCACCCCTGGTTATTTATCCTGTAAATTATCCTGTTGTTCAGGGCAAGGTTTGAATATTTGAAGCGATTGAGAAAAAGGCAAATTATTCCCATAATTTCACAAGTGAATTTCTGAAACTATTTAACCAAGAGCAAAGAACAAATCTACTATGAAAAAGGGGCAGTGAAAGAACATTAAGGTTGGGATAGAAGTTAATGAAGATGAGGAAACTCTCAGTCATGGCTGGGCACAGCAGGAGAAGCCTATATGTGGAAAAGCTATGCAATAACAGTTCACAACTACTCTTGGGAAAGACACTGACTTTAGGCACAGCCCTGAGCAAGGGCGGTGCACAAATTGCACCACTTTAGGAGCAGCCCTGGGAGGCATTGTGGTGAGTCAATATATCTCCCCTGGTTCCTCCTTTCTCAGGGGAGGCAAGATGAAACAGTAGTGGGATTTACTGCTAATATCTATACCAGCATGCTTAGGTGTGTTGGCCAGCAACTACAGACTTTGCCTATTTCCCACCCCACCTCATCCACCTTCTTAAGTGGTGGATGGTGCTAGCTATCTGAATTGAGAGCCCCTGTCATTGTAATTTAAACTGAGACCATCTCTCAACTACTGCACCAAACAACTTTTAAGAACATTATTCAAAATATATATCAGTATTGGGGCAAAAAGGAATTGGGTAAAACTGTCTGTTTTAACATTTTCTAGGAATTTGTATATTTTTAGGCTTGCAGACCAAAAATTAGAGACAGGCTTATGCTAGCTCCCTGATCTGAACCCCTTAAGCTTTATGGTCAGGGTGGTATGGCCTTTCAGGATCCCGACGTGAATCTTGAGGCATTGGCCTACCTAGATGAAAACAAAAATGGAAACCAAGCGATCAGGCACATGTTTATCAATAAGTTTCTTCCTAGGTTACAGTTTGAATCAAAAGGGAAAACACTGTGTTAGCAATCCTTGCCTAATTAAACCACTCAGTGTTTAGTTTATTTCAAACCAAAATAGAACTTCTCGCATAACTGGCTTCTTCTTTTATTTTTGTATTTCTACCTCAACATAAACTCCTGTCATCCAAGAGGAAATTTCCAGAGAAACTAAAGTCAACATTTATAAACATATTGTAGTGGATTTATTTTAAGACCAATTATATAATGTGTGTCTCTTGGAAACACACAGTAAAGATTTATAAATACTTTAAAAGGTTTTAAGTGCTAATGAAATAAATGGGCCCGGGGCACTAGAAAGAGCCAGACACGGTACAGACAGGCGCCGTGTAACCTTCCTCACATAGTTCTACGAATGCTCCTAAAACCTGACCTGCAACAACCCTTCTTTTCCAGTGACAGGACTCGTGTGATTCTAGATCACCAGGGAGATTGTTTGCAACCTACACAGCAACTTTGAAATATCTAGATTTCAAGGATGGTCCAAGCAGCGAGTGAGGAAGATTATTACATTAGCAGCAATATTTTTGATACACTGGAAGGGTATGCGGTGGCTAGGGCAAGTAAAGATGGAAGAGAGGATAGAGAGACAAGAGCACAATGTACGACAGGCTAGTTGGCTGTTAAAGATGAGTGTTAAGGCTGGTATGCTGGAGTGAGAACAGAAAGATTAGAATATGGAATTGATGATAGGAGCAGTTGAAGAGAAAGACTGTCTAATTTGTGCTACAATTTCACTGACTATCAAGGCAGCGGATGGCAGGGTTAAAGAATAGATAGCAAAATCAGTTCATTGACAAAAGTGATCAAATAGCAATAATCAATGTATAAAGTGGTGAAACACAATACAAGATAAATGGCATATCAGTCAGATGGAGGAGAATCAGTTAATATGGCAGAATCAGTTACACAGCAAGAAATAATCAGATGTCAAGATCAGTCAGTCAGCTGATAAAGGTCTCACTTAGATGCTAAAGTCTGTCAAATGAAAAATCAATCAGCTGTATCTCTAAATCAGGTATGTGGCAAATGTAAGGGCAGAATTATTTACCTATCCATACAAAAAACCCAATAAAATCAGTCAAATGGTAAAATCCATTTAACTGCTCAGGTTGTTGCTCACTTCCAGAATCATCACAAAATATTTATTGTGAGACACAACACAACATTTTTTGTGGTTTTACAGCCACTCACTCATCCGTAGAAGGGTTCATTTGTTTTCTAAATGCTATGTAACAACTCAAATAGGAACCAAGTCTCAGACCCTCAAAAGCATCTAGGTACTTAATCCCCATGGAAATCAGTGGGAATTAGGTGCTTAAATACCTTTGAGGATCTGGGGCCAAAGGACTGGCACTTGGCTTTGCAAGACCCTGAACTAAACCACGTGCATGAAACTCAGATAGATTCCTCTACCCAGTACATCTGAGGATTGGGTGAGAGTTTCCCAGCAGAGCAGGTTGGGGACATAGATATTGCTATTTTGTTGTGTGAGAGGGAGGGGGGGAAAGATTTGAGTTCCAGTGCTCCTGAAAAAGAAGCATGAGTATATGACAGTGCAACTGTCTGGATTAATCTTTTGAGAGAGAGAGAGAGAGAATGCTTCTGTGTAGAAATCCCTCTCTCTTTGACTTCTGTTGTTTTGTTGTTAATGGAATTGTACATTCTTTTGAAGATGAAATAATTTTAGTCATCCTGTTTTTTTTTTTATCTCCCTGTTGCATTCACAATTTAAGTTAATTAAAAGCATATTTGAGTCGATAAAAATCTCTTTTATGTAACATGTTAAAAAGAAACATCCAGTATGGCCTAAGTAATTTAAGGTTGGAGAAACTGACGGTTGTGTATTTATCTTCCTTAGTGTTGCAAAGTTTCACTATTAATGTGGCTGGTTTTAAATGACTATCAAAATATCTTGATAGCATAAATTTCACCCAGTGTTTTAAATTCTCTCTTTAAGAAAGAGCCATTTGTCCTCTGCTCCCATTTAAATTCACTTTTTTCCACGTGATAGCAGATAGTTGTTTTTTTTGAGCAACTAGTATTTTTCTCTTAAAATCCTTGGTACAGCAGGGGCTCCACAGTTTCACTGTTCTTAGGATTCTTCCCCATCCAAGTCTGTTCTGAATTGTTTCTTTTGAACATCTGTGTGTACCTCGATTATATTGTCTGTGTTGAAAGTAGTTATCCTTGCTGATCTTATCTTAAACCATTTAACATTTTCATATACTTTAATTAAACCCTCCTTGAAACCCACCCTTTTACATTCCTTCTCTAGGTGGTATAAATGAAGTCTTTAATTTACTCTCCTTGCTCCTTCCCTCTAATCCAGACTATCCTTCTTGGTATGTTTTCCACTGGAATGTGTTAGATTTTATTAAACAAGGTCAGCAATACTTTTGTTGTTGTTTTCAGTTTAATGTGGTTTTGCAAGAATAATAAGTTTTGCCTTTTCACAGAGTTTAGAAAGAAAGTTTTAACTGTTTTGACTTGGCAGCAAGGAAGCGCTGTTGTTCTGATACCTTATTTTAAGTAGCCTAGAAGACAAATAGTTTCTGTTTCAAAACCCCAAATGTATACTGTCCCAGAAGGGAGTTGGTGCTTTATTAGAGACAGATGGAAATTTCATTGGAAAGTCTGCAAGTCAAACCTTTTTGATAAATAACAAAGAGTTAGAATCAGAAATTAAATGAGGAATGGCTCTGTGGGGAAAGTAATTCACTTCCAGAGAGTTGTGTTAATTTAGAGATGGGCTCAAGAGACAAAATTCTGATTCAAGCCCAGAATTCAAATACCTCCCAGTCTGAGATGTTTGGATTGGTGTGATGGGGCATTTTAAAATCCAGATCCTTGCGTCTACTAGAGCTATGCCAATTTACATCAGCAGCAGAGAATCTAGTCAAAGAAGCCAATTGACCTCGCCAGTTTACATCAGCTGAAGAGCTGAGCCCAGCAAAGTCAATAAAGCTGCACTGATGAACCACAGCTGAGAATCTAGCCCATTTTGGCTCAAAGAAAGAAAATCAAAAACCCTCCAAAAATAACGAAAAAGGGGAGTATCCCAAGTTGCTTCGGTGTGCAAAACTCCCAGCGACTTCAGTTGGAGTTTCATGTACAGCATCTCAGGAGCAGACCCATGGCCAATCAAAATCTTGCTCTGTGTGTGCTGGGAAAAACACGGTTACTCACCTTTGTAACTGTTGTTCTTCGAGATGTGTTGCTCATATCCATTCCAGTAGGTGTACGCGCCGCGCGTGCACGTTCATCAGAAGACTTTTACCCTAGCAACTCCAGTGGGCTGGCAGGTCACCCCCCTAGAGTGGCGCTGCCATAGCGGGTAATATATACCCCTGCCGGGCCGCTCGCCCCTCATTCCTTCTTGCGGCGCTCCGACAGTGGGGAAGGAGGGCGGTGTTGGAATGGATATGTAGCAACACATCTCGAAGAACAACATTACAAGGTGAGTACGTGGTTTCTTTCTTCAAGTGATGCTCATATCCATTCCAGCAGGTGATTTCCATGCCTTACCTAGGCGGTGGGGTCAGGTGAGAGGTCACAGCGCGTAACACGGCAGAGCGAGGCTGCGTCATCCCTGGATGCTGGACCGGGCGAATGGAAGCAAGGTGTACACGGAGGACCAGGTCGCTGCCCTGCAGATTTCCTGGACGGTACTCGTGCAAGGACGCCGTTGATGATGCTTGGGCTCTAGTAGAGTGCGCAGTTACATGGCCCGAAGGGAGACAGGCAGGTCGTAACAGGGCCCATTACAGGATGTCACCCACGAGGAGACAGGCAACCCTTAACCCATTCAGCTATGGCGACAAAAGCTGGGGGGGTTGCGGAACGGCTTGGTCCATTCTAATAAAAGGCGAGGCCCTACGCACGTCTAAGGAGTGCCACTGCTGCTCCCTGCGAGACGATGAGGTTTCGGAAGAATAATGGGTAGGAATATGTCCTGGTGACATGAAAGGCCGAGACAACTTTGGGGAGAAAGGCGGGGTGCGGCCTCAGTTGTAACTTTGTCCCGATGGAACACCGTATACATGGCTCTACCACTAGGCGCGCACCTCTGACACACGCCTAGCAGAAGTGATGGCACCAGAATGCGTCATCCAGGACAAGTAGAGGAGGGAACACGTAGCCAGCGGCTCAACGGGGGGGACATAAGACGGGACAACACCAAGGTTCAATCCCAAGAGGGGGCTGGGCAGGGACCTGGGGTAAAATGCTCCAGACCTTTAAGGATCTAGCCACCTTCGGTGTGAGAAGACAGAGCGGCTATCACTCCCGGGTGAAGGTGGAGATAGCCGCTAAGTGAACCCGGACAGAGGATACCGCCAGGCCCTGCTGCTTGAGCGACCAAGGACGATTGGGATGGAAACATTGGTGGTGGGTGGACGCGCGCTCTCGCGCACACATGACGTAAAGCGTTCATTTGGCTAGTACGTCGTCCTCGAGACGGCTCCTACTTCCGAAGCACTGCTCACTGGGGAAGAGAATGCCAACTCGGACTTAGTTAGCGCGACAGGAGCCACGCTGCAGCGTGCAGCGACTGAGGTCCGGGTGATCAAAGCGGCCGTGGCCTGCGTGATCAGATCCAGGTTAAAGAGGCAGGGAAGCAGGGTCGCTACCGACGGTCCAGCAGCAGAGAGAACCAATGCTGCCGGGGCCCACGCGGAGCGATCAGAATCAAGCGGCCTGTCCTCGGCACCTTCAGAAGGACTTTGTGGATCAACGGGAACGGAGGAACGCATAGAAGAGGTGCGTCACCCATGGGAATCAGAAAGGCGTCTGCAACCGAGGCCCGGCTCGCGACTTGAAAGAGCAGAAACATCGGCATTCCTGTTCCTGCGGATGCAAAAGGGTCAATATGGGGATGGCCCCCACCTCTGGAAGAGTGCCAGGGCGATGTCCGGGCGAAGGGACCACCGTGGGAGCAAAAGGACCGCTGGACGATCTGCCAGGTATTCTGAGCCCCGGGAGAAAGGAGCAACTAGGTGAACAGAGTGGGCTATGCAAAAGTCCCACAATGTCATGGCCTCCTGACAAAGAGAGAGGAGACCTCGTCCCGCCCTGCTTGTTTACATAGTATACCGCCGTGTGTTTGTCAGTAAAAACGAAACACAGTGACCTTGGATCTGCTGTGACGCTTGACAAGCAGGGGACCGCCCTCAATTCTCGCACGTTGATGGGGGCGAGTTCGGGAGGAGACCAGCGGCCCTGGGTCCACAGGGTACCTAGGTGAGCTCCCCCTCCCAAGTCCAATGCGTCCGTCTGGGACAGCGAGCTGGGGCAGATGGAACGGAAGCCCGCACACGACGGACTGATCCAGCCACCACTGGATGGAGTGGAGGGACGTCCTGGAGGTCGTGAATACTGTATCTAACGGACGCCTGGCCGGACGGAGCTGAGGGATGAGCCAGGACTGGAGGGGTTGGAGGCGGAGTCGAGCTGTGCCGTAACGAATGTGCAGGCCGCCATGTGCGCCACAGATGTTAGGCAAAGTACGTTGGGGTTTAGGAGGTGCTGCCTGTAGCCTGCGGATGATGGCTGTCAAAGCCTGGAACCGCGACAAGGGAAGAACGGCCCTGGCTATGGTGGAGTCTAGAACGACGCCGATAAACTCTATCCTCTGAGTAGGGGACAGAGTGGACTTCTCGGCGTTGAGCATCAGGCCTAGGCTCGTGATGCGGACCTATGTGGCTGACCATGCGGACGTGCGCGAGGACTCGCTCCTCTGAGGGTCCCCGGATAAGCCAGTCATCGAGGTAGGGGAACACATGCACACAACTGCGACGAAGAAAGGCGACGACTACGACCATGCATTTGGTAAACACTCTCGGGGCTGTCGAGAGGCCGAACGGGAGGACCGTGAATTGATAGTGCCGGCCGCTGACAACGAAGCGAAGGAACCTCCAATGGGGCGGGAAGATGGCTATATGGAAATAAGCGTCCTGCATGTCGAGGGCGGCGTACCAGTCTCCGGGATCCAGGGATGGAATAATGGTCCCCAAGGACACCATGCGGAACTTCAACTTGACCAGGTATTTGTTGAGCTCTTGTAGGTCGAGGATGGGTCTGAGACCTCCCTTGGCCTTGAGGATCAGAAAGTAACGGGAGTAAAACCCCCTGCCCTTCTCGTTATCTGGAACCTCCTCTATGGCCCCTTTGTCGAGGAGCGTTCGTACCTCCTGGAGGAGGATCTGCTTGTGAGAGGGGTCCCTGAAGAGGGACGAGGGCAGGTACGAAGCAAACTGTAGGCGGTATCCAAGCCGCAACATGCAGAGGACCCAGCGGTCCGAAGTAAGCTGGTACCACGCCGGGAGGAAGAACGAAAGATGGTTGGAGAAGGGAGGAGATGGATCTGTGGAAGGAACTGGTACAGCGCCCTCGGGTGCACCTTCAAAACGAGGGCTTCGGCCTGGAGGAAGGCTTGGAGGGACCCTGGCTTTGGCCCCCTGGTTACCCGATTGTCTGCGCCTGCCATTCCTATTTCGCCGCCTGGCAAAGTCCTGCCTTTGCCTGGGCTGGGGGTAAGGCCTGTGCTGCTGTTGAGGCCTGAATGGTCTACGCTGGGTGACCTGGTGACTGCCTAGCATCCCCAGGGCACTACAATAATGACCCTATTGTCTTTGAAAGGCTTTTGCAGCCGAGGGTCATCTGTCTGAAAGCCAGGTTCCTGGCCCTCCAACGGAAGTCCTGGAGGTATATTGGAGTCGGAGGAAGGCCGAGACTGAAGCACAAGATGCGGGCGCATAGTGACTCCAGAGGCCCGAAGTCGGCGGGGCGGAGTCGGCAGCGTCCAAAGCCAGCTGTAGGGAAGTGCGCGCGACCGTTTTTCCCTCGTCAAGGAGAGCGCAAACTCCTGACGAGCGTCCTTGCGGCGAGCAAC
Organism: Chelonoidis abingdonii; assembly: GCF_003597395.2. Taxonomy (NCBI): domain Eukaryota; kingdom Metazoa; phylum Chordata; order Testudines; family Testudinidae; genus Chelonoidis; species Chelonoidis abingdonii. The sequence goes on from NC_133773.1 coordinate 94,008,343, forward strand.
TCTTAAACTTATCAGCCGCCACCAGTGTTGTAGTTAGCGACTGAGCAGAGGTTTGCTGGTTGGAGACACGCAGCTGCAGGGCGCCTGCGAAATAGACCTGCGGGCCAAGCAGGTCCATACCCCTTCGCCATCTTAGACTTGGCGGCCGGAGCTTGTGTCTAGGCGTTCCTCTCATTCCAGATTGAACGATGAGAGAATCAGGGCGGTGGAACATACTAAGTAACTAATAGCCCTTTGAAGGGACCAAGTATGTACGCCGAAATAAACAGCGAAAAATAAGAGAAAAAAACGCATAAAAATCAGAAAAAAACACCCGCCGAGCATGCGGGGGAACAGGACGGTGACTGCAGATGGTGGTGGCATTGACTTGGATTGGTCCTTATGGAAGGGCAGGGACGACACTCGAGTGGTCGGGCATTCGGCCGAGGATGTATGCTACGAAGTTCGCGGGTTGTATCGATCTCTCCGATGAGACCTCCTCGCCTGGATGGTTCATATTTTGTTAGCCACGGCGCTGGTAGGTCTGGTGTGCTGAGGTGTCCCCAGCGGGGGGGGACTGTGGATGTCGTCCCCAGCCACCAGCTCATCTGGAGGAGACAGCGAGAGAGGAACCTGGCGGAGATGCGGGCTTGGCGGCTCTGACTGGAAGCACCAGCTTCTGACTCTTGCGGGAGCTTCAGCATCCGGAGGATGAGAGCGACCACCTCTTCGTAAGGATGAGGAGGGCGGAAGATAGCCTCCGGAGTCCCGTGCTCTGAAGACAGACGACCGTGGGGATTGCTGGGCCCTGGCGTATCTGCCCAGGGGATCAGAAGCCCCACTGCTGAGGACCATGCTCCTGCGAAGCCTCGGAAAGAGGGCAAGCGGGTCTTTCAGCTTCTAGTACAGCACTGTCCACCCGCAAGAGACCAGACCCCGGCGAGAAGGACACAGGGAGCCGAACGGGAGGTACGGGGTCCCGGCACTGCAGGACGCGAAGACCTCCCCGGTCCTGGGAGATCGGTGCCCATGGATCCATAACGTGCCGCGATCGGAACCGGGACCTGCCACCAGCTCGGTGCCGGAGGTCGACCGGGATCTGGATCGTCGATGGCGGGAACGACTTCTCGAGTCCCGGTGCCGGTAATGTGGCTGGAGCCAGAACTGTGCCGGGAGTATTGAGACTGGCGCGAAGATGACCTGCACCCCGAGTACGACCGTACCGGTCGTGGAGACATGCCGGGACTGCAAGCAGCGTCGAGAGCGAGACCTCCCTCGGGATCGAGATCGGTGCGAGACTTGACGCGTCCGAGCCAGAGAGTCCAGGACGGTGCTCGCATCGGCGTAGGCTTGCCCTTGATTGCAGAACCCGCACACGGCAGTGCCGTGGGTTGGGGCAGCACAGGCTCGTTAAAGCGATGAGGTCCCGGCCGAGGAAAGGTTCCGGGCGTGGACGGGACCATTAGCTCTACCCCAGATCTTGGCGGGGAGCTGGAGGGATCGGACTCGACGGACCCGCCGGGCCCAGAGTCGACGAAGTCCCTGGCACGGCCAAGACGGCCAGCGTCGCGCCGGGTGCTCCTTTCGAGGCTGCTTAGCCGGGGTAGAGGACGTAGACAGCCTCTCCCTTGAACCGGTGCCGGAGAAGGTCGGTGCCATGGTGTTTCGCGGTGCCGGAGTGATCCGGTGCCGGAGCAGAAGGGCACTCGGTGCCGAAGACGAAGGGTTAAGCGCCGCTTCCATCAGGAGCGTCTTGAGACGCTGGTCTTGCTCCTTCTTGGTCCTCGGTCTGAAGGCCTTGCAAATGCGGCACTTCCTCGGAGATATGCGATTCCCCACGCACTTCAAACAGGCATCGTGGGATCGCTGGTGGGCACTGCTTTTTTACAGCCCGAGCACGGTTTAAAACCCGGCGAACCAGCATGAGCCCGGCGCGGGCGCGGGAGAGGGCTAGCGCCCCGAACCCGCTAACTATATACACATAGAATATAAACTACAACTATACGAAACTAAGTGAATATAATTAAAACTAAACTAGAAACAATGAACGAAGAGACGAGGGACGTGGGGGACAGCTATGCCGCGCTCCACAGTTCCAACGACCGACACGGCGGTAAGAAGGAACTGAGGGCAGGCGGCGGCAGGGGTATATATACCCCTATGGTGGCGCCACTCTAGGGGGCGACCTGCCAGCCCACTGGAGTTGCTAGGGTAAAAGTCTTCCGATGAACGTGCACGCACGGCGCGCACACCTACTGGAATGGATATGAGCAATCACTGGAAGAAGAATGATAATTTTCCCATTTTCTACTTGAACCCTTATTTTATATTTGTTCTTAAAACAGTGGACAAGATAAGAAGACATTGCAATTAAAAACTAAAATGCATTAGAAATTCACTGATATTTGCTTTTCTTCTTGCAACAACTACTGAACAATTATGAGGGTTTTTTTAGATAAGAAAGAAAGATTAAAGCTTCACCTGGAATCAGAAGCAGAACATTTCTCTGAGCTCAGAGTTCAATCAAGCTCAGAGCTACAGTGAGTCGGAAGGGAAAAATGACTGCCCTCTGCATATACATGCAGAAGCTGCACTTCCTGCCAAAGCCATTATCTGATCCAGATTACTAAATTATTAACTAACTCAGTTATAGAAAGGAGATTGCTAAAAGCTGTGAATGCTACTTTGTGGGTGGCAAAGTTGAGGCAGTCATTGTAAAGGTAGGACTTTGTGCTGAGGATCAAATTTCATAAAAGCCTGGCTGGCGCTTGCTAACAAGGACCAATAGCCTAACTAGGCTATTTCTAACTATTGATTTGTGTCCTAAAAGCGTAAATTCTAGCCAAAGATCCTTCAGCTGTCCCAACACCTTTCATATCGCCATACATACTATAGTGGATTAACCGTCCACCAGGGTGCTCTCCACTGATACTTCATGTCCTTAGATTGCCTGCTTCCTGCCATCCATCCCCACCCTTCACCTGTAAATATACTGCATCACTCTCACCCATTCTTCAGATTAAAATGGGCGATTTTCCGTCCTCAAATGTATGTGATTAAGAGTTAATTTAGTTCTCTCTATTCAGAAGAAGTCACTTATCAGCCACTGCTGGTTCTTTGAGAATCACCTCTGTGCATTCACAGTTGCAGAAGACATTGATGGGGGCAGTGGGAATTCACACAAGCCCCCAAAGAACACCTGTTCTCTTCTTATACTATGTCCTCATGTCACTGTGGAGCTCCACAGAAATGGCAGAATGCAAAATCAGACATCAACCAAGATCTTTAGCAGGGTTAGGGCTGGTCAGAACACAGAATTTCCAACATTTCAAATTTTGTTCTCATTTCAAATTCAAACAAAAACAAAAAAATTTCCTGTGAAAAGAAAATATGTTAAAAATTAGTTTCTGGTCAATTGGCATGTTCTATTTTGATAATAATAATAAAAAAACTTTTTGTTCCTCTTTTGACTTTTGAAAATAATTTAAAAACGTTTTTAAATTAAAAAAAAAAGTTTAAAAAAGTTGTTTGAAATAAGAAATCACAATGTTGCATACAAAACAATGTCAAACCAGAATGTTTCAGCATTATTAAAAACACTTTGCCTTGATTTTTTTCCAAAAGGAAATTTATGTGAAATAGCCGTGTTTCCACAAACATTTCAATTTGGACAAAATGGCATTTTCTGATAGAAAACTGTCAGAAAATTTCCAAGCAGCTCTAAGAATGATACTGATGATGGGCTATGACTGGTGTGCATCTATTCCATTTTTTTGTATTCAGGTGACATGGACGTTTGTACACTCCACTTTATGTGGAGAGATGACTGGCATAAAGAGGCTCCCAAGAGTCTAAGCCTGCCACACCATTAATTGATTTTTCTGTTTCTAAGTGTCTGTTCTGTAGGCAGTTCTTGCCTAAGCCTGCCAACAGTCCAAACTATTTCACTGTTCCAGAATGAGACCTTCTAGGGCAGGGGTAGGCAACCTATGGCAAGCATGCCAAAGGCGGCACATGAGCTGATTTCAGTGGCACTCACATTGCTCGGGTCCTGGCCACCGGTCATGGGGGCTCTGCATTTTAAATGGAGCGTCTTAAACATTTTAAAAACCTTGTTTACTTTACATATAACAATAGTTTAGTTATATATTATAGACATATAGAAAGAGACCTTCTAAAAATGTTAAAAATGTATTACTGGCACGTGAAACCTTAAATCAGAAGGAATAAATGAAGACTTGGCACAGCACTTCTGAAAGGTTGCTGACCCCTGTTCTAGGGGAAAGCACACGCTTCCCACGCTCTTTAAAGTGGTGGCTGCCATGCAGAGAGTCTAGCTAGAATGGCAGTATGGGTGATCAGAATGAGAAGAAAAACAATCCACGTACCATGCAGCACTTTGTAACAGGTTTAATTCATGCTGGGTGATTAATACTGTCTGGGGATTAGACTCGTCACACATAAGTTGACAATTTTGTTTTGTTTTATGCCTGGAAATTTTTAGAATAAATGACATTCTACCTCACCCTCTGCTCCCCTTTTGGCACTACTCTGTTAAACAGCTTTCAAATGGTTTATTTTAGACTTCTAGGGCATTTTGCAACATACTGTATAAACAAAGAACTTTGTCAAAAAAGATCTATAAAGGTGTATTCCAAATAATTTCATTAAAGTTTTTATTGCTTGGTATTGTTAAAAAAGTATGTTTTAGATTAAAGGGTACATTGAGAAAAAAATAGATAAACTGGCAAAAATTAAGGCCCCAATTCAGCTAGGCATTTGAGTGCATGTTAACTTTAAGCATCTAAATAATTCCACTGAAATCAGTAGGAATTTTGCTGAAGTATAGACTTCAACATTAGACATCTTTGTCTGTAAATTTAAACTTTCATAAAAATCCAGCTGTTTTAGGGTTAAGAAAAAGAAATATACATGATAATTCCAATCTCATCCTTCTTTCTTATATAGTGAAACCTATACAAGTCATCATGGTTATTAGGCACTCTTCTGTTTTCGTTGACCGCATCAGCATATCCCCAATTTTTCTGCATACAGTTTGTTTCACATCTAATAGAAGGCCATCTCCTTTAAGCACATTTTAGTCTGAGTAATTGTGTAAGACAAGTTTCATTGCATTTTGTGTTCATAGGTAGCTGGGCTAAGGACTTCTTCATGAAAGTTTAAAAAAATGATAGTTAAATGAGTCTTTTGTTGTATTTTAAAGAGCGGTTTTGTGTGTGTGTGTGTGTAACTGTTTTATAAATAAAGCTGTTATAAATGAAAAAGAAAGAAAGAAAGAAAGTGGCCCAGACCCTCAGCTTCAGCCAAAGAACGCACAGAGCAATTTAAGAGGAGGATGAGGAGCAATGGTGGCTTCTGCAAGACTTTCATGAGACACGTCATTTAGAGATTAGTAATTAAGAGTATTGTGTTCCAGGTAACATTTGAGATGGCAAAGCAGCTGAGTCAGGAGACATTCACTGACAAGAGCCCAACGTGGACTTTAGGTTTTGACATAATCTTCAGAGCCACAGAAGTAAGCAATAAAGATCAGAAGTTAATTTACATCATAGAATACAGTATGTCATGTGTTTTATGTTATGGCATGTATATGATACTAGCACTATTCACTTTTTCTAGCAAATGTATGTACCATATCTTAGGTATTTTTAGATGATATCTAGAATTCACTCATATAACTTTACTTTTTCAAACAGTTGTAGAAGTTTTACATAAACAGCACTTTTTGGGTTGAGGGGGAGAGGTAAGGGATATATATGTTTTATTGAAACTGTTCAGTGGTGTATATGACTTACAATTCAGGATACAGTCAGCTCTAGTGTAACAAGCTATTTTATTCTGAAGAATGACCTTTTTTGTGGTTGGTGACCTCAGGCATCAATCTTAGTCTTATCATGAACTGTCTTTTCAATTAATATTACTTAATGGACCCCTGGCTCCTTGAGGCAGGGGCTAGAGACACTAGACAGTGTTCAGTTCTGTCAGTTTGTTCTTTTAATCCTTCATTCTAGCTCTCACCCCATCCTATAATGAAGCTTTATGGGGCCTGATTGCTAGGTCACAAGATTAGCTTTTAGAAACCACTGTGTTGTACATACCTGTCTTCCTGTTAATTTGAGAGACTTGAATTAATATTGAGTCACATTATTATTCTGATCACTTGTAGCTGCCAAAAATAGGCATAATTTTACCATCTTATAACCCCCCCAAAAGGTGAGTATGTTTTTGTACTTTCTACTACACCCTGGTTCTCAGGTGACTTCATATGCCCGGATATCCATTCCCTCACACCACGTGTAGGACTTTGACATAAGACACCGGCTTTGCCAGACCTGTTGCCCCTGTCATATTCTATGTGATCTAATGGTAGAAGTGCCCTCCATCTGCTCACTAAAGTCTTTGGTACTTTCCTGTACTGAGCCATGAAGCACAGAATGAAATGTCCCAGCTGTAGGAAATGCTTATTTGAGAATTAACAGATAATGGGAAGCAACCACTGCAAACGAAAACAAAGCTGCATTTTTCACCCTACTCCTTGATTTTGTGCAGACCTGGATAGACGAACTGTTATAGAAGAACTTTAATCCCCCACATACATTTCTTTCACTCTGCTTTCAGCGACCACCGTGCTCTGTTTTTCCAATGCCATTTAAAAATGCATCTTTGGCAGCTTGTCAGAGACAGTCCATGTGTTCTAGAAAGCTGCTGCTGTGTTGTTCACAAGGGCAGTAAACAGTGGTGTAAAAGCAGGTTCTTGGACACATAATGTTACATGAAGAATATAAAATGGGGCCCACTCTGCTGAGCACTGCAGTAAACTGATTTGCCAGCTTGAGTGTTGGCCAATACTCATCCCAGATTCATTCAATCACAAAGACCTTCACATCAGAATTGCAAAAAAGGGTCAGTTTTTTTTCTCTCTCTCTCTTTGTTTATTCATCTCTGAGTGAATGAGTGTTTCATGTATAAAACCCTGCACACTTTGAGAACTGAATGTCTGCAAGGCAAAAGTATACTTTATCCGTGGGGTAGGTAGACTAAGGTAAACAGCAGCTCCAGGTGCTCTGCTTTTGTGCTTATATTGGTGTGTGCTGGGAATGAATGAGTCTCTGTTTAAATGTTGCAACATGGGTGTCATGTTCTGGTTTTCTCTTTCATAATTAATTCCATGTTAAGCTGTTCCCCATCTCTCTATGATTACTAAATTAGCTACCTCCAGAGCTGCCTTTGATGCTACCAGTCCCTGGAGAGTAATCTGGATTCTGCTTTCCCTCTCACCCTCCCTCCTACCCCATATGTTGATCTTATCACCTTACTGATGCTCAGAATTGCTCGCATTCCCATGGAGAACCCTATGATTATTCATTCTAATTTATATATTTTTCTGAAATGGTTCTTAAATTAAATCTTACTACTTTATCCAGAAAGCAAGATCTGATTTTTATATGTCCACTGTTTTATAGTTTGGAGATTCAAAACCCCATCTGCATAACAAATAACTATTTTAGATTTTTAAAAAAATTAAATTGAAAAGCAAGCATAGGAAGAAATCAAATACGCAAAAGGAAAATTAGTGGAATTTTTATAATAAATGTTGATAATGCATAAAACATAAATACAGACCTATCCAAAGTGTAAGTGATTAATTTGAGAATAATTTTGGAACACTAGAATGATTAACCTTCATGGTTGTAAATGTAAAAGGATGGGCAATAAGCTGTGTTATTTTTCTCATTAGGAAGCAAGTAACACCAAGAAACAGAGAGAGAAAACTCAAGATGATGTTCAAACCCATTTTATCCTACAACAAATCAAAGTCCAAGATGACCACAGGTACACAGCAATGTAAAATGAGAAAAAAAAATGGTTATTACAGGGCATTCATGGGTAATGCCTATGAATTTCCAAGGTGAGAACAAGTGTTTTGCTTTGGCATGTGGAGAGAATCCACTAACGTACACATTTTGTTTTTCTCCTTAATTAACAGGAAAGAAATGTGGAAACACACACTGGAAGAACATGCTGAGGATGCAAATCTGCAGAGAATTGGCTATATTGATGATGGGTTGGCATAACTTCAACATGTTTATCTATAATGGCCCAATTCTACTCCCATTGAAGTCAGTGAGTATTTTCCTTTGCCTTCACTGGGAATAGGATCATGCCATTAAATTAATTAGTTAATGCCAAAATGCTATCTTAAAGACAGTAATTTCATATTGAATACATATGAACATTCAGTGGTATCTAAAATATTGCTTGAAGTATTTAAATAATCTTTAAAAGTCATTCATATACCTATATTAAATTTATTCTATTATTCATTTTCGTTCATGACTCTGAGCCTGATGGAAGGATCTTTCAAAAATCCTATGGGGACAGGCTTGCTTTGTAGCAGTCAGCACAGATACTTGATTGATTCTTCCTTACTAAGCAGCTATCTATTCCCCCCACATTATGTGTGCATTCCAAACCTTGGCCCAGATCCTGCAAACACTTATGCATGTGCTTAATTTTGCTCACAAGCAGTTCTGTTTATTTCAGTGGGACTACACACGTGCATAACATTACTCATAACCTTAAGTGTTTGCAGGAATGGGCCTTTTTTTAACTCTCTCAGAAAGATAAACTGGACCATGCTTTCTTACTACAATAGATGCATTAAGATGTTTTATAACTGATGTAAAGACAATGCACTGGCCAGGAGCTTTCTGAACAACTAAAATATTTAGTCTTTTTCAACTAAAATATTTAGTCTTTTTTTTTCCCCTAGAGTCCAGACATTTCCTGTGCTCCAACCCAAAGCATAAACCAAGGTACAGTGAATGATTTCCAGACAAATAGCAAAAGTAAACTTCCAGTGAAATGCAACAGAAGACTGGCTTAACTAAAGTAACAGATATAGGAAATGAACACATTTCCTTTACATACAAAGGTAGCAGAATCTTCATAAGCCAAAGAAGTGGACTTGTTAGAAACTGCTGGGCCAAGCAGGTAATTCATTTACTAGTTTCCAGCCATAGTAGTTAAATTAAAATCTGCAAGACAGAGATTTTCAAACTACAGTGCTCTGGTGCAGAAGATCCTGCTGTTGGCACAACACAGCATTAGGTATTTCAGAAACCTCCTACCTGGGGATGATTTGAGGAAAGGTGGGCTTGAAGGTGGGAAATGCAGACCGTCCAATATTAGAACGAGGCCCATGGAAATGTCTGAATAGTAGCTCCCTGTTGTCATGATGTATTTTTTTTCAGGTCAGTGATGGACAAAGTGTACTGCTGCTGGGTTCAGACTTGGCTTTAAGCGTCTATTTGAGTCAGCTATCTGAATCCTATGGCAGTGCACCTAGTTGTCTAGTCATATGAATAAATATACCTATCTGATCACTACTTTCTTTCCTCATAAGAGATTCAGTCCTGCAGTTTTGTCGTTGAAATCAATGGGAGCAGAACTGGACCCGGAGCATTTCCAGGCATTATAAAGGCAGCATTTCCTAACAGCTACTGCATGATGGTATCTGACACACCTCAGTTTTTCAACAGGGAGCCACTATTCAGACCTCATAGAACAGGAAATGGTAACCGTGCTGTGTCTTTTGTGAGACATGTTTTTAACGGTGACTGCTGAAAGGTGCACAGTATCCCTGTACATATGCTTTTAACAACTACTAAACTTCTTGACGACAACATTCATAGATCCAGTCCATAGTTTTACTTCTGTATTATGCAAAGGGTCAGAATGTAATTTATTGAGATATCAGCACTTGATGGGGAAGGTGAATATGCTATCATGGAGGCAGCTTTATCCCACTTTCCACGATAGGTGTCCCTTTCACAAACCAACCTGATAGGACCCAGGAGTAGTGAAATTAAAATCTGCAACAAAAGGCTTAAAAGCTAAAGTACAATACATTCCAGTTTTATTGTAAGAGGACACTTTTACAGGAGGACTTGTATCAGCCTCCTTCCTGACACCGCAGAGTGGGAAGGTCTGCCGTTAGCAGTGATATTATCATCAACTGGTGGGACCAGGAGAGAGGCATGTTTGAGTTCAACACCACTTCTACTATATTAATTCAAAAATACACATCTTAAGTCAAGACCTCTTTGGACTGGCCAAACATTAGTAGGCTTGGTTAGTTCTGCAGCTGTAACACTATGTAAGTGCATCATTTCAGAGAAATCCTTCAGCTTTAATCTACAACAGATGTTGTGGCAAGAGGGGCCGTGTCAGTCCAGTCTAAAAACATGAATAAAAAAGTAATTATTTCCCTATGTGCATTTTGCAATCTCATTTCATTTGAATTTTTTTACTGTATTTATTGGTTGTCTCCCTTAATGTCTAGTATGGGGTCCCCAGTGATCGTGGTCATTGAAGCATTTTTTCCCATTGCTAATGGATCTACGCCTCAAGGAAATGCGGTGGTTGGGATTTGAAGAATTATCCCCTTCTTTCATCATGTGGGTGGAGGAAAAACAGTGCCATTTGCAATGGAAACATACCATTGCTGTTCAACTAGTGCTTTGTTAAGCAAGACAGCAAAAGTGTCTAGTTCTCCAGAGGCCACTGTTGTTCAAACCCTGGAAAACGGTGCTGATTGAGAAGCTTATAAGATAGAGAGGAGTGAAGTCAAATTACAAAGAGAAGCAACAGAAAAGCAAAATATGACATCAAGTAGCAATTAGGTAAGGCCAACTACAAACAACATACAAACCAACCTTCATTATGAATAGTCCGTAAGAGTGCAACCTAAACTAAATATTGGGAACTCTTTCCTGTCAGTGAGATCTGTTAGTTTGTGGAAGACTCAAGAGGAGTGATTATGTTAGACATTTAAAACCAGGCCAGGCAAAGTAATAGAAAATATATTGTCAGCTATAATCCTGGAGTGATAAAGGTTGGATTGAATACCCTGAGCAGGCCTGTTTCATCTCTAATATCTTTGAACCATGCCAAGTGTACCCAGGACTGGCGCCCTAGGCGCATGGCCATTTCGCCGCCCTGTGCGCTGCTCCTGCGGCTCCAGTGGACCTGTCGCAGGAGTTCATGTGGAGGGTCCGCTGGTCCCATGGCTCTGGTGGAGCTGCCGCAGGCATGCCTGCGGGAGGTCCACCGGAGCCGCAGGACCAGCGGACCATCCACAGGAACACCTGCGGCAGGTCCACCAGAGCCACGGGACCAGTGGACCCTCCGCAGGCACGCCTGCAGCAGGTCAACTGGAGCTGCCTGCTGCCCCCCTGGCAAAATGCCGCCCCCCCAATAATCCTGGCACCCTAGGCGATTGCCTAGGTCGCCTAAATGGAAGCGCCGGCCCTGAGTGTACCTAAGGAGACTATAATTTCATTGAGGGATTCTGATAACATTTATGATGCACCAATGTACTCAAGGGAGTCTTCTTCTAGGCTTGTTACTGCCTAGTTTTTGATTACATACAGTACATACATACTACAACGTGAAGGGTAGAGCTTGGTGAGGAGAAGAAAAGAGCCAGGTATCAAAGTCAGGGATGAAAGAGAATGGGGAGATGTCAGCTAGGTGGCAGTAGTTAGCAACAAGGAAGGAGAGGGGAGAACCATGTGTAATGAAATGTTGTTCCAAAGAGAACAAATGAGGACTGTCTGGAAGTGGCATGAGTGGAAGCCAAGGCAAGGAGTGTGTGAAGAGAGGCACCAGGAGAGAGAACAACTTAAAGGCAGTGCCAGAGAAGGGAGCCAGGGTTTCAGTGAGTTCCTAGCAATGGAGAACAGAGGAGATGGAGGACCTGGATGCTAGAAATGGGATGAACATTCCATAGAGATCAGGAGAAAGGGAGGGACAAGGCTGGTAAAGAAAGGCAAGGGCTGGAGGGAGGGTGAAAGGCTATGTTGGGGAAGGTTGAGAGTGATGGAAGAGGAGGGGTAGAGGTAGGGCTGGGGTGGAGGTGGGATGTGGATTTGTGAGGAAGTAGGGGAATGAAAAGAGGGGGAGATACAACAGGTGGTAAAGATGGTGAGACCAGTATAAAAAAGAGGCTAAAAGAAGTGACGTTGGAGATGATGGAAAAGAAAACAATGAAACCCAGTATTGGTGCAGTGAGACTCAAAAGGTGAGTATTTGCAGGTTATAGTTAGTAACAGAAAATCAGTTAACAAGTCTAGTTTGTAAGAGCTTTGGGAAAGGATTGTGTCTATGTGTTTACACAATGCATAGCACAATGGGGCACTTGGGCACTATTTTAATAGAAATACATCACTAATCAGATAGGGAGTCCAATTAAGGGGTAAATACGTGTTTGAGGACAAATCCTGCTATCAAGTTCTCTCTCAGCTTAGAATAAATTTCATCTCAGCACGAATATTTAGCTTGAAAGCGTCCTTGTGGTCCATGTTGTAAATTGCAGATTTTCTAGAGCATGTATTATTGTTTATAACTCTGGGATATCTGCAAAGAAATTAAAACATTGCTCATTTGCACACTCAGATACTTGTTTGACTCAAAGTGGAAAATCCTTAGAATTGAACAGGAACATGAGGGTTGTCATGTTGTAATAGACATGACACTGTTTATCTAGTCTGGTCTGTCTGTAGTTGTGGCCATACTTAACATTTAAAGGGAAAGTGAACCTGAATCATACATCTGGTCAGCTGAGCAGCAAAAAATTCCATCAAGGAGGGGAGGCTCCTCTCTAACTCAACTATAGGAATGCAACATGTGTTTGATGTTATAATAGCTACACACACTTTATGAATTACAAGGAAGCTATTGTCAGTGAGAATCAAAAAACATGAAGTTCATCTACAAGAAAATGGAATCTGTTCTACTTTCTACACAATAATTTTATTCTAGATTTAATTCTTTGTATTGCCATTTACCCTTAACGCTTATATATAATGGGTGCATAGTATGTAGAGCATAGGACAGTATAATGGAGGCTATAGCTCTGAATATCAACATATATGAGATACAGCATGATGTCTATGCATAATTCAAATGGAGGATATCAAGAACTGAGGTTGCTCGGGTACTGTAAGTCTGAATTTTCACATTTTCTAACCTTTGAGCTTTTTAAAAAAACAATCTTAATGTAGGATTTTCTGGTTTCCCCAATAACTATTTCATGGAAATGACTATGTTCAACTAAGAAAAATAGGGGGCCAAATTATTCTCCAGTGCTATTCGATATAGCTATGGTTACACCAAGGATGAATTTAGTACTTAAGGTCTTACGAACTTGCCAGTTTAACTCCAACCTAAATCTTGTCTGGAAATATTTTCTAGTTAGCTGCCCTTTAAGTAAAAACATATCAGTGCCCCAAGTTTGACTCATTTTTTTTAACAACTGTTTGCAATTGCAAATTCAATGCAATTTTAATGTTTCCCACCCCCCCCCAAACCCAAACGAGTCAGTGCTATTTTTTCTTCCTGGTTAATGCCTGCAGCCTTGCAGTTGTGACACGCCCCAAACATTTCCTTCTGGGGGAGGGGAGGGGAGGGTGTGTGGAAATCACCCAAACCTAGATTAGCTATGGGGGAAAAATAGCACCACAAAAGGAGAAGACTTGAATCTCTCTTTATTTAGACTTAGGCCCTGGTCCTTCAAACTTATTTATACTGGCAGACTCCTGTTCCCACCAGGATCAGGATCAAGGCCTTAATACAGCATGAAACATGAACGGTCTCCTAGACTATACACCTCTATCCCAATATAACGCTGTCCCCGGGAGCCAAAAAATCTTACTGTGTTATAGGTGAAACTGTATTATATTGAACTTGCTTTGATCCGCCGGAGTGAGCAGCCCTGCCCCCCTTCCCCCCCGGAGCACTGCTTTACTGCATTACATCTAAATCCAAAACGTCTGTTAGTCTATAAGGTGCCACAGGATTCTCTGCTGCTCATCTAAATTTGTGTTATATCCGGTCACTTTATATCGGGATAGAGGTGTATTTACTACCCACAGATTGTCTTCTCTGCTTTTGCTGTTACCGCTTTCATATAGTCCTTAAAGATACAACTTTATCCATGTTTATAACCTTAAAAAATTCTGTAATTATCTCCCTTTCCCCAGACACAATACCTTTTTATGCCACTGTTATGTCACCAGTAACTGCTGTATGTATGTGGTATATTGTAACTTCAACTGCAGTGCTACTTTAAGGATTTCTTAGATTATCACAGAGGCATAACCAAACAAATGCTGTTGATTCAGCAAAGATGATAACATTATAGAAGCCCTGTTCTGAACTCCTTACTCAGACAGCTCTTCCATTGAACTCAGATAGTGAAAGCTGTCTGAGTAAATACAGAATAAGGAACGCTGAACAACTATGAAGTGCAGCAGACGTGAAGTTTGAGGACAGAGAGTTTACCTACAGGATATCCTAAAATTTGCTAAGATATCATTTTTTTCTTTTTAAAGTCTGACAGAAACATTGGAAGAAATAATGTTCGTCAAAACAGTTAGACAATGGAGTGAGCAGTAATTTTGGAGAAAAATGAAGATGGAATTTAAAGCAAATTTTTTCTTTTCCTCAGGAACAATCATGATTTCTACAAGATTATGGAGGTCAGATAAACAGCAAAGTGAAAAAATCACAAGAGAATTGGCCAGCTGATTTAAGGAGCACTGAGGATGTGTATTAGAAGCTAACACTCAGATATGAATCAAAAGCTCTAATCGTTATTAACTATTTAGTGTTGTAATCACTTTAAAAATGTAAAACATATTTCAAAGTGGATTCACTGTTTCATGTAGACAGGGTGGATGGGCTTTTCAAAAAGGCTAAACACTCACCTTATTGACTGCAACAGGAGCAGAGTCTGGTCAATGCTGAACACTTTTGAAAGTCCCACTCTCTGTGTTTACTATAAAGCAGAAGTGGGAGAGGAAGAATTGTCTAGTGATTAGAGCAGGGCACTAAGAACCGAAGTCCTGGGTTTGAGTCTCAGCTTTGCCACTATATCAGTGTGTGACCTTGGGCAAGACACTTTACCTCTCAGTGCCACAGTAGAACTGTGTACTAGAATACTTGCCTGCATGACAGGCGTGTCTGTAATGTAGCAAATAGTTCAATGCACATGAGCAAAAAGTTGTATAGAGGGTTTTTGAATGATGAACTGAAATTATTGTACTACTTAACAATAAAAAAATTTATTTTTTTCTTTAGCACTGTTTTATGTTTACAGCAGGGATTTCTTGTTTATTAAATGCTATAGTTCACTACTACAAATATGTATTCCCTTTCGTCCAAAACAGTCTGAAACTGATCCCATTGCCATTGTCTTCAATGGGAAGAAGATTAGACTCTTTACTGTCACAGTGGAAACTTGTGCAAGTTTTAATCACACCAGGTATGAGGAGAAAACAATCCGTCATTTTAAAATTTTACAATTCATAAAATTCATATATTATAAACAATAGCGTAGTTGATACTGGCAATGAAAAATTAGGTTTCTTCAATAGTCTGGAGATTAAGATTGTCAAATCCATTTTTAAGTATTTAATATGATTTCACTTCCAAGAGCATCTTATGCAGGTATCTGAGCTTTAGAACTATTGAAATCTTATCTGACACTAACAGCAGACAACAGTACACAAACAATAGAGCGCAATATGACACAACTGATTTCAAGAGATATCCTATGCTGGAATAACAGGAGATACAGCAGCTCAGGAAGGGTGTGAAGAAACATTAAAGGAAAGATCATTTGCATTTCTGATTTTTATCATACACACATGCACTCTATACTCCTGTGGGAATCCTGTGCCACTGCACATCTGCAGAATTTATGTCCCTCACAGATTTCTTTGATTCTCTGCAGAAAAATGACAAGGAAGCAAAGGGAAGCCAAGAGAGAGGTCATGTGACCCTCCCCAGCAGTAAGTTTTGGATGCCCAGGGCAGCCGGCAGAGAGGTAAATCACTGTGGGGCAGGGGGTGGGACTCAGGAAGACCCAGATGATGGCTCCTACCCTTATGCTGGGCTCAGCTACTAGTCCCGGCTGGGCTGGGGAGGATGGGACTTCCTCTTCCCCTGCACGGCATCCAGGGCCAGGTCAGACCCACCTGCAAATTTCTCCCCCAGCTGCAGAAAGTTCTGCAAATCACCCTCCCCTCCCCGCTTCCTGCACCCATCACTCCTCAGCTGCAGGGGGAGGGATCCCTATACAGGGAGCTGCTCCCCCATCCTCCTAATCCCTGTGCATACAGACCTCCTTGTACCCAGACCCTTCTGCCGAGACTTACTCCCCACCCCCTACACTCAGAACCCCTCAGTGAGCCCCAGTCCCCTTGCACCTGAATCATCCCAACAAGCCACCCACATTCAGATCCCCACCCCACCCCACTGCGCCCCAACCAGCTGCACCTGGATCCCCACCCCACTGAGCCCCATTCCCACAGCATCTGGACCCACCACTGAGCCCCAAACACCATCACCTGGTTCCCCCTGCAAAGTCCCATTACTGTTGCACCCAGAACCTTCCAACAAGCCTCTGTGCATCCAGATCTGCCCCCACACCCAGATCTCCCACGGAGCTGTGTGCATCCAGATTGCCCCACACCTTACCATCTCAACCCACACCTGGATCCCCCCACACTAAGCCCCTTCACACTTGGATCCTGCCTTGCTGAGCCTGCCTGCCCACACCTGGCACAGAGGGGCAAGGCCCTGGGTTGTTCTGGGGCAGCCTCGGTTCTTGTGTTGTGTCAGGGTTGAGTGCCGCCTCACTGCCGATTCCATGTTTGGGGGGTGTGGGTAACTGCACAGTGATCTCCCACCTCTATGCAGCCAGTGGCCTGTGCTCCCCAATGACATGGGGGAGCCTCCACATTAATTTGACAAATAAATATAAACATAAGAATGGCCGTACCGGGTCAGACCAAAGGTTCATCTAGCCCAGTATCTGTCTACCGACAGTGGCCAATGCCAGGTGCCCCAGAGGGAGTGAAGCTAACAGGCAATGATCAAGTGATCTCTCTCCTGCCAATCCGTCTCATCCTCTGATTGAACAGAGGCTAGGACACCATTCTTTCCACTGCCCTGATAGCCAGTTATGGACTTTAAGCCACAGTGTGAATTTATCCCATTACCCTTTTAAATGCTTCTATGCCAGCCTTCAACACCATCCTCAAGGTAAGAGAGTTCACAAGTTACTGTTATGCACTGTGTGAAGAAATTCCTTTTATTGTTTAAACCTGTTGCCTCTTAATGTCATTGGTGACCCCTCATTCTGTATTATGATATAATAAAAAACTTTTACTTATCCACTTTCTCCCACACTCATGATTTATATAACCTCTATTCATAATCCAACCTAAGTCTCCCTCTTTTCCCAAGCTGAAGAGGCCCTAGCCTCTTTAATCTTCCTCGTATGGGACCCCTCTCAAACCCAATTTCTGTGCCTTATCTCGAACCTTTTGTGCAATAGAATATCTTAATGAGGTGAGAAAAGAAGAACCACAATTGTACACCAGATCAAGATGTGGGATGACCATATTATAAGGGCAATATATTTTCTCAGTCTTATTGCTATCTCCTTTTTTAATATTCCTAACATTCTTGTGCTTTGTTTGAGCCTCTGCACAACTGCATCGTGCATCTTCAGAGAACTAGCCACGATGATGCCAAGATCTATTCCTGACTTGTTGTCGCTAATTAGGCCACATCATATTTATGTATAGTATGGGGTATTTTTCCAGTGTGCTTCTTTACATTATCACTTTTTTCATTTGCCAATTTGTGCCCACAAATCCTTAGTTTGTGAGATCTTTTTGGATTGCTTCAAATTGCTTTGGTCTAACTATCTTGAGTAGTATATTCATGCTGCAACTTTGCACCACCTCACTGTTACCCCCTTTCTCCAGATCATCTTAATGAAAAATTGAAAGGATTGGTCCTAGGACTGAACGTTGGAGACCCACTAGTTGACCCTTCCATTCTCGGAATGATTAACCATTTAGTTCCTCCCTCTGTATCCTGTCTTTAGCACAGTTTCATCCTGGAAGGGACCTCCCTTTTTTTCTCATTGACAGCTTTAATTACGAGAGGACTTTGTGAGGGACCTTATTCAAGTCCTTCTGGGATCTAGTACATACTGTCCACTGATCCCCCTGTACGTTGTTGATCCCTTTCAAGAACTCTACATAGTTATATGTAAGACCGTTTTCCTTTACAGCAACACATGGACTATTGCTCACAGGTTTATGTTTCTCATGGTCTGCAATTGATTCATTTATCTTTTGAACTAATTTGTCGAATGCCAGTTACCGCTGTTCGACTTACACGTCTGTATTGCCGGGATCACCTCTAAGAGCTCTTTTTACTATTGGCGTTACATATAGATCTAATTTCACAGTATTGTTCCTTTTGAAATTAAATGCCACAGTGTTGGGCTGTTGAGGTGTTCTTCCCACCACAGGGTTGTTGAATGTTATTGTATTATGGTCACTATTTCCAAGCGGTCCTGCTATAGTTACCTCTTGGACCAGCTCCTGCGCTCCACTCAGGATTAAACCTAGAGTTGCCTCTCCCCTTGTGAGTTCCCGTACCAGCTGCCCATGAAGCAGTCATTTAAAGTATCGAGAAATTTCATCTCTGCATTTTGTCCTGAAGTGAAATGTTCCTAGTGTTCTGCAGAATTTTGCAGAATTTCAAAATATTGTATGCAGAATTCTTAATTTTTTGTGCAGGAGTAACTCTAATGACACGTGATAACAGTGTGATAGACCTCAGTGATGAAGTGGAGGTTTTTTCAAGGTTCTGCCATACTGTGGCTGCTACTTGGGATTCCACCTCTGCAGAGTTTGTTCTTCAGAAGCTTTTAAAAGCTTTGTATTAGATTTAGTGTCTAGGAAATGGATCTTCAGCAGGTGTAAACTGTCATAGCTCCATTGACTTCAGAGAAGTGATGACAGTTTATACTACCTTAAGATCTGCTCCTAGATATTTACTACAGAAACAAGAGGACTTTTTCAGTCAGATTTTGTCATTTTTCAGGTAGTTCAGTGATGGGATTGTAAAACCTTGACAAGGCCACTTAAAAACAAAAACAATTTTCCTTGTTTTGTTTGCAAAAGTTTAAGAACTCTGTTCTCTACAGCCCTCCAGGCACACATGATCATTCAGAAAGTTCAGTACTTGGATATATCATCTCAAAATTGTTTGAATATAAAAATAATCTCTTTTGCCTGCAGCAGAAGCCAGCCAAGGACAGGTCTATCCAATTTTACCTCTGTTTCCTTTGCAAATCTAAACTGAGCCAGGGAACACCAGAGGAACTATAGTTATTTTGTTGCATTATTAAAACAAAACATTCAGAAAAATTGCTAATATTTCAGTGTCACCTGTGAGAGTCCTCTGAAGAAAACCAACCATCTCTATCATGCTGAGAGTTTAATGTAAATTAAAATGATCACCTGTTTCAGAAATCACTAACTGTGGCTCATTTAATAAAGCAGCAAACACATTTCCATATATTTCTCTTATTAGTAACTGAAGTTGTTTGCCTTGTAGCAATTATCTCAAAGATTTTTCTTAAAAATAAATGATCATAAAGACTATAGCCTACAACTTACATGATTTCCATTTGTTCGCCTCTATTTAAAGACTTTACCATATTTACTTGTGAAGTTCTGTTTTATGGCCCAGTCTTACAAACTGCTGAGTGTACTACATGCTCATCTCAAAAACTGGCACAAAAGTAAAACCACTGGGTCTGATTCTCATGAAGAGCAAATTCTCTTTACACCTCTAGCAATGCAAAGGGGCAGTAGTGTGAGTGAGAATCAATCCCATTGTTTGGACAAACTGTGGTAGCACAACACTCTACGCTGAAAAAACCAGAGCAACACCGCAGGTTTAATAATGGAATAAGTCAAAAGTAGTGGGTCAAATTCTCTGTTGGAGTAAATTACAAAGGTCCTCAAGCAAAAATGAAGATGTGAAGAGCTGATCTTTCAAATAGAAAAAAACAAACAGAACATTTTAAAATAAATTTGAGCCAATTCTTTGAAGCAAGAAAACAAACAATAAAAGACAAAAATAAATGCTATGTATATTTGCTTTGCTGTTCACCTTTTAACATTCATGTACTGAGTAACAACATCTCTGTGCCTGCCAATAATAAAACCTTCATAGGAACAAAAAGAATAAGACTTAAGCTTGGAGATTCTTGCATTGTTTATTTGAAGTGGTCATAGACATACAACAAAGCAAACCAAACCAAACCAGAAGGCTCTTTTGCCATGTAATTATGAAGACAGTAAGGAAACAAGGCCAGGTCATTATAACTTGCCTCTGCTATTTACAATTGTGCATTGGTGTAATGGCAAGGGTAAATTTAGCTGCAGTAACCGGCTGTACATATTGCATTATATAAACAATCAAGCAGCTTCTTGTTTCTGTGTTTAAATAGGAGAGTTCCTCTGTGCTTTAAAATTAAGTACTCGAATAACCAACAATGATTTGTATGTCAGAGTTTCTACAGTTTACTCCTGAGAGAATTCTGTGCCAAACAATTAAAAATTCTGCACTAAAAAAAATAAAAATTTTGCAAAATTTTATTTGTCAATAAATAAATGTGGAGGCTCTAGCATGGCATTGGGGAGCACAGGCCACTGGCTGCATGGAGGTGGAAAATCACCCTGCAGCACTCCCCCCCAGGACAGAAACCCAACAGTGAGGACCCAGACACAGTGCAAAAGCCCTGCCACTCCACACCAGGCAAGCTCAGCCCAGCAGGATCCAAGCGTGGAGAGGGTCAGTGGGTGGGGAGCTCCAGGTATGGGATGATAGGGTTCTGTGTGAGGCAATCTGGGTGCAGGTGGCTCAGTGGGGGTCTGTGTGCAGGGGGGATCTGAATACACAGGGTCTCGTTGTGGTGGGGGTCTGGGTGTAGAGGCAATGGGACTCTGCAAGGGGGATCCAGATGAAGGTGGCTGGGGCTCAGGAGAAAGTGTCTGGGTGTGGTGGGCTGTGGCTCAGCAGCATGGGGATCCAGGCATGAGGGCTTATCTGGGTAGTCCAGGTGCAAGGGGGTGAGGCTCAGTAGGGGGTCTGGGTGCCGGAGGGCTCTAGATGCAGGGGTGTTAGGCAAAGTGGGGTGGGGATTCCAGTGCAGGGGGTCTGGATGGGGGATCAGCTCCCCTTTCAGGGAACCCCCCTCTCCATGGCTGAGGCGAGATTGGGGCAGGAAGTGGACAGAGGGAGCACCGAGCTTCTTGCAGCCGGGGGAGGTTTCTGGAGGTGGGTCTGATTCAGACGCGGTGACTCCTTGCAGGGGAAAAGGAAGTTCCATCCTCTTGTGCCCCCAGCCCAGCCAGAACTATCAGCTGAGCCCCATCCCACCACCTGCACTAATTTACCTCTCCACTGGTTGCTCCAAGTGCACGAAATGGTGCTCCTGCACTGCTGGGAGGGGCATGTGACCGCTCTTGTGGCTTCCCTTTGCTTTCTCATCAGGAAGTCATTTTTCTCCAGGGAAGCAAAGAAATCTGTGGGGGCCCATGAATTCTGCGCATGCACAGTAGCACAGAATCCCCCTAGAAGTAACAGTTGACCTCCTTATGGCAATACAGTCTCTTCTGAGCCATGGATGATTGTGCTAAAAATACATATACTGCATATACCATTTATTGGTTTAAGCTCATGGACTGATGGTTACCACTAAGACCAATGTATTTACAGTCCAGTGTTTCATTCCAGTTCCCTGAATCAAAGCTGATCTCAGGAGAGCAGCTACAATGAGAGCATTAGAAATGCAGCTGAATAGATAAAATAGAGAAATAATTGTGTCAACATTTACAGAATGCTGGGTGACCCTTCAATAAAGCCAGCTCAAAGCAAAGATGCAGCATTCAAAAGAAGGTTACACACACACACACACGTAAAGCATCTCATGAATTCCCTTAGGTTTTTTTCAGTCTCAGGCTTCGCACAGATTTTATATCCAGCTGGTTACCGAGGGGAGGGAGGGAGCAGATAATTAAAGTGAAGTCAGTCACGGTCATCAAACACTCATCACTTCCCCTGTCTGAGAATGTGTCCTTTTTAAAAAAAAAGAAAAGAAAATTTTTTAGTGAAATCCCCGTATTTTACTGCTTGAAATTTGCCAGGTGGGAATGGGGAATTTCCACACAGGTGCTAGCTGCACACTCGATTTGGTAAATCTTCTCCACACTGTTGCACTTGAATAAAACAAGTGTAAGTCCAATGCAATCAGCAGAAACACACCAGCATAAAATGGGTGTACGGAGTAGAGAATCAGGCTTTCACTTCTGAACAGATTTAAGGCCTACATACCACCCACATAATGTCCAGGGCCAAATGTTGGCCCTCTGTGTGAAGTCTGAGTAAATGAGCTTTGAAAAGGAGATCTTTACAGGCTCAGAAGGGGGAAAGAATCCTCCCTGCACAGATGCCTCTACAGTCCTCCATATGGAGGTTTTTGATTAAGGATCCCTGTAGTCACAAGCCCACAAGTCCGACCCTGGTATACTACTGTCTCTAGCACCTCCTTTGTTGCACCATGGAGCAAATCATCACAGAGCACTTCTCTGCAGCACAGAATAGTGCAGAGTTTTCAGTGTATTCTCTCCACAGCAGCGGAATTGCTGTCCTTATGCACTCATCCAAGGTGGATTAAGATTTGCCCCAGAGTGTTTTTGGAAGGTGATGCTATGTTTTTCCTAACAAGGAAAGGCATTCAGAATTTTTTTTAATACAAGTATCATAATCTCCCTAGCCTCACCTCAGCCATCCAAAGTAAACAAGTAACTATACAACAAAAGAAAATCTTCTGTGCCAACTCACAGTTCTGAGTGCATTTAAAAGGTTTGTGTAGGAGCAATCTCCAAAGGAGTGGGAATAGGCAGGGGCCTGGCACAGAGGCAGGCTTTAACACCAGCAGGCCAAAACCAAAAATAAATGTCAATCTCAGTCGGATGTGAAAGTAAGCTGGTCCAGTCCAGTACAGCGTACTGGCAAGAGCCAATATGCCATGCAGGACCACACTGGCTTCCGTGGCCGAGATTAAAAGGGCTCTGGGCTCCCTGCAGCAGTGGGGAGCCCAGAGCCCTTTAAATCCCACCTGCAGCTCCAGCAGCCGGGCTGGGGCTGGTATTTAAAGGGCTCGGAGCTCCCTGCAGCCGTGCTTTCCTGGATGGGCCCTTTAAATCCCAGCCCCAGCTACAGCCCGGCAAGGCTCGGGGCTTCCCACAGTCATGGGAGCCCTGAGTCCTTTAAATCCCAGCTGGAGCTGTGGTGGGGATTTAAAGGGACCAGAGCTCCACAGCGGAGAGAGCCCCAGGCCCCTTAATTTGCCCGTGAGCCCCGGGGGCTCCCAGCCACCTCTGCAGCTGGGAGCCCCGAGTTGATTTAAAGGCCCTCGGGATCCCAGCCACAGCTGGTGCCCCAGGGTCTTTAAAGTGTGAGAGGCCCCACCTCTTCTGGTTGAGGCCCCGGCCCATCAGGACGCCAGTACCAGAAGTTCTGTAAGTTACTTTCACCCCAGGTCTCAGTACATGCTTGTAGTTTTTCTTGCAGTCTAGCTGTAGAAAAAACTCCATCTGCGGCATTTATAATTCACAACTAAAGATCAACTAAACATTTTGGTCCCATTTTAGAAACTTGTTAGGGTTTTGGTGCATATGGTGCAAACCTGAGGTAATTCTTGACAACTTAGGCCCAGGTACTCAACAGGTATTTAGACACTTTTCACTCCTATTAATTTCAATAGAAGTTAGATGCCTAAATACCTTTGAGGATGTGGGCCCACTGGCTCAATCTTGCAAGGTGCTGAGGCAGAGGTGAAGAACAATTAGCACCTTATAGGGTCAAGTCCAAAAACTCCTAAATCTATGACAAATCAGACTTGTGAAAATCTGATTACACAGCAATAAATACTCCCAATTTTTTGATTCATTGGTAATAGCAAGCCCTGTCAGTACAGAATGTTGTAAGTGAAGAGAAAGATAAACTTCGCTAATGGTGTGCTAGACCCATCAATACTTAGGCCCTCATCCAGGAAAGCATTTAGGCATATGCATAACTTTAAACACAAATGGGTTTACTCACATTTAAAGTTATGCACATGCTTGAGTGCTTAGGAGGCCATGCAGAGCAAGCATGGTGAGAATTTGTTCAAATACTCCACAAGGGTATGTGGAAAGGTCTTCGTCCTGCGATGTAGTACAAATGGCTATCCTGGATGAATTAAGTCCAGGGGCCTCAAAGTTCGACCTGCAAAGTCGTACATAACATGTGGCCTGTTTAAGTTGGCCCTTTGTTTGTAATTGCAGAAACATTATTGCTTGAAGTTGTTAGTTGCTAGCGAACTCAAACAAGAAGCAATGTATTAGTTTTTTAGCCAGACTTAAGTATTAGCAAATAGCATGATTGCATGCCTTGTTTCCGTCTCCCCCAACTCCCAACACTGTAGGTAAGTTTATAACTTCAACTTGCCCTGGGGCTCTTGGGTGATTGCCAATGTACAGTCCTCATTGTCAGGAAACTTTCAATGCCTCATGATAAACTTCTGAATTTTGTTATGAAATGGGAAGGCCAAAATGCATTCCAGAAGGTAGCCTAATGTGAAAATTGTGGCGCTACCTGTAGATTACAAGAAATATTAAACTAGCAGAACTATTTTTCCTTTCTAGGG
The DNA here is from genome assembly GCF_003597395.2 of Chelonoidis abingdonii. NCBI lineage: Eukaryota > Metazoa > Chordata > Testudines > Testudinidae > Chelonoidis > Chelonoidis abingdonii. The sequence goes on from NC_133773.1 coordinate 94,032,980, forward strand.
TGTGTGTTAACTAGGAAAAAAATATTGAGCAACTTGTTCAGAACTATTTTGGTGGTCTTTTGAAATATTTGAACAACGCCGTCCCGTAGATTTTACACGTAGTTATTTTATGCTATTTGGTCACTTGGGACAAATTACAGTTTAACTAGTATGTTCTTATCCATCAGCATACTTAAAGATTGTTCTAAGTAAAAGCAAATCTAAGCCTTTGTTATTGCTGTTTGAAAAATCCCCATGGAAACTATAAAAAACTAGCTTTCTGACATTCTTTGTATTGCTTAAATAATATGTGGATGTGAACTTAATTTGGATATTTTTATGGTTAACTATGGTACAGCAAGTCCCTTGGAACATGCCATAATGGAGTTAATTGCTATATTTATTGTGTCTAAGATACAAATTAATAGTAGCTTTGCTGAGAAAGGCGGAAAGGAGGCATAACTTTTAAAGCACAAGTTGATGATCAAGTTTATTTATATCTCAACCCATTGTAATGTTTTAAAATTTGAACATAACATTTGGCATGTAAACTGGTGCACTATTTCATACAGATTTGGCCGAATCCAATTAAATCAATGTAGTCACACTATGAGTGAATTTGGCTCACTAACTTCTGGGCTAAGGTATGCTTTCCTGAAGGCTCTGGGCCTATTTAATATTCAACATTCTAATAATAGCCAAAGGGACATAGCCATCATTATAAGTTGGATCAAACTGTAACACAGGTGACACCTTCCCCATCCCCAAGTTCCCTGAGATAACTCAGGCAAGTAGAACTATACAACTTTGCTTGGTATAGAGTCTTTCACATAAACAATCCCAATACATTTTATGGAGTTAAATACTGTAACGTTAAATGCTGTTGATACACAAGGAAGTCAGGTAAGCAATGATTATGCCTGTTAAATTAAGGCAGCAGCACTCTTATTTATACACACTTACATTCAAGAATTAACCTTTAATAACAATTCCTCCCTTGTAAATTTAACTCAATTTCCTTGTCTTTTTCCCGGCTTAATTCTCTCACTCTAACCATCTGCTTCAATAGGAGCTCTGTTTAAATAAGATCTGGCCCCTAGAGAGGACATGGATTTGATGTAGCCGTGTATCTGCTCCTTGGGTACAATCTTTTTTGTTACAGTGTTTCCACACAATACAAGCTCTTCACAATCTTTATTGCAAGCAATTCAATAGCCTTCCCCTTTCCATAATATTCTGTGGCTTTTACCGTTTTTTAAAAAAACCCTGTTAGGGCTTGTTTCCTTGTAACAGATGGCAGCGATCCTCTGTTGACCCAACCTCTTAGGAAGTGTAAGGTGCCCTGCTGGAAAATGCTAATTGATTCCTCCCTGTGGCAGGTGTGGCTTGCTAACCCCACCCTGGATATGATATAAAGGAGGTAGGCATGGCTCTGGAGGTGGAGGGAAGAGTCCTGCAAGAACAACCAGGCCTGGGGAAGAAAGCTTTGGTTAGAATTCATGTTTTTATTGTTAATAGTTCTGTTGTTAACAAAGGAAGAGGACTAATTAGACACTAATACAGCATGTCAGACTGCTTGGAGCAGGGTGGGAATGCGATTGCTCATTTTCTTCAACTCTATACCTTTTCCATGTCATCCTTTTTGATATTGCTCAGAAAATCCCTTGGTGCTGCTAATTCTCCTTTCTATCCACATAAAATATTCTGCTCCAGGCCTGGTTCTGAGAGTCAGATCAATTACATCTTCCTGTGAAGGATGTAATAATCTTGTAAAACTACCTCCTGTTCCTTATATCAATGTACTGGGCTATATACAGGAGTAAGACCATGTATACACCTACTTCCAATTAATCATGTTCTCCTGCCTGGATGTGACCACTGAAATGTGCATGTTCCCAGTGTGTAAATATAGGTGCAGCTATGGGACAGACTTCAAAGCAGCTCACATCCTAGACCCCTTTGAAACTCATTAAATTGGCACAAGTCCATATTCAAATAGAAATGAAAATAATAGGGTTTTTCACCCTCATGTAGTCTTCAGTGTGATCCTAAAATGCCTGTAGTGATGGTGGGGGCTGGGGCAAGTTTTGCTCCTAGTTACATGGGTGTAACTCCCATGATTCAGTTGTATGCCTCTAGATTTACATCAGCAAAAGTGAAAGCAGGATTTCTAAAGAACCAGCTGTAAACCAAAAATGTCAGCAGTATAGTTATGTAACCAAAAAAACCCTACATTCATAAATGGCACTTTCTCAATAAAGCGATTGTACTACGGTACCTGTGTGAGGTGAACTGAAAAATACTATTTATTTTATCATTTTAGAGCACAAATAGTAGTAGTAAAAATAATCTAAAGTGAGCGCTGCACACTTCGTATTCTGTGTTGTAACGGAAATCAATGCACTTGAAAATGTAGAAAAACATCCAAAAATATTTAATATGTCACATGCTATTCTATTGCTTAACTGTGATTAATTGCAATTAATTTGAGTTAATCGCATGACTTAACTGCGATCAATTAACAGCCCTGAAGCAGGCTGAACAATTTTTTTTTATAACAAACAAAAGTGTGTGGGGTTTTGTTGGGAAGGAATTAGAAAAATGGAAATGGGACACTGACAGGAGAGGAACAGAGAAGGCAGGTGGCGTGAGGCTGAAGTGAAGAGACAATGAGGGAGGAAATTGGACCAACTTCCATTGAATTGGATTGAAATAATTTATAGCACCTGTGCTAGTCCAGGTCTGCATCTAGGGAGCAGAGCAACAATCTTTCAGTAAGGAACACATGAAGAGTGAGAGGGACTCACCAAATTCATTTTCACACATGGTCTAAGGCAAGATGTGAACCCATTACTCCAGAGGGGAAAGCCTGTTCTCACTTTCAGGTGACATTGCAAACAGGAAGCAGGCAGCATTATCTCCTACAATTGTAAACAAACTTGTTTGAGTGATTGGCCAAACAAGAAATAAGACGGAGTGGACTTGTAGGCTTCAAAGTTTTACAATTTGTTTTATTTTTGAATGCAGGTTTTTTTGGTCCATAATTCTACATTTGTAAGTTTAACTTTCATGATAAAGAGATTGCACTACAGTACTTGTATTAGGTGCACTGAAAAATACTATTACTTTTGTTTTTACAGTGCAAATATTTGTTATAAAAAATATAAAGTGAGCAGTGTACACTTCTTATTCTGTGTTGTGAATGAAATGAATATATTTGAAAATGTAGAAAATATCCAAAACTATTTAAATAGATGGTATTCGATTATTAATAGTGTAATTAATTGCAATTTTTTAATTGCTTGACAGCCCTAGCTTTATGCAAAAATCTATGTCAAGGATACAGTGCTGTGTCTATAGTTATTACTACTATAGTAGTTTAAAGCACAAATGCAAGTATCAGAAAAATAGTTGTATAAAAACAGTTAATGTTGCAATGATCTATGTGAAATATATTAAGTAATAATCAGCCATTTTCCTGTCTTTGCACTCTGGTTGCAAAACGTGCACCTGATCTCTTCATATGGGAACATAGATGGAGTAGGGTAATGAAATGAAACTGCAACAAGGGCCCTTGTGCTAATGCTTTTCCTAACAGGTATCTCTTGTCTTATGCAGCCAGTTGAGTAAATCCAAGGTTTCTTTTGCACAACTGGAGCCAATCTAACACACAGTGAAGTCAGTGGAAGGAGTCCCATTGACTTCAGTGGAGCCAGTTCAGAACTCTGCCAAATTGACTTAACTACACACGGTTAAATGAATAATATCTTGTTATTTCTGAAAAAAGAGGAACAGCACAGACAATAGCTCAGAGGCATCTCTATATTTAGTTTCCCTACTCTCTTTAAGAGACCCCTTGTTGTAGCAGCACTGCCACCTACTGCCCAACGTATTAAGAAAACTCATTAACTTTTGTGGCTCTGTCTTAACTTATAAGGCAGTTGCTTTTTCTCCTACTATACCTCCAGCACAATGTTGTTTAACCAAATCCACCTCTTCCAAGCAATCAATTTTTGCTGATAGCTTGTGTGGTCGCTGAAAGTACGTTTCACTGTATCATTACTTTTTATAAATTTTGCACCAAATAATAAATACATAAAACAAAAGTTGACTCTAGTCTTCCTTGATCTGTGAAATCTTCACTACAGTCATCTCACGTACCCTTTACTGTGTAATAACGGGTACCAAGTAAATGACCTATTTGCAAATATGATCTGTCTGGATAAATACTTGGAATCTGAATAATAAAGCATGTCTCAGATCTGTGCCTGCATCATCTCCCATCCAAATTAATGTCATCAATCCAAAATATAATATATCTGAATAATCAAGCTCCAGAAAAAAACAAGTTGACAGGCAATTAAAACTTTCAGTGTGTTGGAGAGTATAAAAAAAAAATCAAAGCATGTCACCTTTCCTACAAATTATCTTATCCTAAAACTCCCTTACCTCTTTTGTATTTTAACTAGAATTTCTGTTATCTTTCACTATTAACACTAATTTTCTGTAGGCTATCTGAAAGGAAGTCAACAAATAGCACCAAGCAACAGATTTTTCCTGTTTGGAAAAAGAGGAGAGTTCTCTCATACATGTCATTATATCTCTGTCTCTGCCATATCAAGTTGATTTTTCAGGGATAGTCTGATTGATGAACAGTTGGTGATAGAGAAAAAGAAGCCATTTAGTAGTCTGTTGCAGAAAAAACTATCAGCTTCTCCCACTCTGTGGGTATGAATCTAAAACACATGAATAAATACTTGAAGACTTTCTCTATGCTCTTTGAAGTTTGCAGTTCAGGAAAGCAAGGCTTGCAATTCAGCTTTACGTCTTGGATAATCTGAGGTGGTCTCCAACAAAATGAGAATGTATAAAACACTCAGTTTCCATGGCAAAACAGTAGATTAGCAATGCGGGTGGCCATCATACTTTATTTCAATCATTTTAAACTTTCTTTATAGTGTACTTGTTTCAAGATGATAAAGCTCTGATTATAGCCATCCTGCTACGGAGCTGAGGATTATAGGTCAATGCAAGAAGCGATATTATTTTCAGACATTATTTTTCAAAAACGTTATCACATCTCCTGGGACAAGATTTGACTCTCTCAATAGGAGGCCATGGCACATCAAAGGAATAAAACTGGAGAACAAGAGCTGGATTAGCTTACACTTGTTCTCATCAATGAGGGACCTCTATATCTTGAAATCTAGCATGAAATAATACATAATCAAACATCACTAGCCATAAGCCAGAGCAAGCTCTTTTGCATGCTAGTCACGCATGTGTTCCATTATGAGATTATAGATTTCACTTGTCTAAAGTCCATCAAAACTAAAAGGCTACTTTTTATTACAGATGGAAATGCTTGGGGTAGATCATCAGCTGGTCAGAACGGTCAGAACTCGTTTGGAGCTATGACGACAACTTATACCAGTTGAGAATCTGCCTCTTGCTGTACAGTAGCTTACCATTTTACTTCAACTTTTTTCTTTTTTAATTAAAAAAAGTAATTACATTGAACTTACTGCTCATGAAAGCTACACAGGTAATGGCACAGGAAAATGAAGTTGTCTAATTAGCCACAGAAAAGGAACAGTAATACACCTCAATCCTAACATACAAAGACCACCTCTTGGGGTAAAGAAGATTTCATACCCATATCTTTACACTAATCCACCCCGGCCTATTGTTGAGACTTGCCACAACAATGGTGCTAGATGCGCTAGTAGTTTTTGTGATGTAGATTCTTGTCCACTAAAAATTAGAGTTGAAAAAGAAAAAAAGCCACACAAAAAAACAAAAAAAGCCACAAACTCCTTTTGGAACTGGCTACTATGTGAAAGAAAACATCAATCAAATGGTAACAAGTTTCAGTTTCCAACCACCTGGGACAACATTTGAACCATTGACCTAATAATGGTTTAAAAAAAAAATCGCTATACCATTTAGATTCTCCCTTTCTCCAATTTAGCAGAATGTCTGAGGTAATCATGAGCTGTTTCCCACAGACTTGTAATCAAATTCAGGAAGTATACAAAACAGAACAAACAATTATTTTTCATCATGTATGTCACATAACACACTGGTTCTATTATCAGAGCTTGTCAAGCCAGGCTACTGCAGCTTGCTCAAGTAGGTAAATATGGTGTCTGTTACCTTTTCTTTCTCAAGTTACTTACTTTTGTTTCAGCTGAAGAACGTATATACTGCCTTCTAGGGACTGTAATACCAGTGTAAATTAAGTGCTATGAAAAGTTATTTGGGTGAACATGATACATTTGAATCCTGAGTTAAATGGGTGCAAACTCTCATATCTGAAAAATGCCTGAATCCCATTGAGTTTCATTGGATATTGGGCACCTAACTACCTTAGGTTCCTTTGAAAAATCTCAGACGTAATGCTCACAAAATTTATAAAGATTGTTCGGACTGTAAAAGCTTCCAGCTCCAGCACTAAGGGATTAAGAGGAACAGATTAATGAAACACATAAACACATTGTGCAACCCAGTTCTGAGTAAACTTCTTGTTATGTAAATGTTCTTCACACAATCTGAAGCCTTTGTTAACATTTTAAATATGTCCTCAAAGGAACACTTATGCAATCCAGCAATTTATTTTAACCAGCCCTGGCTAAACAAGGGAACAAACCTCAATCTCCTATTTCAGCCACCAGCTTGTATTGGTTTTGCTGTTTACATAGCTGCTCGTATTTATTCCCCATAGTTGTTGGGATTTTTTGTTTGGTTTGGTTTTTTTAAAGTGTAGAGTATTTTATTCCTGGATGTGATATGGGCATGCTGTTTGCGCACTAAATTATAAGATTTGCTTATTCAATGGGGACTTACAATCTCTGATTCTGATTCTCACAACCAGGCAAAATCCTATTGATGTGGAGTTATTTTTGATTTATAATAAGGGATCAGAATCAGGCTCAAAAACGTTAACTACAAAAAATGAATACACAAATAATAATTTTTAAAAAAACCTAACAAAACATGTAACCCTTAAGATAGGTGCATTATTCCCTTAAGGGACCACATTCCCACACTAAACACTGATTCAGCAAAGCTCAGACATAATTGTAAGCATATGAGTAGGCCTCCTGAAATCAACTGGGTCACACATTAAAGTGCTTTGACTGGGAAGAGTATTTCCATGATTCTCTCTCTTTATTGTTATTTTCTCTTGTTCTTTTCTTGTCAGTTCTTTGAAACAGGAATTCAGAGTTTAACTTGCTTTGTAAAGCACCATGATCTGTTAGGAGGCTGTATATGTAAAAAGTAAAAACAATAACACTTTTGTACAAACCACAGCACTTTACAACCCAAGCGGACTGTAGCCCTTTCTGATATGGATCCCTCTAATTTTTTGCAAAAAACCAACAGCTTATGCAACATGTTTAAAATCCCTTCTGGCACACCAAGTTATCCCATATGGTGACACTTGTATAAAGGTGTCCTATTTGTCCTTATGAATAGTTGTGTTTTATAAAGAAAAATGAGCAAGCAGAATGTGCTCAGCTAGTTATTTGTAACTGTTTTGCAAAATACAAAAAGAACACTTCTAAACCTACCAGTATCTGTAAAAGACAAGTCACCCTTCTATCTTTTGATCAGGACGTGCAGGTGAATAAATGACAGACATATGGAATGGGTTTAAATAGTAGGTTGCAACATTATTAGCTTAACACTGGGGAGGGGAGCTGCGTGCCTTTGCCCTGCTCTCACATACCTGGCATTTAACTGGATCCAGTGTGGGGTTACCAGGCGCTTACTGTATAACCAAGAACACTCTGTGTGGATCTGCGTAGGCCCACCCCTACAATTCATAGACCTGAAAGGGACCTCAAGAGGTCATCTAGTCCAGTCTCCTGCACTCACAGCAGGACTAAGTATTATCTAGACCATTCCTGACAGGTGTTTGTCTAACCTGCTCTTAAAAAAAATCTCCAATGATGGAGATTCCACAATATCTGTAGGCAATTTCTTCCAGTGCTTAACCACCCTAAGAGTTAGGAAGTTTTTCCTAATGTCCAACCTAAACCTCCATTGCTGTAATTTAAGCCTTATTTCTTGTCCTATCCTCAGAGGTTAATAAGAACAATTCTTCTTCCTCCTTGTAACAACCTTTTATGTTCTTGAAAACTGTTACATCCCCTCTCTGTCTTCTCTTTTCCAGACTAAACACACCCAATTTTTTCAATCTTCCATCATAGGTCATGTTTTCTAGACCTTTAATCATTTTTGTTGCTCTTCTCTGGACTTTCTCCAATTCGTCCACATCCTTCCTGAAATGTGTTGTCCAGAACTGGACACAATACACCAGCTGAGGCCTAATCAACGCAGAGTAGAGTGGAAAAATTACTTCTTGTGTCTTGCTTACAACATTCCTGCTAATACATCTCAGAATGATGTTCGCTTTTTTTGCAACAGTGTTACATCTGGTGACTTCATATAGCTTTGTGATCCATTATGACCCCCAGATCCCTTCCGCATTTACTACTGTCCTAAACAGTCATTTCCCAATTTTGTATTGTATGCCAACTGCCGTTGGTCCTTTTCCTCAGCAGTACTCCTTGCAATGATGTCCCTTACTTGTATTCTCATCCGTACCTCTACTTCTACTTCAGATACATTTTCTGGCCTACATTGTCCAGATCATTTTGAATTTAACCATATCCTCCAAGCTTGGTATCGTCCACAAACTTTATATCTGTATGTCATTATCTAAATCATATCTAGGCTGGGAGAGATAGAGAGATTTAAAGAACCAGAAACGCGGCATTCGGCCATGAACCTCCCGTATCCGGCGTGTGGGTCCAACGCAAGGAAGAATCCCACGGAGTTTTGTTATGCCCTTTCCAGCTTGACGGTGTAAAACCTCAACTGATTAGAGAACGGTATAATCCTCTAGAGTTTCCAACTCAGCTTTGCACCCATCCTTTTAGTAGCCTTCAATCCAGGTTTGTGCTCATGCTTTCCTTTTTAGCTTTTGTTTATCAGAACGGTATTCGCAGACAACAGGAAAAGTCAAGATTGGATACTCCTGACTCCTATGTGCTCCCCTCCGATCCTTACAGACTGATTCACATTGTTTATTGACAGCCTGTCAAGAAAGCTATCGTTTGTCTGACACAATTTGTTTTTGAGAAATCCATGCTGTTATTATCAGAGGGTAGCCGTGTTAGTTCTGCATCTTGTAAAGCAGACAAGATGCCTGTGGCACCTTTAGACTAAAGACGTTTGTGAGTCATGAGCTTTCATGGTGAAGACGAGTAGGTATCACCACGAAAGCTCATGATCCAAAACATCTGTTAGTCTATAAGGTGCACAGGATTCTTCTGCTGTTATGCTTGTACTTATCAATGTATTATCTTCTAGATGTTTGCAAACTGATGCTTAGTTATTTGCTCCTTTATCTTTCAGTGGACAGAGTGGTAAGGACTGGTCCGTAATTTCCCGGGTTGTCTGTATTTCCCTTTTTATAGCAGGCACTGTCTCTTTTCCAGTTTTCTAGACTCTCTCCACCCTACCTTCCATGACTTTTCAAGAAATTTGTAAGGCTCAGATTATTCCCTCAGTCAGCTCCCTGAATATTCTAGGATGCATTTATCAGGCCTGGTGACTTAAAGACATCGTATTTTCAAGTAATTTTTAACTTGTTCTTTTCCTGTTTGTAGCCTGCTTCTGATCCTACCTCATTTTCATTGGCATTGACAATATGTTAGACATTCAATCACCACACCTTCTTGGGAAAACCGAAACAAAGAAGTCACTAAGCACCTCTGCCATTTCACATTTTCTGTTTTATTCCCCCCTCCAGTTCTTAAAGTAACGGGCCTACCCCATCCTTGGTCTTCCTCCTGCTTCTAATGTATTTGTAGAATGTTTTCTTGTTACCTTTATATATCCCTAGCTAGTTTGATCTCATTTGTGCCTTGGCCTTCTAATTGTACTACATACTTGTGTTATTTGGTTATATTATCCTTTGTAATTTGCTCTAGTTTCCACTTTTGTAGGATTATTTTTCCCCCGCTGTCCTTCCTGAGCTAGCTGTACCTTCTACACAATATTCAGTCATGCGTATTATCTGACCAAGTTGTCTCTGATGACAACTGTCATAATTGTGTTCATTTACATTAAGCATTAGTTCTTTTCTGCTTATTCCCCATACTTCTTGATAACATTTCTGAATCCCTCCACCTAGGGGTATCAGGGGGTGACATCAAACCATGAAGACTTCAGAGTCCCATTCTCTTATAGGCACATGTTTCTAAAAAGTTAAATTCCAGGTTTATTTTTCCTCTGGGAGCGGACCCTTTTTAGCTTTTATCACACTGTACAGTTGCAGTACAAGCAACAACTATTTATCTTCTGAATATTCATCTGAATTCCTATTGCATACAACTCGGCAATCTGTTGCCTGCAGTGTACTCGTGAGATGTGATGGTGCCCCATAAGGCTTATGGACTATACATATGATAGTTATATATGACTATACACTAGAATATGTTTTATCAACATATGCAGGAAATATCTGCTGTAAAGGTTATGATTACTGAAATCTATTGAGTTTTGTTTGTTTGCATGTTGGTCATTTTGTTGTACTTGAAGTTAGGATATTGGCTCTGTACTTGCTTTACTTTACAACAGCTTGTAGACATTTGGTCACTTCTTGAGAAAGTTGCAAATTAAGGCCCAGTCAAAAATCACTTATAGCGAAAATGACACTTACGGACAAATGCCAATCCACATCTGACTTTACAGGATGTGGCTGCTCGGTTAAACGGAGTCACTCGCATATGACATGCTGGGGCTCCACCCCTATGAATCCAATAAATGCCATCTTGAGCGTGGACTGGACATAAGAGAGTTCATTACCCAAAGGAAGTCTAGTTTAACCCCCCTGGGAGACCCTCCAGTTTTGTCTCTAGCAGGCGTAAAGAGAACAGCCTCTCCACGCCAAGGATACCTGAAAGAAAACTGGAATAAAAAGACAGAACGGACAGTGCGTACTGCGAGGATATGCATGGGGTTGTGAGTGATTGTTTGGACCGAGACTAGCAGGAGGCTACTCTATATGACGGAAGCTACTGGAAACTGTGGGTTTTTGTGACTCAGTTTCTCAGACATAGACATTGTGTGTATCTATATTTTTTTTACTTGGTAATAACCCTTGTTCTTGTCTGTACTACTTGGAACCAGTTAAATCCTACTTTCTGTATTAATAACCAATCACTTTTTATTCTTGTATTACTCAGATTGCATTAATACCTGGGGGGGGGAAGTAGCTGTAGGCATCCACTCTCTAATCAGTGTTACAGAGGGCGAACAATTTATGAGTTTTACCTCGTATAAGCTTTTACATGAACGGTATTAAACGGATATTATTTGGGCGTTGTATCCCCCACTGGGAGTTGGGCATCTGAGTGTTAAAGACAGGAACACTTCTGTAAGTTGCTTTCAGTTAAGTCTGCAGCTTTGGGTGCATGTGGTTCAGACCCTGGGTCTGTGCTGGAGCAGACTGGCGTGTCTGGATCACTAAGACAGGGTACTGGAATCCTAAGCTGCCAGGGCAGGAAAGCAGAGGCAGAAGTAGTCTTGACACGTCAGTTGGCAGTTCTCAAGGGGGTTTCTGTGATCCAACCCATCACATAAGGAATGCAGAAAAAACCTCACTAGACCTCTGCCAGTTTGTTCCAACTGGAAAGATTCCTTCCTGATCCTGAAACAGGCAATCAGTCAGACCTGCAATATCCTAAAAATACAGTTCCTGTACTACACCTAAGGGGAGGGAGGATATCTGAGCTAGAAGGAGCATGAGGCTTTTGAAAAGCCCAGGATAGTTTAAATATGCAGGGTTTTGAGGAGTGGCATGCAAGAGCCTATTGGCTAACCTGGTCCCACATCCCCAACCAATGGGAAGACAGCAGACCTGTGATGGGGGCAGCACGTTCTGGCCATGCTGCATGTTTGTGTCCTCCCAGGTACTGAGCTACATCCCCATCCATCTGTTTAAGGTCCTCCTCTCCAGCCACTGACTGTGGAGGAGAGGACATTTAAACCCTCATCTCTTCTTCCTCACCCTCTTCATTAGTGCCACAAGAAGTTTGCCATGCCAGTAAGGGCTCTATTTATGTACGGCACAGGGGAGTGAAAGTTGCCAAACTGATGTTCCACTTATTTTTGACTAGCTCTTTAAAATAGTGAGATTAAGCCAAATTCATTCCTGGAATAACTGCTGAGATCATTTCTTTAGTATAATGCAGACCTAAAAGTTTTTCAAATCAAAACAATGTCCTAAGTCAAGGGGAAAAGCATTAAGGGCCAAAAACAGGCCTCTCCATTCATTTAAACCTTGTCTACACAAGCAAAGTTACCCCTGGTTGACCCATAGTCAATGTGTGTATCTATATCAGTCATCATTCTGAACAGAATGGCCACTCAAAACTTCATGGCAGCAGTGACCATAGCCCCTAAACCAGCCAGCTTCATCAACATGGTCCCCTAGCACTTGAGGATCTCCATTAGCTATTAGCAGTATAGGGCCTGTGAAACACTGTTGAGCAGTTTTGATTCCATTCAGTAGAGAGCAGTGATGCACACTCACTCCAGCCAGTTCATTACAAAATACATGCAGTTTTAATAGTGTTTGCTGAATAAAAAAAAAAAATACTTACCCCTAGAAGATTGCTCTCAAAATATAAAACTGGCAATGGACAAATTTATGGATCATTTATCCAAGCTTCTCCAATCTCAGACTTTTTGATTCAGAGAAATGGGACCAGACTCCTCTGCTTTTTGCTTTGCAAACTAAAATCCCAACCTATTGGAACAGATATGGGACAAAGCTGTAACCATTTACCCAAACTACTCAAAATCTGGGCAGTTCAGGTAAATGGGTTCTGGATCTGATCAACACCTAGCATTGCTTATGCAGAACTACTACTGGTTTGCTCCATCTTGAATTTCAATGTGATATTAGCTTCCATTTGACCTCTCTTTGATCCAGTTTTAGCTCACTGTGTTGCCTCTATTTAAGGTATTGGTTAGGGTATGACTAGATGGTAGTGTAATACAAGAGTAGAATATAACATCATCTGTTTATATCTCCTGTGCTAAAATCTTCAGATCTACTCAGGATAAAGGCTTATTCTAATTGCAAAGAAAGGCTTTCCTTTGAGAAAAATACTCAGTAATGTGTTATAGTCACAGCCTTAGAAATAAGATTCCACTGTTTTGCTGGAATTTTAATGGATGATTGGGTAACGTTCCAAACTACTGAGTATCCAGGAGCCAGTGTCATGCAATTTTAATTCATCTGTGCTAAATCTATAGTGAAATCTGTTGTATACTACATTGAAATGTACTTACACTTATGCATTAAGCAGCAATTAAATTGCCTCTGTATTGGAGTCTTGGAACACTTAGTACTAAAAACAGAATCCAAAACAACAAGACACCCATGTACAAAGAACAAATATTTTGAAATAACCCTCTAAACATTCTCTGACTTCATACTTGTCATCTCTTGAAGGAAAAAGAAATCTAAACAAAAATGATTGACAGCGGCTAAGTGAAAGTAGCCAACAGATGAAGTGTCCTAGATTTCATCTTCATTGGTCCCTTTTTTGACTTAAAATCAAAATCCATTTGTAAATTATTGACCTAGTTTTGTCTACTGCTCTTTCAGAATGCAAATCATAGCAATAGCCTAGCATGCAGATGACATACGACTTCAGCATTCTCAGAAACACAGAGTTATTTCCAGTCACTCATCAAAACACTAACGTTGCCCTCTGGTCAAGGTTAGCAGGATGAATATGTAAGAGCAGTGTTTTAGCTTCACACACCATTAACCTAGAGTGCTTCAGGCTATATACCATATGCTTGATGAACAGGCATTGACACACAGTCCTAATATATTTGTGTACCAGAATATATCAAGACCTAAAATGTGATTAATTTCCAGGAGCAAAAAATACTTTGTGTGGGAGAGGCAAGGGACAGAAAGTATGGGCCAACTACTTTAAAATTATGCAGTGTATAAATATCAACCATATGCACAACCAGTATGTTTGCTATCATAAATGTCTCTTTTACTCGTATTTTTGTGGAGAGGGGATGGGGTGAAGAGCAGACACATTAAGCTAATTTTTAATAAACTTCTTTGGAATTCTTCTTTCTGAAATACAAATATATTTATTTACTATAAATGTGATATGTTAATGAGGTGGTTTGTTTCAGTTTTCATTTAAAAAGAAACTGTAAAAATAGTGTGTTTATTCTGAGCCAGAAAAATGATGCCCAATGGCATTCATTTATGTGAGCACTGACAGTGCAAATTAACTCCAATACACCATTACTGACTCTGTGAAGTTTATGGCGCCAACGCTCCCAGTCAAGAAGCCTGAACATCAAGGGCCCCTTGAGACTACTATGAATAACAATATATGCAGCAAAATTCTCCTCCTTAATCTGCAGTCCTGACCTATTATAGAATCTAACAAGATACAGACTATATTTAAACTGGGGAGCCCACATGATTTCTTTTCTAAACAAAGAGAAATTGCTGCTGCTTAATAACATTAGTATAGAAATGGTCCAAAGAAGTATTTGCGAGTTCCACCTTACACTGATAATGGGTCAAGTTCATACTTTTGCTGATGCTTCTGTTTGGCTGGAGTTGGTTTTCTGCAAGGCAGATTTAATAAGACAGTAGTACATCTGTATAACTTGTAATGGCTGAAACCTGACAACCAAAACCAGAGCAATATAGTTTTAATTACAGTATAAGTCAACAGTTGGGAAGACACCAAAAAATTATCCTACTGTCAGCTATATTCAATGGAAAGGCGAAAGTGTATTTCTTTTTTTGCAGATTATCATAGAGGAGAAAAAAAAAAAGGATTTTCTTCAAAAACTTTACAACGAAATTCATCCATTGACTCATAGGAGTAAAGTTAGCAAGTACATGGATTCAATTGGATGACATATGGACATAAAGTTAACAGTTAGCAGGATCGAGGCCTAAGTGTGGAAACTTGAAATCCAAAAGGAGAAATACCCAATTACGAGACCAAACATAGGAGGCTATCACTGAAACAATCTTGCAGACTATTAAGCATTTTTTTAACTTTTTCTATGTACATAAGCATCTATACTATGAACATCACCAGTATATCTGAGCAACTGGCGAAGGGCCTACCCCAACCATTGATGTCAATGGAAATCACCACCACCATGTGGTCTGGTTTCCTTTTTCCTTCCCCTTGGACAGCTGGGGATTTAGTGCCCCGCCCCCCACCTTCTTCCCTTTGGTCTTATATTGTTTTTGATATTAAGTGAATGATATATTATTTGTATTGCAGTAGTGTCTAGGGGACTTCTCTGACAATCAGGCCCCAAGTGACTTGAGTTAGGGACCCAAAACTGGAGACATTCAAAATTACACAATTTTTTTTTTTTTTTTGGCCTAAGTGACTTGCTTTAACCAACATAGTGAGCGAGTGGCAGAATTAAAGCTAGAACCCAGGTCTCCTGCACAACAGCCCCGTGCCCTCACCATATCCAGGGGTCCCAGAAAAGTGAGGGGTTTTTCACATTCCATGGACTACAATAAGCAGAATGGGAGCAGTTAAGGCTGCTGCTCTGACCTAAGTCTGCTTTTTTTTGCTTTGGTGTGTATTAAGTCTGACCTTTCACATAAATTTAATGCAAAGTTTTAGCATTTAATATATTGCCGCTTGGTAAGGATGTGCACAATAAGGGAGAGAACCTGAATTTGTTCAGAAGGCTAGTTCATGATACAAAGGGCTAGTTATTAAAATGCCTATTCCACATGTTTCTTAAATGAAAGGGAGGCCAGTCAAATTTCTGATTCACTTTGGAGTTAATTGCTTTAGGTAGGAAATCAATCACTGTTAAATTCCAGGTGGAGAAAAGCATTTTTGTAGCTGAGATGCATAAGTCTATTTTGATGTGTGGGTGACATGTTCTGGTGATTTACCAAGCAGCAGATTCCTGCCTCAGGTGAGAAGACAAATTTCAGCAAGTAATCTATGCCCTGAACAGGGAACATTCTGTAAGCAGTTAGTAGCATGGAGTGATATTATATTGTTATGCCTCAAGGCAGGGAAAGACTTCAGTTCTTCCATCTCACTAATGAGCGTGGAGGGTCTTTCACCATGCAGAGATACTTCAGTGAAAAGACAAGCACAGAAATCACTTGGTAAAACATTATTAACGGGATAATTCAGTAAAAGGAAAATTATGGCAAGAAATAGGTGTATTTTGCATCCATTTTTGGAAAATATTAGAGTGAATTAAAATCTATGGAGCATTTTCCTAGGACCAAACACTGCCTTCAGAAATGTGCATGAAACTCTGAGTCACTAAGTTCCATTCTTAAATTTCTTCTTGTATCTTATTCAGAGGTGTAAGAAACTCTGCCCATATATATCCTATCTATGAGAAATATTCACCCATAAGCTTCTAAAAAGATGAAATCACAGTTTTAGTTTGTTTTCCCCTTCATTTGTTAGCAGCCTAACAGAAAAGTAGCATTTAACTTTCCAGTGTTAATTTTGTACCCCACAAACTTGCTGAATGTTTAAATTTCTATTAATACAATAGGTAAGGTGATGTGGGGCTTATTCAAATAATGGAAAGGATCATGCAAAAATAGTGACAGAGAGAGAGAGAGAGAGAGAGAGAGATAGAGATAGTGTGTGTGTGTGTGTGTGTTATCAGTTGATATACCTGACATATTTGAGGTGGGGGAGGCGGGATATTAATCTAACATCAATTTGAGTTCAAGCTCTTATTTGTTCTTGGTTTTTAACTTTAAAAAAAAATCAGTGCATATTTCCTTTGTTTGCAGACTATTGCATAAAAATTCTAGCAACAGCTTTGTAAGGTTGATTGTAACTTACATCACTTCTGGCATTCTAAATATGTTCCTAAACAAGTCAAGGACAGTGTAAATGTCAAATACTTTTTCAAAGTGTACAGTAACTCTCAATATTTATTTTTTTACTTCATACTTCATTTATTTTCATCCCATTTCTTGAGTGTCTGACCTATCCATCTAAGGGTTTTTCTATAGCCTATTCATCATGGCATCTAAGCAATGCTTAGTATCCAATGCCTATCTCTTTATTTAAAAAAGAGTTAATTTCATGAAGAATATGTTTTTGAGTAAAAAGGTGAAATACAGTCACTTACACTTGGAACACCTTCCTGCATTCACCAAGCAACAATCCTATCTGCATTCAACCTCTTCCTTAAAACTTGTCAGGATCTCAGCTCCATCCAGGGGCTCAGTGCCTACAAACCCAGTGAGGTCAGCTGGGCCCAATAAATCTTCACTGTGCTCCCTGATTGGTCAGAAGAGACAACAGACCACCATTTAAGACTGGTAGCAACAGCAGCATAGTGGCTGCTCAATGCATTCTAAGCTCACAGCTGCACCAGGTCTCCTTCCAGACCACTCCTTGCCTGCCCCAGCCCATCTCTTGATTCCTATCTCCTGGCTCTGACCACTTACTTTTCTTCTGACCACACTTCTGGTTCTGCCCTCTGATTCTGCTCTGACCACTAGGCTAGACTTCTGCTCTAGGCACTAGGTTGCATCCCCTACACTTCAGTGTATGGCACTCACTTGTTCTGCAAAGCCGTGATATGATAATCTACCAATTAAAGATACATTTAAAAGTACACACGCTATCCTAAAGCTAACACTATCTCCACTGATGCTCCAAAGATTGGATCATCACCATGTGTCTGCAGCGCATAGACACGGTCAGAGTTTAGGCCTAATCCTGCTCCTAATAAGATCAATGACAAAACTGCCTTTGCTTGCAAGCTCTTTGGGACGGGGACAAGTGTTCTACTTTTTGTTGACACCAATATTGTAAATAGCACTGTGAGAGGTCCTTTGTGATTATTAATAGTTCTTGGATGCAGTGGAATCTCTGAAACTGGTATTTCTTCAGAAAATGTAATGACCTCAGCATATCATCTCTAGAGCTCTGAAGATACTGGTGGCGAAGCTTAATAAAGTAAATTTCATCCAAGCACTATCTTTAACAAACAGCGAGATATGGAAACAGATCAAAGATTAATAGCATTGCATGTGGATGTATGAGAAATGAATTAAGATTTAGTGACGGATTATTATGTATAAAGTCTAGAGCCCAGATTCTGAAATCCCACTTAGTGTTTACTCCATTCTTCAGGTCCACTGAGGTCAATGGAAAGACTCCCATGGGCCTTGGAAAACCCCCTTATTAAGCCAACTTCCATCACTTCAATAGGCATTTCCCCCGAGTAAGAATGGAATAAAAACTAAAAACAGATACAGAGACTTTTAGTCACGTTGTTGTATAGTACTATTACAACAATACTTCCTCATGAGTGGACCAAGGTACTAATCACCTTGTCTTAACGTCCATATATTGATTTCAGTGGCATCACTCATGGAATAAAGTGCTATTTAGCCTGAGTGAGGATAGCAGAATCTAGTCCCATGTAAGTAAGTAGAGAATTTGTCCCCATAGACTGGAATCAATGTAAGCATGTGCATGGACTTTTGCATGTGTAATGGTACAAAAAATAGTCTCTGTATATCACTGAAGCCTGCTCTGTCATGTTAAATCTCTAGCTTGTCACTTCGTTCAAAGATGACACAGGTCTTTAATAAAGCCCAAGTCTTCTACTTGCACATTTACTCAATTTTCAAGTTTAAAGGAAAGTGAGATTAATGTGTCTTATCTGATTGCTGTAGTTTCAAAACCAAAGACCAATCTCAGAAGGCTCAATATCGAACATCTGGTATCTGTCCCATTACAATAAAATAGATGTGGATCAGACAATAAGCATTGTTCACCGTGAAGGCAGACAATATGATTTGGTACGCGGTGTTTCAAAGCAACTCAGTGGTATTACCACACTTAATAGGAAGATAAAGACTGTAAATATTTATTGAGAAGGAGTTGGAAAATGTGGACTAGAAATAAGTGGATAATAAAGTGCCCATGACATGTCTCAGAAAGAGACAGCAACTGTTGAGATAAAAGGCATACATTAAAAAAAATTCACACTAAAAGCCATCTTAGATTACATAAAATGAAAGACATTTTTAAAATTGTACCGATTTTAAGGATTTGGGACGTTTGTTTACTTCTTGAATTACACTTGGAGCTGGGGTGGGGAATCCAGGCTTGCACAGACGTACTCACACTAGCTCTCATTGAGCTAGAGCCCTAAAATAGTAGTAGAACTAGGGTAGCATGTGCAGCTGCCCCAAGTTCATACCCACAAGAGGGGTTGTACCTGGGGCAGCCAGCCTGTGCTGATGCCCACCGCTTCCTGTGCTACCACATCTACATTATTATTTTTAGCTTGCTAGCTCATTGACAGCCAGTACATGGCTTTGCGAGCTAGCACTCACATCCCCAAATGCAAGCATAGCCATCATTTAAATCTGCTTAATAAAACTAGAACAGCCAGTTTCACATTCCGCTTATAGATTATTGCGCTCAGAGGCTTAAGCACTAGTACAACCTTATTACGTCAGAGTTTCCAGCACTGCCGGGAAATGCAAAAAAACAAATCAAAAGCTTTATTTTCAAAGTATTATTTTAAAGAATGTAAGACACCATTTCACATTTGATTTTGTATGTTCTATTTCTTCCATTATGATCTAGATAACATATTCCTTTAGTCATCTGTTCCCTTAAAATGAAAGAAGATAGGGTCCCATTCTCCTCTCCATCATATTAACGTAAACCAGGAATTAATCCATGGAGTTACACTGATGAAAGTGAGATGAAAATCAACTCCAATGCCTATAATATGCAGCTTATCTTGTGTTCTGCAAGAAAATAAATATTTGCTCAGTGCAAGATTTTGAGCAAGAGAAGCTTAATCATGGGAAAAGTTGAAGTCATCTACTTCATTTACTAGTCCCTTTCTCATGTAAGTGAAAAAGCACAAATTGCTGCTCTCTGCTAAAAAATAAAATAAAATAAATCAGCCAAGCAAACAAAAACACCCCATTTATTGTTGGTGCTTTCTAGTATAAATGGCATATGTGCCTCTAATGGGAGGTGCTGTTGTTATCTGTATATCATCACTAGCATGTTAGACACTTTAAAGATGGAAATAAAGATAAGGTCTCTGCTAGGGAGTGAAGCAGAAACAAACCGGTGGTTTTAGTCCATTTATTAGTGGACAGGTATCCTCATCAGAAAAATTGTCATCCCAAATGAAAACTGCTGATTTTATTAGCAGTATGTCAGCAAAGAAGACAATGACTGAACAGGGGAATGGAGATTCACCCTTCAAACCTGTCACACTTCGAGACACAGGTGCTATCTTCCGCTGGGCCCTGGGGGAGCTCAACCCCCCGCCTCACCCCAACCCACCACTTCTTTCCCCAAGCCCCCACCCCCACCCCACCTCTTCCCATTCAGTTCTCCTCCAAGTGTGCCCCATCCACAATCCTCCCCCTCCAGTGCCTCCTGCACACCATGGAACAGCTGATTGCGGCAGCAATAGGAGCTGGGAGGGAAGTGGAGGAGTTGATTAGCAGGGCCACCAGCAGGCAGGAGATGCTGTGGGGGAGGGAAGAGCAGGCTGCCAGTGGGTGCTCAGCATCTACTAATTTTTTTCCGTGGAGCACCCACAGAATTGGCACCTATGCTTAGAGATGATGCTTCCAGGTCAGGGTTAAGGCACATATAGACAGTACGATGTGGGGAAAATTGCATTGCTCCTGCCAGTGCTATGTGTGATTTGTAGCTAGATAAATAAAAGATGACAGTTTCCATGAGCCCTGTGATAAACTGTACCACCTTTCTTAACAGGGGAATTTGTTATTTAAAACCTTGGAACAGTGGCAGGCCTTCATCTCAACTTTGCAGTGCCTGGTTTGGATTTTCACAAACAAACATACATTTTCAGACACTTGCAAAGTAGCGTAGAAAGGTGATGCAATTCAGCAACTCTTGTGATTATATAAAAAAAAGTTTATGAAATGATACTTTTTACTGTAAGGTGAATGTTAATTTCAGATTTCTACAAGCTTTTCATCATGAGAACATAAAAAAATGCCATGTGGTGTCTTTGTAACAGAGACAAGTCTCTTCTTTGAGTTCAACATGGTTTATTTTCCAGTGCAAATTCTTTTTGCTGAGATAATAGACACAATGAGCCAAAAACTCTCTCCACTGATTTAAATAGTTGCACCAGGAAAGAAACTGGCCTCAGGCCCATAGTTTATATAGTTCAGCCTGACAGATACAGAGCACTGGATGTACTGTAAGCATGCATGGGAATTTAGGGACAATTTTTTTAACTACTGCATTCTAATGTTTCTACTAGCAAAACTCAGAAAATGGAATTTGACCTTATTTATAAAATTGTCAACTTTGTGTCTTGCTGCCCTCTGCTGTCACACGCATTGTCTACACTTACTGAGCTTTAAACACTCAGAAATGAGCTCAGATCAGAAAATCTCAAATGTGGGGGAAGTCTGGAACTGGATCCACATACAGACTGTGAGCAGCCCTCTATAATGTGCTGTGCCAAATGCCAAATCGAAATCCTACTAAACTTCGGGGAAGCTGGGATTCAGATTCACTTGCAGGTACAGCCTTTACTATTTGAGTCTATCCAAATAATCAGCAGATTCTAAAGCCAGCAAAATGGCTTGAAATAACTACTATAAAACAACTCTGAAGATTTTCCCACATCTAGGCATATACTACTTTTCTTGCTGAATACGTGGTTTTGCATGAGATGTGCAAACACTGCTGTCTAGAGGCCTGATCCTGTGAGAGCTCATTAGGAATCAAGACCATTTAGGCACTCGCAGGGAGCATTCAGCACCTTGCAGGAATCCTTGCAGCAGGATTAAGTCTTGTGTTAGGAAGCTAATGTTTCTGAATGCTTCCAATACTATAAATCCAGTTATTTCTACCACATGAGTACAAAATGTTCAAGTAACTTTCTATTTTTCTTTGGCAAATATAATTATGTACAGACTGAAAACTGCACTCTTTCAGCATCCTAAACTCCTTGGATTAGTCATCTCTTGCTAAAAATCAGGTTAAATAAAAATGAATTCTTTAAATAAAGAAAATCAGCTTATTTAAATCAGATTTTTATTTAAATTGAATACAGTTTTGTATGGAACCTATTTAAAATTAAATTTGAAATTATGGCAACCTATATTAAGGATTAAATTTACTATAAACTCTTTAAAAATTAAATTGTTTAAAAAGTAATATTAAGCAGTACATGTTTACTACCAAGTTTTAAAGAAAAAGTAAAATCACTGAAGTCACTGGCTAAGCACCTGGAATCAGCATTTGTTGAAGTGCTAAACTAGCTTTTGATAACTAACATCTGCAGCTGAGAAGAATATTTTCTTCATTTCAGTTTATTCAATTAGTTCAGTTCAATGACTAATTCATTCAGACTTAAAACACCAATTGAGAGTTAAACAAACACAGGACAGTTTGTTTTCCTCTGCCAGCTATGAATAAAACTCAGGAATGAGAGGACAAGAACTACTAATTCTAAAATCTGAAAGGACATGGTGACCAAGTAAAAAAAAAAAGTCCTCATCAAGTAATTTAAAAGTGCATTTACCATTTTCTAACATAATACAAAATATGAAAACTAAGAATCTCAATAAATGTAAGTTAAGCTATATAACTGCTTATGTAAATTATTTATATAATATATATTCATGGTTAGTGGAAAAAAGCACCATATTTTTAGTTTAAAGGCTATATTTAATTGTAAATAAACATGTTTTAATGGTTACCAACCAATGAGAATCAACCTTTCTTTAGGAAAATAACCAAAATGTACAAATGCAAAACAAATTTAAAATTATGATTTAAATCTCTGAAACCCTTGATTTAAACCAAGCAGAAACCCTTGATTTAAATTACCAGATTTTAATCAGCAATGTGCCCTGCTAAAAATATAAGGTTCAGGCTGTAACAGGAATTTATAGCCACAGGTAAATTGAAATTTCTTCTGGTATTTATCAACTCATACCTGTGAAATGCAGGAATATAATGTCAGTATCTATTTATCTATTTAAACACCTAATGATCAAATTCTGGGTTTTCCTTTCATACTTGTAACCATCTGCACCAGCAATCCTTCCCTGCATAGTGTGCTCATTGGAGCCATACCCTGGCAGCATTCAGTGGCACCAAAGCAGAGGACAAAGAAGGAGCAGAAATGGCAGCCTCCTTCAGAAGACTCACAATTAGCAGTCTGTTGAGTCAGTTCTCTTGCCTTTACTACGAAGCCACCTTGCTCTTGTCGCTGACAAAAGCCATTTGTTTTATAATGAATTTGGTGACTGGAATGACTTTGTGTAAAGAACGGTGGCTACTTCGCAGTACAATTTTTTAATGTTACTTTTTAAATGTGCCCTAACAAACAAACTTACAAAATATCACAGGCCAGCTGCGGTGTGGAAGTCTTTAGTAACAGTGAAAATACTGGGACACATGCAGCCCTGCAACATTCAGCTTATTTCGATTTATATATTGCTTACAGCAGATATTTTCTATATACAAACGTACGTCAGAAGAGAGACAATCAGATCTATTACATGGTGAAGACACCTGAAAGAATCTCCTTAAAAAGACCTCCGCCACCTTCAAACAGGTGAATTTTACAACATTCCCTAAAGCTCAAATACATAAAAAGGTCATAAGAGGAGATTATAAAAAGTACATTTCTTATTTGCCTAGTAATTTATTTTGACCTTTGTGTATATTTTTTTTTATGTTTGGGTCGGCAGTGTAAATTGGGTAGGGTAATAGTGCACAATGAAGGATTAGATGGCAGTGGAGAAGTGAATGGATTCTTAAATTGTTCATTCCCAGACATTCTAATGTTTAGATTTTTTATAAAGGTGTAGAATATTTGCAACGAAGTTATCATTGTTTTGCCTGTTAGCTGGACACCAGTGAAACACACTTTCCATCTTGACTTAAAAAAATAAATAAATTAAAAAGCACTAGGTAGAATGGTCTTGTGGCTAAGGCATTGGATTGGGATTTTGGAGATTGGGAGTCAGTTTCCCCATTATCAATTTCATGTGCGACCTTGGGCAAGTCATTTAATCTCTCTGTGCCTTAGCATCCCATCTGTAACATGGAGATAATACTACTTTTCTCCCACCGTTTATGCTCTCCAAAGCAGAGTCTATCTCTTACTACATGTTTGTACAGTGCCTCGCACAATCGGACCTTGACCTCAGCTGGGCCTTTTAGGCACTACTGTAATATAAATAATGATGAATAAAAAGATTTTATTTTTATTTTATTATAAGGGTGGCTGGTAGCATTACCTTTCATTAAGGTTGACTGACAGTTTCCATTATAGGACCCTGATATCAGTTACTTATAACTTTGTCTATCTTTAACCATTTAGGCTACAATTTTTGATGCTGGGTGTGCCTCAGGCTGAATTTATTTGGGGAATTTCTGCCAAAACAGCTCAGCCATTTCCAAGACTGAGGTGAGGAGGAAATGGATTCATTTGTCCATGTTAAAAAATTCTTACAACTTTTTATTTGAACAGCATTTGTTTCCCATGCTTCAGAAGAGGGACTTGAAATTTGGACAGAGGATGGCCTTTTTTTCCAGAGCTTTGCCTTTTATTATTCCTGTAAATATTTCCCCAAACTGATCCAAGATATAAACCTTTGAAAAACTGCAGTTAGCACATGCTCACTAGAGACTTTTGTTTCTTTATCCTTTTATTCATTTAAAGTTAAAGCTTCAAACTAGCCAGATTCTTATGAACAGAGACTGTCTTTTTGTTATGTTTGTATGAGACTTAACACAATAGTGTCCTTGCCTCTCAGCACTACCAAAACACATAATAAAAATACTGTTATGCCAGGCTATTTATAGTTAGGCTCTTTTCTTTTGGTTTCATTCTTCATTTCTATATTTTTTTCCAGGCATGAGACTCAATATGAAAAGTGCTGAAGTGGAGCTTTTGCTAAAGAATATTGGAAACACTACTACAATCCTTGGAGGAGTAATTCACATTTGCACAAGCATCATTGGTCACTAGCTGAATGTTTCCTATGATTAAGGAGAAGTTATATGCAGAATTGACCTGCTTCATCTTGGTCAATTCTTCTTGGCATATACACGTCTGCAGAGTAAGATGAGGTTCCAAGGTATCTGTTTAGGGTACTACTAGCTGGATAATAAAACAGCTGCAGAATTTAAGTGATTTCATGTGTCATTCTTTTTAATGACAGGTTTCAGAGTAGCAGTCGTGTTAGCCTGTATCCACAAAAAGAACAAGAGTACTTGTGGCACCTTAGAGACTAACAAATTTATTTCAGCATGAGCAAAAGCTCATGCTGAAATAAATTTGTTAAAAGCTCATGCTGAAATAAATTTGTTAGTCTCTAAGGTGCCACAAGTATTCTTTTTAATATACAAGTTCCTTAAATACATTTTTAAGGGTATTTTAATTTGTCTTTCTAATTCCATATCATCAATTGCTTTATATTCATTGTATCCATTGCTCTTTTATCAGCATTAATTATTTTTGGGTAAAAATCATTTTGGTTTTATTGTTACTATCAATGCATCCAATCTTGTATCATAATTCACGTTAAAGACAATGATAATATTGTTTCAGGATCAAGCTTGATTTTTCTTTAGATTGTGCACTTCAATGCAGAAAGGCCAAATATTGGGCAGGATTCAGGAGGTTCATCTTGCTATGATGGTTGTGAACAGATTGGAATCTTACCAATAAAGAAACAAAGCAAGTCATCAAGGCAGAACCTTATCAGCTTATACACTTGGATCTTTTCCTTAAGATGCTCTCAAGAAAAACGAAATATACTAATTGTCGTTTTTTTCCTGAAATTATATAAGTACAGAAAATAGAAATGCTGATTTATAAACACTATGTCTAGTTTCACAGACTATGCTGGAAATTTCCCATTGGAACCAGTAGGAAACTATTTTTTTTTCTTTTTATACAGAGCCCACTGTAAAGTATTTGTTTCCTTTTTTCAATTGCTGGGAATCTAATTTGGTCCAAAGGAGGAGGAAGGTGGGTGAATACATTTAACGCTTCCCTCCCTCCCCATTTTGTTCCTACTACTACTCTGTATTTGGGATTAATTTTTATTTGAAAGACCAGGCTGGATTAGAGCTAACGTTTTGTGGGTACATGGGTGGATGGAGAGTAAGGCGTTGTTCTCCTCCTCTCTTGAACGGGCAGCCATCCTAGGCCTTGCTCTCCTGGCATGTAAAGGCTAAGGGGCAGGGGAGGGGGCGATTAGCTTGTGACATGTAAAAAGAGCCAAATCACTGGCCAGTGATCCAAGGCTGGGACACTGAGGCAAGGTCAGGCACACTGCAGCCTTTTAGAGGCTGTTGTATCTCTCCAGCAACTCAAACACAAACCCAGAATATTCCTAGGAACCACAGCTGAGTCAGGTTGCTTCCACACACCCACCCCTTCACATCCCCCAAATGCAGGGGGTGGCTTTGAAAGGAACAATAGAGCACATAATGTATACGAATAAAGAGAATGTGGGTTGAGGTGTCATATTACTTATACATGTTGTTTTAAATGTTATGGTCTATTGATTGGCAATCCCTTGAGTTGAGGATAATCTCTACCACAGATTTACATATGGGTCCGGAGATGACTCAGGAGTCCAATCCTGGAACTGCAAATCTGCCCACAGTAGGTACCGACATTTTGTGAGAGGCCAATGGCCTGTTGGGGGAATGTTATTTCTTTTTCCTTCCTCCTCTTTCTCTTTTCAGCTTCGAGGGCAAAGCGCTTCTCCTTGAAGCAGGCCACTATCTGATGGAGAATATGGTGTCACTGGGGTCTGTTGATGGCTTGCTCTTCCCAGCTTGTGATGTTCACATCAGTTTTAAGATACACTTTCAGTGTGTCTTTATAGCATTTCCTCTGACCACCACGGGATCACTGACGATGGGTGATCTGAGAGTAGAGGACTTGTTTTAGGGGGTGAGAGTCTGGCATCCACACACAATGTCCAGCCCAGTGAAGTTGGCGCATGAGGATCATTACTTCAATGCTGGTAACAGTGGCTTCAGCAAGGATGCTGGCATTAGTGCGGCAATCTTGCCACATGACATGAAGGATCTTCCGGAGGAATCATTGGTGATAACCCGTCCAAACTCTCGAGGTGCTGTCGATAGGTCACCCAGGTTTCGCACCCATAGAGGAGTGTAGGAACAACAATTATCTTATAGATCTGGATCTCAGTGACCTGCCATAGGTTATGGTCCATGAAAACGCATCAGAGAAATTTCCCAAAGGAAGCTCTTGCGCACTGGATTCTGTGCTGGATCTCTGTCGATTTTTGCATTTTGAGAAAGTTGACTACCAAAGTAGCAAAAGTGCTCAACTGTATCGAAATTCTGACACTTGATGGTGATTTGTGGTGGGTCATGTGCAAGGCCTGAAGCATGTTGATGGAGCACTTTAGTCTTCCCAATATTGAGTGAGAGTCTGAGGCTTTGGTAAGCTTGTGCAAGAAAATCCAGAATGGATTGAAGGTCATGCTCATTGTGCACGAGGATGACACAATCATCAGCATACGGAAGATCAGTAAATGGACACCCTGAAGACTTTACAATTTGAGCAGAGACATTGAAGATTAAAGAGCTGCCCATCTGTTCTATATTAAAGGTCACTTCCATTGGGGGGGGATGATCTTTAACGAGGACCAAAATGACTGCTACACAGATTGAAAACAGGGTGGGGGCAACAACACATCCTTGTTTAACCCCAGTTTTGATGACAAAAGATTCCTTCTCAAGGCCATTACAGAGAACCGTGGCAGTCATCTGATCATGGAAAAGCCTTGGGACCTTAATAAATTTTGGAGGAAAGCCAAATCTGGGCAGCACCTTCCACGGGGCTTCTGTGACAAAGGCCTTTGCAAATCAGTGAAAGCTATGAACAGGTCCTGATTTTGCTCCTGAGATTTGGATTCCTGGATTTGGTGGGCAATGAAGATTGTGTTGGTTGTCCCATGGGATAGTCTAAAACCATACTGAGATTCTGGAAATATTTCCTCAGCAAGGAGAAGTAATCGGTTTAAGAGGATACAGGCAAGAATTTTCCCTGATGTAGATAGCAAGGCAATGCTTCGATAGTTTCCACACTCTGACTATTGTCTGCCATATTATCTTTGCTTACCCCAAGTATTTCCTTACGGACAGCACTGGTTTTGGAATATGGGTCTTTTTCCCCATTAGACATAAAACAGTTTCAGTTAAAAAAACAAAAAAAACTTTACTAAAGCAGATTTTCCTATAACAATATTTCTACTGATATGTTTATGTTCAGCTATCCTCCATTTTCACATGTTACTCACACACTTTCCAGATTCTCCTTTGAGAATGAACATTTCCATGCTTGGTCACAGTTCAGGGATGAACTAAAAGTATATATGTGGAAACTGTTAGAAATTGTCCTTCAGCCAATTTTGAGTTATCGGAGTGTGAGGCACAGACATACACCCCCTCATACAAACACACACTTTCAGCTGAAGTAATTTTTTGCTCACCAATAACTCAAAATGTTTAGCATAAAAATATAGCTACTCAGCAAGTCCTCCATGAGGAAAGTCTCAGAGCTAAGTATGAGTAAGAATTTTAAAATGTTGTGAAACTCTTATATCAGTTGACTTTGATAAAGGCAAATTAAACTACAGTTGATGGCAAAGGGAGAGAGCAAACAGGAGATATTTTGTTAAAATTCTACAACAAAATCCTGGCACTTCTTTAAAAAAAGGAACACAATGCTTTTTAATAGTGCCCTCTTGATTCACCTGAAACACGCACTATTTGCAGAAGGGAAATGAGTTTTTGGAACTGCTCAGAGACAGTTTTTCACTAACTACTGTGTAGTTGGGAAAGAAATTTAACAGAATGTACCTTGATGTATAATTTATTATTTCTTTTTACTGTTTTGTCGAGCCATAATTATTAATAATTAATCCAAGTACCATTTTAATCCACTAACAGTTTGAAATTTTGGAGAGAAACCACTTGGACAACATTGTTCATTCTGTTCATTCTCTCTGAAGCACCTGGCATTGACCGCTGTCAGAGGACCGGATACTGGGCTAGATGGACCATTGGTCTGACCCAGTATAGCCATTCTTATGTACAGTAAAATACCCAAACTAATAAATTACTGGACAAAAAAATCCTTGATAGCATTTACTTCAGTGTAAACTTGGAGTTACTCCATTGACGTCAATAGAATAGCTCTAGATTCACACCAGCATAACTGAGATGAGCATTAGTCCCTACGCTGTTTAATGATTAATCTATTGGTTGAAGCTTAAAATGGGTATTGGCTATGGTCTTGGATCAGCACATTACAAGGAGATGCTGTTACAGCAGCTGGCAAATAAAATCTAGACAAAGCACACAAGATGATGTTGTGATATCTCTACATCATGTGGTGAAAGTCAGCTGTAATGCAGTACAGGAGGTGAAAAATCCACATTTGAGAGTGTTTTGGCTGAGGAGCTCATCCTCCCACTTTCTATATTTCAAAACTAAACAATCATCCAAAGTGCTGAGATCCTTCAATTTCACCCAAAAGGGCAATTAACAGAAGTCTGTTCTTAAAATTGTTGCAGAAGATTCCAAAATAGAGTCAAGCCACACTGACTGCTGGGCATGAATTGGCCTCCCACAAGTTACTAGAAACAGTGGGCCCCCAAGTAACTGCTGTACAATTCCACGACTGGGATTGATATAATGAAGCAGTTTTATCAGTTGAATAATTCACTGTTGACTTATAAGAGAACGCATGAATAAAGCAAGGTCACTAGCTATTCATCTTCATTTCCTTTCTTTAGTTTTCATGCTCATTAGTTAGAATCTAAAACCTCTCCTTTTCCTTTCAGCTTTGTTTACAGCAATGGAGAGGCAATAAAACATTAGACTAGAAATACCAAAAAATACGCCTGCCAAAAGCACTCTCACACTAAAAACACACACCATCATAGTCATGAATCTGTTTAACTCTTGATTTCTGTCCAACGAGACAGTGGAAACATGGAAGATGTCAAGGCTCACCATATCAAGAGACGTGGATTCTGTAGCACGTTTTTGAAAATGAAAGACTTTGCAAAAATAATAAAAACATTCTCCATAATGTTAATTTGTTTTGTACAGCTCTTTAGTATGAAGGACTATTAGCACAAGGTTGTACTAGGCCACTGGTTCTCAAACTTTTGTACCGGTGAGCCCTTTCACATAGCAAGCCTCTGAATGCATGTGACCCCCGCCTTATAAATTAAACACACTTTAATATATTTAACACCATTATAAATACTGGAACAAAGTGGGTTTGGGGTAGAGGCTGACAGCTCGCACCCCCCCATGTAATAACCTCCTGACCCTCCGAGGGGTCCCGATCCCCAGTTTGAGAATCCCTGCACTAGGCTCAGCTATGCCAGAGTACCTTGTAGGCGCAGATTAGCCACTGGCGGGCCCCAGAAAAATGGATGGACACACACACACACACACCCAGTGCTACACCCTGACCCTGGCTCCCCAGCGAAAGTGCTGTGCGAGCAGGGGAAGCCACCATGCCCTGACCCTATTCCCCTGGCAGAAGTACCGGGGGCAGGCAGAGGGGACTAAGGCATCATCTACCTTCCCAATTTGGTGTTTGATAGGCTTTATCCCCTCCACTCAACTTTCCCATCGTGTGGCACTCAGTGGTTTCCATGTCAGAGAGGATGTTCCCAGATGTTGCTTCAAAATTTGCCATCAATGAGTTGATGCAGAGAAAAATAAATAGATGCTTTGAATTATATTTAATGAAGGTCTGGATCTTCCTGGTGGTTGTTTTGGTTGTCCTCCAGGTTTCAGCTCCATACAGTAGAACTGATTTCACCAGGAAGATCCAGACCTTCATTAATAGCTGCCTCAGAAGGATTCTCCAGATCCGCTGGCCAGACACCATCAGTAACATCCACCTCTTGGAGAGGACCCGTCAACTCCCAGCAAAGGAAGAAATCAGAAGGAGAAGGTGGGGTTGGATAGGACATACACTACACAAGCAGCCAACTAACATCACCAGACAGGCACTGCGGTGGAACCCCCAAGGCAAGCGGAAAAGAGGCCGTCCAAGAAACACCTGGCGACGCGACCTTCAGGCTGATAGTAAAAAAATGGGCTATACCTGGAACCAGCTAGAGTGAATGGCCCAGGATAGAGGACTCTGGAGATCTGTGGTTGGCGGCCCATACCCCGATTGGGGTGACAGGCATGAGTGAGTGAGTTGAATTATATTTAAAAATTCAGCAGCCTCACTAGAAGCTGATGCTGCGTCACTGACCCCCAAGTTCCATGAATGAGAACTGCATGGAACAAAGAAAGCTCAAAGGTTTAACTCTCGGAGCCGCGTCTGCACTCCTCTGCTCTTTCCTCTCATGTTGGCACCATTATTATAGCCCTGAGCTCTCATGTCAGCTATCGCAATTCCCGTATCTTCCAGCATTTTAAGAAGCACATTTGTCATACCAGCCTCTGTAGTATCTTCAATGTCAATAAATTCTAGAAAATGATCTCTGACAGTCACCATTGCAGGGACATTTTCATTAGGTTTCTGTTGTTGCTACAAAATGCATTAAAGTTGTTTGTTCCATATGGCTGATATAGGTGTGCAGTCCAGAGTAACAGTAATACCTTGCTGACTTCAGATCTGCCACAATCTTCTGTTTGACTTTTGTTGCCAGTAGCTGTATGATCTCATTTTGAATGTTTTTTCCAAGGTAGTGGTATGTGTACATTTCTGTAATATAAAGACAAAGATTTCACATGGATCCATGAGAAAATGGAACAGGAACAGGTAGAGAGGAGAAAACTGCAGCATTAACTATTTCCATCAGGGGTGTCAAAGACTGCAATTGCTGGTCAGGAGCCAATTGCTCTATAATGGTCGGGAACAAGGTTCCTAGTAAATCACCAGCTTTTCCAGCAGTTTCTGGCCCCAGCCTTTCCCTACCCCAGGGCAAAGGAAGCAAGTACAGAATGTAGCCTGGTTAATCCATATGATTTTAAGTACGGTATTTTTATGCAGGCAAGAAACGTATGGTCCCAAGTAATAAGGATAAATGCTGCTTCTGTATTTATCTGGGAATTTTATATCCTATTGTATGTAAAATGTTGTTAATTTTAGACCAAATGGCAAAAGTCCTCACACATATGATGCAGTTTTGCTGCTGGCCAACAGATGTTGCACCAGTGAGTTTTCATTTGTCACATGTGGCAGAATCTCCAGGTCTGGCATTACATATTCACATTTCTTGGATATAAACAACCCTACTTCCCACCAGTCTCGCTCTCTTTTCTTTGCTTTCTTCTGGTATCTTTCAGACTGGAAGGAAGCTGAGTAAGAGATGTTTGTTTTGGGAAAAGAAGAAAAAAGCAAGGAAGACTACTCAGGAATTAAAAAATGGACAACATAGGTTTCAACAAAGGGCTACTTTAAAGAAAGTTTGTGACTTATGGTTCTCTACAAAGGTCATTTCTTCAGAAAACAAAAGTTGATGTAAACAGCTGGAGACCGTAACTCGGAACACTGAGAAAGCAAGATGAATAAAACTTCCTGTTTTCTTCTCCTACACCAGCCCATAGGGGGGTGGCCTGCAAGGACCCTTTCCAACCCAGATGTTGTATTCCCAAAGGGTTTTTTTAAAAGCTGCATATCAATTATTCTTTTACGTGGTGTGTTTGGACTTAGATTCAATTACAGCCTGCTAGAGGGGCTGCTGACATAGCAGGTCAATGATAAACAATGCTGTAAATCTTATAAATGCAAGCACTTGGTATCAGCAGCACTTAGTCTGCATATTGGCCTTGGAGAATATCTTTCAACTCTACACCTCATTACCAAGGAGCTTCCTCCTTTCAGTTTTACATTTATCCTTCAATGAGCTGCTGTTATGCCACTCCAGTGTTCTAATTTACTGACATGAAAAACGTTGATTCATGAAAAAGACTAGGAAAATAGGTTATGGAAATCGACTTAGCATCTTCTCTAGTTTCCCCTCTGCTATTATTTTGGGTGCCCACCTTCACATACCTTAAAGTTGCCATGATTTCAGAGATTAGGTGATCAACACCTTCTGAAAGTCAGGCCCATATAACGTGTCTCCAGTTGGTCACCCAAAAACTGAGGCATGAGAAATCACTAGGGTTTTGTTGTTTTAAACATTAGCCTTAGATCATTGCTGCTGCACATTTAAAAGCAAGTGTTCAGTAAAATTAAACTCATCCAGGGCTGCTTGGGGGCGGAGGTAGGGGAGGGCAAGTGGAGCAATTTGCCCCAGGCCCTGGGCCCTGCAGGGGTCCCGCGAGCCCTGGCCGAGAATCCCTTCCCTGGCTAGAGGCACATTTTTAATTTTTTACTTACCAGGCGGCAGTCCGGGTCTTCAGCAGCACTTTGGTAACAGGCCCTTCACTCACTCTGGGTCTTCAGCGGCGGGTCCTTTAGTGCTGCCGAAGATGTGGAACAAGTGAAGGACCTGCCCCCACCGCCGTCGAAGACTCGGAGAGTCGCCCGGTGAGTACAAGCACCGCAGCTGGTGATGCCTTTTTTATGTCTGCTCCCGCACTTTGCCCCAGGCCCCCTGAATACTCTGGGAAGCCCTGCACTCAATAGCTCTCAGAACACTGCTTAAAAAGAAAAGTGACAAAATCTTCTTCAACAATCCTTGGATTAAAATGGGACACGTCAGTATCTGGAGGTGAACAAGTCTCACTCTGTCACTGACTCACTGTGATCTTGGGAAAGTCACTTAACCTCTCTGTGCCTCATTTTCTCTGTGAAATGAAAATGCTAATACTTTTGTAAAGTACGTTGAGATCCTTGATGAAAGCCTATTCTGTCATAAGCATAGTGGGTGATTCTAAGCCTCTGTGCAGGAGCATAACTGCAAGATAGGGCTCATACTACTCAAGGTAAGGATTTCAAATACTCAGATCAGCTACTTCAAAACATTTTAGTCAACTCATCTATTTACAGGCCTACGTTAAATATTTGGGCTCTCTGCAGTTACAGGAGGAGTCAATATTCCACATGATGTTGATCCTTTCATTCAACCATTTGTTCTGGCTCACAATTTTCATTCCCTTCTTCAAGGGCACATTTGACTGCAGTTCCCATTGCAGATAAGCTGCCAGATGTTGTCAGTTATGTGCCAACATAATCATTTTCTAACTGAAAAAAGTATTTTAAGAATAAAGCCCTAATTTGCATTATTTACAGTAATATTTACCAAGTCAGAGTGGAATGCCAAGAGTGACAGTGCCACTCTTGATACACTTGAAGCCTCCTCTACACCAAGACAAATCTCAAAAGTCACTCATTGCAGTCTCCTTTTAGGCATTATCTTACTAGTGAAAGGGTCGGCTGCCTCTGATTGCAGCTGCTCTTCTCTGAATCCCAATTGTATCTGCATCCACAGCCAGGGCCGCCCTGGGGTGGAAGGACCCCCCCACCGCCGAATTACTGCCAAAGCAGGATCTGCAGCTGAAGTGCCAGGTCTTCTGCAGCGGGGTTCCCCCTCCGCAGGTCTTCAGGGCACTTCGGCGGCAGGTCCTGGAGCGGAAGGACCCCCCTGCTGCCGAATTACCGCCGAAGCGGGGGCCCCCTGCCGTCAAAGACCCCAGGCCCCCTGAATCCTCTGGGCGGCCCTGTCCACAGCAGGCAGAAATCCTCAAGGGGCCACTACTGTGCCCCTGGAAAACAATGGCAAAGCTCCAATACATTTCAGCATGCTCAATCTTTGGGAAATCTTTGGGCCAGCTCCCCAGCTGCTGTGGTTTAGCATTATGGACCACTGAAGCCAATAAACTTCCCCAATTACATCAGCTGAAGATCTAACTTTTGTCTGTTTTCACCTGAAAAAGGGAAAAAGAGAACCATCATTTGATTTACAGTTTTATGATGGACTTCTCTAGTACTTCTCCCCCCACCACATCTCCAAAATGGAGAAACATTTACCAGATAACAGGTTCCTCCACCCACAATACATTAATTGGCTACACTTGTGTCAGGGGTTTTTGATTCAAATTGGATCCCCTAAAACTTTTCTTTAGCTTTCGACTTATCCTCTTCTCCCCAAAAAACGCCCACCACATGCTCCCTGCTGTTGGCTTACTGGTGTTGCTGCTTTATTAACAATTCATAATAATAAATCGCACTCTCATTGCACTTCGCCAGGCTTTACAACAAGAAATGTTAAAGTGGAGGTATTGGTTGCTCACTCTTAGTGCATGAAATCTTGAGCTGGAGACAGGGAGTGTACGTTTCTACAGTATTACATGCAACGTGCATGCCACATCATCCAGTGACACATTTCCACTTTCCTTGAAACAAAAGTGAGAAAAGACCATACTCATTTAGGAACACTGCATCCTATGCAGAAAGTAGGAGTTATTTTTTCATTACAATAAAAGGCTGCTTTCAATAATAGTAGATCTTCTGTTACCTCCCAGTGTGACCCGGGGATGTTATTCTGTACTGGCTAATTGGTAATAAGGGCATAGATTACAACCTCTAGTTGTTTTATTTCCCCATAGGGTGTAATGATGTAGCACCCTGCTCTGTTAGTATGAAATATTTTGAAACAGAGTTAATATTAGGCATACCTAATGAAACAATGAGCTGTTGAGGCAGCAACCTCAGGGCTTCAGTAGAGGGATAGACTGTAACATATCTAATTATTTCATTTGGTTGATTTTCAGATATTTGGTATGTTGCATTAAGTTTGTTTAATTTATTTTGTTGGAAAAATAAATGTAAAGTAACACCAAGTTGGTTTGGTAGCTAAGTTCTCCAGAGAAATAGAGGAAGGGACGTGGATTTCTCTATCACTTGGATTTTACATTCCTTGATACATAAAGCTTGTCATCTTTCTGCCACATGTTTATGAGTCACTGGTGATGTCTCATTGTGGGTGCCTCCCTGCGAAGTTCCAGTCTGGACAAACTACAAGATCAGTGTATACACACTGTATTAAAAAGTCAGACTATGGACAAAGCAAAATCATAATGTAACTATGAAAGGTAACATTTTAAAGACAGGTTCAAGTTTTCATATCTTCTCAAAAAGCAACTCAGGTATCAAGCAGGATCAGGCTTTTCTAATTAGGGACAAGGGGCTTATAAAGAGATAAAAGCTACTAAAAGAGAAAATGCAAGTGAATTAAAGCACAGGATTTCTTTAGGCCTTTCATGCACCATCTTTATAGCCTGATCCAAAACTCACTAAGATAAATGAAAAGATTCCTGTTGATTCAGGCTTTGGATTAAGCCCTATGTGCCTGTACTGGATGCAGAGATAATTGTGTGTTAGTGACAAAGGTATTTCTGCAACGAGTAGAGGATTGAATGGAAATTACAGGAGAATGGGAGGAGGGGCAGAATGAGGACACAGCAGTAATTTAAAAAAGTAACAGGCTTTCAGATTAAAAAGTTACAGATGGAACCTACGGAAGTTAGACACTCAGCTATGAGTGCGTATGGGATTTGGGTACCTAATTCTCTTGGGCTGTCTTGAAAATCCCAGCCAAGATAGACAGGAACACAGGCAAAGAGAAATGGTTACTTACTGTAAATGTGGTTCTTTGAGATGTGATGCTGGTATGTATTCTGCTTAGGTGTGTGCGCACCAAGCGTGCTGGAACTGAAGCATTTTGCCTAGCAGTACCCTTAGGGAAGCAGCACTCACACCTCATGGCCATAGCCCCTCCCCTGGCTATAGGAGGCTGTGCTGCCCCAACCCCATTCAGTTCCTTTGCATGGAACACCCATGAAATGAAACTCCAATGCCGTGGGGAGAGTCATGGAATAAACGTCTGCATCATATCCCGAAGAACCACTGTTACCGTAAGTAACCATTTCTTCTTCAAGTAGATGCAGCTGTGTATTCCACTTAGGTGACTCACAAGCAGTCCTCACCCCAGGAAGCGGGACTCGGAGTCTACAAGGACCACCCTTCCCAAGCTTGCATCTGCCCTGGAAGATGCGGTAATAACATAACAGTTCATAAATACAAGTATGGACAACCATGTAGCAGCCCTGCAAATGTCCAACATGGAAATGGTTAACTTACCCCCGTATTGTAGACAAGGCCTCATATATAGTCTTGATACAGGATTTTATCCATTTAGAGATGGTCTGTGAAGAGACCCTTCATGTGATCTGCATATGACAACTGGTGAGGTGAAGCAAAAAATGGTTTAGTCCTACCCAGATAGAGGGCTAGACATTGTCTGACATCTAATGTATGGAGATGTTGCTCCTCCAAGGACAAATGCAGCTTAGGAAAGATTTAGACAAAGATTTTGAGTGTGGTCATAAAGGTCAACTTGTCTTTGGAGAATTGTGTATAAAGAGGGTCTGCCATCAGAGCTTGCAACTCACATACTCTCCTTGTGGATGTTATGGCTACCAGGAATGCAGTTTTCTGACACAAGAACATAAAGGTACAAAATGGTAGGAGCTTGAACAGAGAACCCATCAGCGCCACTAAGACCACGTTAAGGTCCCTCAAAGGAATTGGATCTCAGACTGAGGGATGTAGGTAAAGAAATTCTTTGAGAAACCTAGCTACCATGGGATTGGAGAAGACTGGTCTTAAACATATTCAGAACTTCTTGTGAGATTAACTGTCTCCATGGGGTATAAGAAAGAAAGAAAGAAATAGTGGGGCCTTCCAATGGGGCCCCACTATATTTGGTGGTTTCCATAATGTATTCTGGATCTTCCAAGAAATCAAGTCAGATTTGTTTTGTCAACAAACTTTCCCTCTTATTCATGAAAGAAATAACTACTTTCCAATTCAGAGATAGCTTGGACCTGGATTCAGGCTGAGGTGTAAACTTCTCCAAAAGGAAGGTGCCTTGGCCCATTATGATCCGTATCTGAATTCAGGGGTGAATATGGTGTTCCAGTTTGTGCCCCTCTCTGTTTTTAAACAGAGTTTCACCTTGACTGAAAGGTCTCAGGGCACTGAGTGATCACTTCAGCTTTTGTAAAATAATTGTTTTAATAATACATTTTCACACTGCTCAACTAGCTCTGCTTAAATGCTCGGAAACGTGCTGTCCCTGAGCGATATCCTGTGAGGAGATTCAGACAAACTTGGCAATTACTACTACTACCCAAGATGATTTTTGCAATTTTTTAAGAAGTTTTTGGAAAAAGCTGCAGTAGAATAGATTTGGCTTTGCAGGTCACAATTGGCTGAAAAAATATTACAATATGGGTATTATTAACTACAGTACTTAGTAATTGGTCAAGTATTTTGGCTGACACTTACAATCAAAACTTGACCATTCATGTTTGTTTTGTTTTTTTTAAAAAAGCTTCCATGGAACTTTTTGCATGTGTTAATCCTAAAAATTCTAGCTAGGTATTTATTATATTCTTTTTACCTAAATTTCCCTCATAGTTTCAAATGGATAAAATATTCTTCACTTTCTATTCTAAGCTTTTGCACGGTGTCACTGCATATCAGTGATGAGCTCAGTGACAGATAAAGTGAGTTCTGTATGCAGTTTTAATAGGTTGCTGAATGATTTGTGATCTTTTGATGAAAAAAGAGCTATGCAAATATCATTATAATAATTAGATGGCTAGACATACTGAATTTGGGAAGAATAGAACTGAATTTAAAGAACTTGAAAAACTAATTGTTCCATCATTTACTAATTTATCTTTATAAAAAATGTGTTCAATACTCCTCGCTTTGGTTTCTAGACATGGATGTTACCCACAATGTGTAAGAAAGCTCATTAACCACCTCCATCTGCCAGCAAACAAAATCCACTAAACTGCTTATTCGACCATCAGACAAATG
The DNA here is from genome assembly GCF_003597395.2 of Chelonoidis abingdonii. Taxonomy (NCBI): domain Eukaryota; kingdom Metazoa; phylum Chordata; order Testudines; family Testudinidae; genus Chelonoidis; species Chelonoidis abingdonii. Next base: position 94,071,923 of record NC_133773.1, read on the forward strand.
CCTGACTAAGCCGTTACGTCTTTCAATGAACCATGACAGCACCTTCAAAGTCAGGCTCTGTTTGCCTCAATCCAATAAGACTTTATTTGCAGGTATCTGTTTCATGACCATGCACAGGACATCAAAGACCAGGCCAGATGCCTGGGATGTAGAACACAATAGATTTGGGGTAGGAGGGGGGAGTGCAAGTAGAAGACAAATATGAGTCATGAGAACAGACTCTTGCAGACATCAAGTTTTCACCTACCCCTCTTTCCCTGAAAATATGAACAAAGGGTTTAATGAATCCTAATGAGTCATTTACCTGCCTAATTATATAAAACTGTGGTAGTATCGTCTAGCTCAAGATATATAATGCTAAAAGTGTCCCATTCAGGGCTCAGTTCTGCATCCCTTACTCACGAGAAGTCCTGATGAAATACAAGAATGTCAAGAATGGGATGACACATAATAAAGGACTGCAGGATCAGGCTCACAGTTATTTTACTTTCATCTAGAATTAGAGATTTTAGAATCAATGACACTTTGTGAAATGGCTAACATGCTTAAATAATTGATCTAAAGATTTAAAAAAAAAACTAATTTGGTAAATTCAGGTAAGTATGGTAACATTTTAGCTCATGTTGTAAGCTTAGCATGACAGATGGACCCAAAACTGGAACTCTGGATCTAACCACTCCTTTGAATACTGAGGAAGCTTGCACATAACTCAGGATCTGAACCTTATGGTTCTGGCCTAGATATATTATGCATATCTGAGTAGGTGTCAACAAGTTCAATGCTGTGTTGTTTTAAATTCTGTAAATTATTAAATAGATTCAGGAGCAAATTTTGCTCTCAGTTACATGGGTGTAAATCTGAAGTAAATGCATAAAAATCAACAAAGCTACTCAACATTTATAGTGGTGTAATGAAGCAGATTTTGCCTTGCAATTTTTTGTCAAACAGTTTATTAAGTTCTACACAGATAAAATACAATACATAAAAAACTAGGCCAGGTCTACACTAAAAAGTTAGGTGGGCCCAGCTATGTTGGTCAACTGTCCTCAAGAGCATGAATATCAACCTCAGGGAAGGCAGTTAAGAAGCAGGGCACAAACCCCAAATTGGATGTGAGTTACATACTTAGATTTTACCAACCAACGATCATTTGTAAACTCTTCAGGTACTATAACAATCTAACCATAGAGTCACAGACCGTCCCTTTAGTTACTCCAATCTATCTTGCCATCCAGGCAAGCTTGCCTTTGTGGTAGATGATCTCTTATGTCAAAAAATCACAATAATATTCAGGTTAATCCCAGTCCCAAAGAACCAGTAAGTTACTCCATGCCCTTAGATATCACACCAAAGACAACTCTTGTATCCAATACTATAATAAATTATAAACAGATTTATTAATAGGAAGAGGAAATGAGAGTTATTTACACGGTTTAAGCAGGTAAACATACACACAGATGAGTTCCACTCTTAAGTTTCTAAAGCTAATAGCAGCTTCTGTAATAAGCAAGCTCAATATATCCTTAAGGACTAACCCAGGCTAAAGGCTGGGGATTTCTTGCTTATGCCTAGAAAACCTTGCACTTGAGAGTCCATGCCGCACAGAGATATAGTTTCTCCTTGTCAGGGATTTTTATCCCCTTTCCCCATTCTCGGAGCCAGGGCCAGCTCCAGAGGTTGTGTCACCCCAAGCAGCAAAAAAAAAAAAAAAAAAGTCGCGATCTGCGGCAATTCAGCGGGAGGTCCTTTGCTCTGAATGGGAGCAAGGGACCCTCTGCCGAATTGCCGCCAAATACCTGGGCATGCTGCCCCTCTCTGGAGTGGCTGCCCTATGCACCTGGTTGCTAAGCTGGTGCCTGGAGCCGACCCTGCTCGGAGCTGTCCGTTCCCTGCTGGAAGCTATTGCTCCCCATTTGTTAGTTTTGTTCACCTATCAAGCCAACATGTAAATGGACCTTCATTGTCTCTGCCTGACAACTGGGCTGCTCAGAGAAGCAAATACGTATTCCTGTGTTTATTAAGACCTGTTTACCAACTCCCACAACACGCCTGATATATCCATAACTTTTAATACACACCAGATACATCATGCAAGAATATTAGTGATCAGTGAGTTTAGTCTTCCAATGATACATTACATGACACCTATTAGATATCATTTTTTACAGTGAATTAGGTACACTGGTCACAAAACTCATAACCTGATCCCAGTGAGCCCCTTGCTTTCTGGCATTTGGATGCTCTTAGAATCATAGGGTTGTCCAGTCAGATGATTCTTTTTTTCTTATGACTGTCAGGGAGGATGTGATAGTTGTGGGTGGTGGTGTGTTTGTTGTGAAAGAATTCTTTGAGGCAGAGTTAATGGCAGAATTCTTATAGTTCTCCAAGTGTTAGCATAACATCAGGTTCTCGGCTGGGGGCAGAAGTTCAGTCCTTTGGAGAACACAGACATTTCAGATCTGGTTAGGGGTAGCCTTGATAGGTTGATGACGTTGCGGTGTCATGTAGTGTTCATGTGGTAGGTCATAGTGTCTTGATTTCTCCCAGGAGCCATGTTCTGTTGGTTGAGGAGTTGCTGTAGTTGGTTCCATTTTTTGTTTTTGTGTTGGATGGCTGAATCAGGTTTTTTTGATAATTGTTTTGGGTTTCTTGCCTGATCTCCCAGTAAGTTCCCTGATTTTTTTTTCCTTTCCAATGTCTGGGAGCATCTGATTATTTGTTGAGGTGGTCTCTTCTGAAGCATGTGAGGTGCAGAGATGGTTCTCATGTTTTCTGAGGTCCTTCTGCAGAACAGTTCAGCATATTTGGAATTGTATGTAGTCAGAGGATTATAGATGTTGAGTCCTCTGGAAAGGTTTTGTTTCTTGCATTTTCTCAGGAAGTAGATGTTGCTGTTCAGTCTTGCTTCTCTCTTCTTCATGTTGTGAAGTTTCCATTTTAAACCACAAAATTCCATATTTTCCATAAATTGTTTGTAGTGTTGTTGTAGCCATGTCAGTCCCAGGATATGAGAGAGACAAGGCAGGTGAGGTAATAGCTTTTATTGGGCTAACCTTCTGTGGTGCCAGGTACAAGCTTTAGAGCTTCACAGAGCTCTTCTTCAGGTCTAGGAAAGGAAAGAGTGTCAGAGCTAAATACAAGTTGGGGCAGACTGTTAAACATTATATTTGAATTATGTAGTACAGTCTAAGTTCTATCCATTTTACAATTTGTCTCACTGAAAGCAATGTGATGAATTGTGTGAGTTACACAAGCAGAATTTGGCTTTCCATCTACCTTACTACATATCATAGAAAATATTCTCTTTAGTATTTGAAGACTTCTTTTGCCATTTATGTCATTTAAGGTGGGGAGAGTTTGTTGCTAGGCTTGTGGAAAGAGTAAAACAGTAAAGTTTTGATGTCATATTTGTATTTCTATTTCCACTAATAGCTATAGCATTCAGAGTTTTTATCTTGCTTAAATCAGGGATTAGGAGTTAATGATTCCCTTCCCCCCCATATTCCATATACTAAAACATTTTACAGAAGAAAATCCTGACATAGTATGTATGTGGATGAGTTTGATAGTCGCAGGGGGTTGAGCTGGGAAAACTAGAATCAGTTTTTTCTAATAAGAAACCTATTCCTATTATTGCCATGCAGATAAATTCATAATGTACAGTTAAGCATGTACTAATCCTATAATTACTTCTTAATCCCCATCTACACTGCGCGCGCACACACACACACACACACACACAAAAACAAAACACCCACCTCAGAAAATGGTACTTTGCCCTGGATTTATTCCATTACTGTTTATGGCCTCTTCCAGCGAGAGATGGCTGACTGTTAAGTTTGATCTCAGTAGGAGTAAGATATGCTACGCTTTCTAAAACAGGCATTGTCAATCATTTCAATCAAGCCGATATTTTTAGCTGCTTAAAAACTTTGGATGTTACATTTTCTGGATTTCAATCTTGTTTCCTGCATCTTATCCTGTACATGACTGAACATTTTTAATAGTATTCTAGACACAAAATATTTATAATTTGTGTATATCAGAATACACAAAAGAATGAGCTTCAATTAAACATTTAGACCAGGTCTACACTACATGCTTACTTCAATACAACTGCGTTACTCAGGGGTGTGAAAAATCCACACCCCTGAGTGATGTAGTTATACTGACTATAACCCTCTGTGTAGACAGCGCTATGTCAGTGGCAGAGCTTCTCCCTCCAACATCATCTCCATGGGAGGCAGTAGCTAAGTAACCAAGCCAATGAGAGATTTCTCTCCCACTGGCTTACAGCATTTTCATCAAAGCACTGCAGCTGCGCCAATGCAGCATTTATAGTGTAGACCTGCCTTCAGATATTTAAGCCTGTAGGGAGAAAGGAAAAGAAGAGGTAAGATGAAATCTGAAGGGTTACCTACTGCTGTCAGCACACCTCTGTACTCCTCAAAGGGGATAATTTGCACCTTAATGTAGAAGAATATCTGAAGACTGTAGACCACCTATAAAGGAAGAGCAAAGCTTTGAGGTGGCTGTAAACTAATCTACATGTGCAAATCTGTAGCAAAAAGGAAACTAACAGCTGTGGACTGTATTGACAACTATGTATTGACATGTTTTTGTAAAAAAGGGAACTAAACTGTACAACCAGGTATGTTTCAAAACAAGGATCATGACTAACCAAAACAAGTTACCCTACACTGAAAAAGTTGCAGTGAGAAAGAATGGGGAGTTTCAGTTGAATCAGCAATTTGTTTCCAACATAAAGTAGAATAAAATCTAGTTTTACAGTTAATATTTTTAAAAGGAGTATGAGTAAATCTTAGAGGAAAATGGAGGTCATATTGGCTTAGATCTAATACCACCTTGTAGAGTCCACCTCACCTACACTGGAAATTATGAGACACTGTAGAATGATTGGTATTTAGCATGATTATATTTTTATTTGTTGAATACAAAATATCTGCTGCACAGACAGTACAGAACATGAAGGAGACAAGGTCCCTAAGCCAAGGAATTTACAGTGGAAGACACAACATAAAAGTACTGGGCAATAAGAATAGGGAATCATTACTTTCCATTCAGGATTTATTTTATTTTTAACATAAATAGCAGCACTTTTGGAGATACTGGATTAGCATTGTAACTGTAAGAAGTACAGTTTAAGGAAGTAGTTGCAAGAGAAGCAGGAGAGAACCTTGCTGCATCAAAACAATGAAGGCACACCAAGGTCATGGAACAGAATGGAAGGCGGCAGGAAGCTGAGCAGAGGAATACAAAACAAAAGGAGGGATTAGTTAAGAGCTGTCAGTGGAACAAAGAAAATGCTGAAGGGAGTAGGAAGTAATTAGAGTAGAGATGTGGGCTGAAAAAGAGTGGTGCACAGGCTTGCAGATGAAAACAAGGATCCTAAACTTGAGGAATAACGCAAGAAGAAGTCATGGAAGAGATTGAAGAAGAGGAATGACACTGGTAGAGAAATAGATGAGATGACAACCTTGGTAGATGCATAGTCGATGGAGTGTCAAGCATGCCACAGCAAATTACAATTTACAATATTCAAAGCAAGAGAGAATTAGAGCAGACAGACAGACAGACATTTTGGTGATGGGCATCTAGTGGGACAGATGAAATTTAGAAATGTTAGAGAGGATGAACTAAGGTTTGGCAACAGCCTGCATGTAGGGGAGAGGGAGAGAAAGGTACCGAATACAACATGAGATTGTGAGTGTAGGTAACAAGGAGAGTATGGTGGAATTTCCATGAAAGGAGTGAAAATATGGAGCTCAATTTTTATCCTATCAGTCTTTGAGATGAGATATCCAGAAAGACATGCCAGAGACAAGTTCCACTGAAAATGCATGGATGCATGACAAAAGGCAAAGAGTAGTACAGTTAGCATAAAAGCTGTATTTATCAAGCTGATTCTTGGTCTTTTATATAAGAGCACTCGACCAGGGCAACAGATTCCTCAATAAGTGGACAAGAAGTTTCATATTCTTTATCTTTCAGAAGTTAGAAACAGTCCTTAAATTTTCCTTCATACTAGAGAAGAGGAATAGGGTAACTCACTCATTGTGAGACTAAAATTCACCAGGTTTGGCCCTCAGACTCACCTCTTGGCGCGCACGCACACACAAAAGCAAAACAGATGGATAAAAAAAACAAACAAGCAAAATCCTCACTCTTTGCACAGGTCAATCTGGGTTTTACATGTTTCAGTCCACAGCTAATGGCCTATTCATAGAAATCCTTCCAATAGGCTTTTTAACTCAGATACCTTTAACATGAAACAGGGGAACTTTGAACATTCAATATATGTCTGCTTTACCAGCTCTGGAACATATGATCTTAAAAAGCCAAAACATTCAACAAATGCACACATATCAAAACAAGATTTCCAGCATACATCAGGTCCTTCTTGGTATGACTTTGGTAATGATTGTAGGTCTTTTCTCAAAGTTCTAGGATTACTATACAAATGCCTGAAAATCTGTTTCAGTCTCTCTCGAAGTGAGCCCATTTTTGGTGGGTCCCATTATCACAACAGAAGGCATTCACACCCAGGAGATAACATAGATAAAAGGTAGCAGATGCTTGTGGGAAGAAATGAAAAGGGTGTCAAAATTGGCTGGCAGAGCAGAAGGACAGGGGGAGCAGAAATCTGAAAGGTGAGGAGGTAGGCATGCACCACTCAAACTATTCTTTTGTTTTCTGATAATGTATCACCTGCACTTCCCATTGCAAAAATGAAGTGTATTAGTCTTCCATTACTAACTGTACTGACTTGCTAGTCATTAATTTCCCATCTGGCTGGCTTCGAAAAGTGCCAGCTTTTTAGTCAGCTGGAACAAATATTAATTTATAGCTTGTTGGACCAATCAGATGAAAGTTTTTTGGTTTGGTTTTGTGAAATGCGCCGCATTTCTCAATGCTATTGCCTTTCAAATGTGCACAGTGGGCTTTTAAAGCTGCACAGGGCAAGTGTGGAGAGTGTGACTACAGCTCTTGTCAGAGAAGAGAACTGCAGACCATATGTAAATTTCAGATTCCCACCAAGGTCTATTTCCTGGTGGAATTGTTAACAGCTGTTCCACACCTGTGCACCTCCCTGCCTGCTACTCTTAAGGAAAGCCTCTGTAGTACAACTCACATTCAGAAAATAATGGTTAAATTAAAAAAAGTTTTAAAAGACAAAAATAAATGTGTTACAGCTTGCACAGCAAAATCCTTGCCTTAGGTACCATTTTATCAAAGCTTGTTAACAGAGCACACTGTACATTGCTACTTCACATAATACTAATGAGACTTTGTGAAAGACTGGCAGTTAATTGGGCAGTTGGGACTTGATGTGGCCATGGGTTAAGCCATCTTCTTCTGACCTATTCCAGAGTGCAAGGCCCCAGGTGTAGCATACATTGGCTGGGGAGTAATTGGACCAATAACTCTCACTTTGCCTAGGGGCCTGTAGCTACAGAAGAACGGCCATACTGGCTCAGACCAAAGGTCCATCCAGCCCAGTATCTTGTCTGCTGACAGTGGCCAATGCCAGGTGCCTCAGAGAGAGTGAACCTAACAGGTAATGATAAAGTGATCTCTCTCCTGCCATCCATATCCACCCTCTGACAAAAGAGGCTAGGGACACTATTCCTTACTCATCCTGGCTAATAGCCATTAATGGACTTAACCTCCATGAATTTATCTAGTTCTCTTTTAAACCCTGTTATAGTCCTAGCCTTCACAACCTTCTCAGGCAAGGAGTTCCACAGGTTGACTGTGCACTCTGAAGAACTTTCTGAAGAACCACCAATACAGCCTGAAATGCAATTGAGTTTATACAGAAACAAACACAAACACACACACACAGAGTGATGATATACAAGAAAGAAAAGAAGATGGCTTTCAAAAGGTCCCACAGTAAAGGGGCCCCATCACACTCTCAAGCTTACGGAGTTTCCAGATTGAACCCAAAATGGGTCTAGCTCTGTTATTACTCTGTTGCATTGTAAAATTGCACCAGGAGGACATCTTTGAGATCTATGATTTAGATCTGAGATCTATGGAAGAAAGCACTATGAGTGATGCATATTATTACTGCTTAGGCCAAAATGCATTTTGCAAAGAAGTTCAAGGTCAGCTGAGAGTAGCCAGGACTCAGGAGGAGGAATTTTTATTTTAGTGTGTCAAAGTTATAATATATATTATCAAGAACATTTTAGAATTGTACAAAGAATGCAGTCACATATATAACCCTTCTTCTCGTGGTGTCCCTTTTGTAATCAACATGCCAGGATTAGGAATGGCTGCCATGAAGTTTTCCCTTTAAAATCTATTGTATGTATTTTTAGGGTGCCATCCCAATAGCCATCTCAGGCAGCTGAACAGAACCATGCACACTAATTAGAATTCAGATAGAGATGTTCAGATGGATGACAGTGGACTGTGCACTTCAACTCTCCAAGATTCAGCAGCTTTTTGCTTTTGTCATCAGGCTGTCATTGAAACTAGTACTCTCTCTCCACCATCCACAGGCAATTCTTTCACTGCTTCTACAAAAACAGAAGGCAAGAAATGAAGATCTGTAAGCTACAGGTCTCTGCTTTCAACTGAAGTTGGTTAAAACAAGATTGACTTGTTTTTCAATAAAGTAATGTACTGGGTTATTTTTCAAATGGGAAATTCAATAGGGAGGAAGTAAAAAGAGTCCTGAAAATCCAGCAATATAATTTCAAACAAAGCAATAACATTGATTAATGTGGTAGGCAAGTTGCAAATTATTCTAGACTCATTGACACCTAGGAGAGCTTTCTAGGATGCATAAACTGGCCTTCCCAATTTTACCAGCAAGTTCAACATTTAAAAATAGGCCAAAGGGAAGTCCAGATAACTGAGGCCAAACTTGTCACTGGCATAACTCCGTTGAATCCAGTGGGGCTACATCATGGCTGAATTTGGCACACCAGACTATTTGTGATAAAACGTGTTGTGTTGGAGAGTTTGGGCAGATTTTCCTTAGGATGAGAAGAAATGGAATCAAAACAAAAACAAAACGACACCCTGGTGTCTCCCCCTGCCAAGTGAGATGAACCAGAACATGCTTCTTGGTCTCTTTTTCAACATTCCTCATCTTTATCATCCATGCTAGCTGTTTGCATCAAAGTGTTTACAAGTGCTAAATTCTAGCTGCAGTTCACTTTTGGATTATATAGTGAAACTTTTTTATTGCAGAGGTCGGCACCTGTTGTGTGTGCATATTTTTAAGGTTTTCTTTATTGCAAATTTCCTGCTCTGTTTTACTGAAAGTAGATGCCTGTGATTTTTCTCACTTTTTTTTTTTAAAAGTCATGTAAAGTTTGTAGGAGCTTGAGTATTACATGTCTGAACTGCATTTTAAAATTCATGTAAAAAGATCCTGTACTTTTTATGGGCTTATTGTCACATTTATGATTTCAACTCCAGTGTATCCAATCCAACATGGTAGGGTTTTTGTTTGTTTTTTCTCTCCTCCTCCTCCTCTTCCAAGCACTTTCAAAATTTCATTACCTCTTGAAATTTACACCTTCAAAATGCACTGAAAGAAAGAACAGCCTTACAATTTTCATTCCTATCAGTCTTATGGCAAAGAGATATTAACAGCCAAATCCAGCTCCCACTGAACAGAAATGCCACCCACCTGCATCAAAGGGTGAGGGAACCTGATGGGGCCAGCGGTGAAAGAGGGACAGCCCCAGCAGCAACAGAGGGAGGCACTCACCAAGGGACAAAAAGTAGCTCCTCCAGCTGGGAGTCTCTGGCATCCACTGGCCAGCTGGGGGAGAAGGGGGCTGATCTGCCAGCACTTCCCAGCTCTCAGGATTTAGCCCCGCACAGGGGCCATGTGGAGCCGCTTTCTGCTCCATTCCACCAGCCCACCCTACGCACCCGAACTAGGAGCAGGAACTCAGACTGATAGATGCTTCAGGTCTAGCCAAATCACCTCTTTAGGGAGTCAGGGAGGAATTTTCTCTCTCATGGGCCAATTGGCAGAGGACCACGGAGGGTTTTTTTGCCTTCCTAGCAGCACCTGCAAGCCACAGTGGGCTGAGTAGAAACAAGCTTAGTACCTAATTGAGGTACTGTGGCCAGTGTGGTTAAGAATAAAATTAATAGTTCCCTGAGGTAAAAGATATAGGGATTTTGGTGCTGGGTCTTGGTCTTGTAGAGTGAGATCTTCTGGTCCTCGTGGGCAGAGTCCCCAGCCTCCTGCATCCTCTGTCCCCCTTGCAGGGAAGAGGGTGTTAGAACTGAGAGAGCCGAGTCCTGGGGGGTAGAGTGAGGAGAGCCTACTTATATGGTAAGAAGGCCCGTAACCCCCACACTGGAACCAATTCAATGCCCAGTACAGGAGAGTATGGGTGATGGGCAGGTAGCCCCCCTCCCCATGGTAAAGTTTAATAAAAGTTGTGGCCTGCCGCTTAATCCTGTGAGTGTGTCTGACCTCATTTTGCTACTGCGTCCACATCAAATTTTCCCACCAAGTTCATCAGGAGATTCAGTTTTATAAAGAGCCTGTTCCAATTTGTCTCTGCTTCAAGGTGAACTAAAGTTGTATTGGCCTAATTTTAATCTTATACAATTATATACTATAATGTGTTTTTGCAATTTTCAGTGAATTAGCTAAAAATGTTTCTTCCTTGCGAGAACACCAGAGCTTCTCTACAAGAGCGAGAAGAGCAATTGCTCAGCCATTCCCCCACCTCATGTTGAGAAATAGGATTTAGAAATTTCAAGTCACTGAAATGGTGGGATCTAATAGAAGGAGTTGAGCAAGTCAAGATTCCTGAGAGAGGCAGAAAATCCATTTCTCATTTTGGTTTTTAAAGTGCTTCCCAGAGCCAATGATGGGGGGGAAGGGGGAATAAAAAAAAGCAAGTAGGACCCAGGGCAGGGAGGGAGTGAAGTGAGCAGCTCTCCTTTTCCCAGCCTCTATTCAACACGTAAACATGATAAGACTTATTTATTTTGAATTTAAGCATTAAAAATGGCCAGGTATATTCTAATCACTTATATCCTGTGACAAAGAATGGCAAAGCCTTACAAATGTTTCTGAAGTGCCTTAGCTATACTAAAAATGAACAACAAACTGCCTTAACAGTCCATTGACATATTGTAGGCGTAGGAAATGAAGCTCAGTCTTTGAACACCTGAGAACAGAAAGTGATTTTTAACATTGTCCTGAGGACATTTATTCCCCTCCACCCACCCACCCACCTTCTTTTTAGATTTCTTTAAAGCTACTTTTATATGAGCAAAAAACAAACATTCAAAATGCCACTGTCATGGAGACTCCATCCACTTTCTTCTACATAATGGTGCTATCACTTAGGCTGCAGTCTTCAGACTTTAAGCAGAAGATACTATTAGTGGTGTCCTACCAGTGGCCCAAGAGACACTTCTGGCTCTCAAGAGTGGCTGTGCTAAGGAAGTTTGCACTTACTGACTATTCGAAAACATGTTCCCCGAGCTGTGCCCTGCAATAATCAGCCCTCTCAGCACTGCTTCCCTTCTAACTCCCATAGCTTCCCTTGCTGTCTCAGAATCAGATCTGATGAGAAGTGGGAGTGCTCTCAGCTGCTACTGTCCCGCTCCTTCAGCAGCTGCTCAGCAGCTCCCCCACTGACTACCTGCTGGATCATAGGGAGAACAGTTCTAGTTGTTCTTTGCCTGCTTACCTATCAGGCTGCAGCAGCCCCAGGGAGAATAGAATAGAAGCCTCAGGGTACTCTATTCACTACTGGAGCACCTCATCTGGCTATATCTGGGGATTAGCTCTGCCAGTGTGACACCCCTTCCTGCAGTTACTCAGTATTTCTCTGCCACACTCTCTTGGGACTCAACAGCTTCCACTTCATAGCTTGGCCCTCTAGCCAGGTCACTGTAGTTCTTCCCCTTCCAGGGAGAGGACATGTATCAAAATCTCTCCGAATCCACTGTCCCAAGCTGTTTTCCCTTAATGGAGTTACTTCCCCAGTGGCTGGTAGGAAAACCCAGGCCCGCCCTCTACACTGGGTTCCAGCCAAGGACCCTACAACAAGCAGTCAAGATCTGCACAGTCCTAAATCTTACTGCTGTGTCCCTGGGCTACTTCCTACCTTGTCTTCTCTCACCCTAAGGCTGGAGACTGTAGCCTCTCTCTCTCTCTGCAGCCTTCTATTACTCTAGCTACTAGGCTCTATGCAGGCCCCTCCTGTTCTTCTCCCCTGAGCTCCATGTCTAATTAGTCCTCCTTGCCCCTCGGCTCCTCCTCCTGGTGCAGCCTAGGCAGTTAATTGACCCACCTAGCCACCTTAACCCCTTCAGGCCCTGTATGAGGTGGACTCACCACAACAGAAACCCAGAACCACACGCTCTAAAGGGAGCAATGCTTACAGTCCAAGGAGCCTACAAAAATACACAAGAAAACAGTAAAATCATTGCATGTGGGAAGTCCTCCATGAATGGCTTTATTTAAACTAATGAGGGGTAAAAACTGACAATAGAAACTGTACAATGGCTAGATAAACAATGCCATTACTAAAAAAAGTCTATAATCCAAACTCCTCATATCCTATACCATAGCTAACTCCCAACATGAAAATGAATGCAAAGTACCCAGAGGCAAAATCCTGTTTGAAGTATACAAATGGTGGCTTGTAAATAGTGGTGACTATTGCCAAGGGTAATGGGTTCTAGTGACAGGGTAATGGGACAGAGTTCCTTTAAGAAATACTGAGTCTGTGTCCAAATATGTGACAGATATTGCAACCCCATGTGGTAATCTAGGGCCCATTGTATTAACTTTATGAATAAGTTGTGTATGATTGTGTTCTACCCCATGGGGTAGATGTTACTAGAGCTCCTCTAGGAACTAAAAACAGTGGAGGGTGATTACCCCGAGATTGTAAATAACTCCAGGGAAGTTCAAACACCTCAGGAGGTGTTTGAATATACTGGTTCAGGCAGTTCCAAAGAATAGGAAACAAAGAAGACCTTTGATATAAAAGGATAAGTTTGAACTGACTCAGCCTTCTTTTTGATCTAGCAAACATCTGTGACATTTTCTCTGAGGGACCCCAATCTTGCTGAGGAGTTGGACGGACTTTTTACTACTACAGCCCTCAAAATAGTAATGGGTAATTCCTGGTGTCTAAGTCTGCTTATTGGTTTTATTATGTTTTTCTCGGTAAATGCTTTTACCTTAAGAATAAATGTGCTTGCTTAGAGTTGTGTGGTAACTGATAACTGCTGGCAATATTCTGTTGCAGAGAAAATGGTCATTACATAGACTGTAAAAGCAGCAGAGGATCCTGTGGCACCTTATAGACTAACAGATGTTTTGGAGCATGAGCTTTCGTGGGTCACATGCATCTGACGAAGTGGGTATTCACCCACGAAAGCTCATGCTCCAAAACGTCTGTTAGTCTATGCTCCAAAACGTCTGTTAGTCTATAAGGTGCCACAGGATCCTCTGCTGCTGTTACAGATCCAGACTAACACAGCTACCCCTCTGATACATTACATAGACTGGCTTGCTGTAGATATCACAGTGTGAAGCATGGAACAATGTGGCGTAAAACCCCTGGTTAGAAGACAGCTGGGGGGGAGGGGGAAGTCCCTGCCCAGAGACAGGTGATGGCTGGAGACCGGAGACCTCACTGGGCACTCCTGGGGTGAATCATAGAGGTGCAGGTGCAATTGCCTTGAAACTGTGACAGTGCACAAGGGGATTTGAACTATTCAATTCCAGCCCCCATACTCTGGAAAAAATGAGTTTTTGCCTCTTGTTCTTATAACATACACATTCACCTGTAGTACAAAATGGGGTTATAAACTAGGGACACTATTGAAATGTTTTTGTTCATTCAGCTGTTTTAATTTCTCCATATCTTTTTAGAAACCACACTTTTTTGCTTCAGCACAGATTGTAAAATGTGGACCAACCTTCTTTTCAGACAATTTTGCAACAATATTCTTACTGTGTAATTACAGTCTTTTTAAATATTGTCCTGGTAGTCTAGTTTTAGAGGTAAAGGTGATAATTTAGGGCCAGTTTCCCCAGTTCTAGCTATGAAGTGAATACTACTGTTTTTTTAATTGTCACTTGTTTAAGTGCAAATAAATAAGAAAGCTCTCTGTCATTGTTCAGCATTTTCAACAGACAGACACAAGAAATGAATTAATGACCTAATGAGGTCAGTTTACTGGCTTAAAATTTTTCCAAAAATTTTACAGATAGGTTCCTTACATACAGCTGCAGGAAGTTTTCTGCTGGGAATCAATGTCTTCTACGGTTTTGTGTTTTGGAATAGCATATGTTCTGGGACCTCATCAACTGTCTATTGATCTCCATTTTGTGTTTAAAACAAAACCATAAGGCAAGCCAAGATAAGGGAATCCTTTAAAAAAATAAAAAGTGATGCTGAAAACTGTCAGGGAATCCAGTCATGAACTGAGAGAGAGAGGTGGCAGCAGACTTGAGTCCCCAAGCACTAGAGTTAAGAAGTTTTGTAAATTAAGGCAGGAGAACTGTGCAAAAAGCTCAATTTTCATTCCAACAGGAGACAAATAAAGCTATAATGAGCAGTCTGGCATTAATTCCAACTCAGGTGAACAAGGCCCTGTAGGCTCCCAAGCACAGTGCAAGCCCAAAGCTGCATTCATCCACAGACTGCTTCAGCTAGGTGCTGCTGACATTATCACTCAGCACTCTGGTCTGGTCTTGCTCTCAAGCAGCCTGTTAAAATGTCTACAAAGGGGCACCAATCAGTTTGGAGGAAGCACTGCAGAAGCAGAGGAGCATTTCTGTGAACTGAGGCTCCAAATGGGATGCAGTGGGGAGAGGGAGAAGGCAAAAGTATAAAATTAAGATACATTAATTACTCAAACTTGTAACAGGGACAGAGGAGACCAGAGGTGAAGATGCTTCCCGGAGTATAAGACCTGACAAACTAGCGTAACTAAATACTAGCACAGCTGAATGAAATACATCACTGGATTGAGGGTTTAAGAACATGGTCACATAGAAAGCACTTGTGGGAACTGTGAAATGGGAATTATTAACTAAATATACCAGAGATGAGGAGTGCAAACTACACAAGGAAGAGCCATTGCAGAGGCATGCTCCACCCTGTGCCCCATGCCACACATAGTGCTTCAGGGCAAGAGTACTTGGACTGTAACCACTAAATCACCCTCTTCCCCCAGATAACTACTCACTCTCAGAGCTGTAACATAGCCCATAATATATTCCTGAAAAGCCTGCAAGAATTCACTTGTCGTAATATACCGAGGAGTTAAGCTAAAAAAAAAAAAAAAAATGGATTTGTGTTTCATCTTACATTCCCATCTCTACAGTTATGCCGAAGAAAAACAAACACACTCACAGAGGCATCTTTGTTGGAACACATTCATGGTGTACTACCACCAGTGACCTATGCAGGCCTTGCAGAAATACGTGATCTTCAGGAAATGACCTTCCACACCAGCCTAAGACCAGTTCTGTATGTACCAACATGCACAGATAGACAGTGCTGTACAGCTCCTCTACTAGCCTATGATAAGGGCAGCTCCTATGTGGGGCTTCAGTGGTATAGATGGCCTTCTGGTGTGTGATCTTATAGGAGGGCTAAGAAAACAAAAAGTTCCTCGCTTCTTTTTTTGCGCTCTCTCCCCCAAACTAAGAAGCTAGGGTGGCACTGTGATTACTTCTGGAAAAATCAGAATCTTGGACTATATTACAACTAACAACACTACTGACATGCTCTTCCCTTTGAATGCAGACTTTGGTTTTAAAATCAGACACTGTTCCTTTTGCAATCAAAGCAGAATTTGTAATTCTCTAATAGCTGCAGGGGTTATCTAAAGTTTCATATAAACACAGGACTTGCTACTAGCAGTATTATTTTCATAGTTCAATTTTTTTTTTTTTTAAAGACTCATCTTTTTAATTTTCATCTTTAGAGAAGATGGGAAACAGGCTTATAGGTTTTAGCTTTTGCAGTGTTTCCCCATTTTTCCATATTTACATTTTAATCAAAATTGCACACAGTAAAGACTTTGTATTCAGCAACTGGTGGCTATAACTGTGCCAATGTCTGATCCTTCCAGAAATAAGAGTAAGCCCATTGCCAAAGTGGGCACGGACATGTTCTGTGAGCACCACCATTCATTTCATGGCACAGCAGATGTACTAATGCCACATGAGAAAGGTTACTTGGTTAGTCTTTCCTCCAGAGATCTAGCTGTGGGGCAGCAACTCTATCAGTGGCAAATCTCAGAGTTACTTTTGGGCATCTAATCTCAGGATGCCTGTTCCCAGAAAAGCAACTTCATGCAACTTAGGTCAAATGCTACAATTGCTGTGCCTTATTCACCTACTGACTGAGTCTGATGAAAGAATGGACACCAGTTTAAATTTCTAGAAATTTGCAGCCCTGATAGTTCAGTATCAGTGTCTTGACAGATTTTAACTTGCTCATTTTGGTTCCTGTGTTTTCAGGGCCTTGGGTTCTTTGTCTTTGGTTGGAGAAAGACACACAGAGTGTAGTTCTAATCTGGAAAGTGACCATGTAAAAATGGAACCTTATTACATAACAGAACTGCTCCCTGCAGCATCCAGATTCAGATCCGTCTGACTTTAGTGACCAAAATAAACATTTACTGCATTTTACTTCAGTTAGCCTTGCAGAGCTAACTCTGGTAAGATAGTGGGAGGTGGAATCCGTTGCTCTTTGTGCATCTTCAACAGAACCACTTATCAAATTCTAATCAGCATCATCTGTTCAAACTCACAGAAGGCCCAGGGGACTCTCAGATGGCACCATTTTGCCTGTGGAACCTTTTGTTATTGGTAATAATACAGAAGATAGGAAAGAATCCAGCTTCACATTCAAGTTAGTCCTACACATTTCGGAGCTAGAAAAAAAGACGTGCTTTGTTTACAAGTACATAAAGTTGTTCAGAGGCAACAATGCCCCATTTACTGAGCAGTTTTCAGAGGAGAACCAACCTACAGTTACTCATCAGTGGAGCTCTGACCTGGATTAGGGTCTCAGAGCATTGTCACTATAAGTAGAAAACTCATAGAAAGAAACATCGAGCTGCCTTGGAGTAAAGGAAGGCCAGGTACATCAAGCTGTCTGCTACCCAGAACAGTTTTGATATTTGGGGCTTAATGGTATGGCAGCAGAAAAGGAAACCTTCTTTAACTCCCTCACAAACATGGAATTAGATTTCAAACATTTTTCTGAGCCACAGTCTGGACTAGCATAAATAGGAACAAATCCATCCAACTCAACGAAGCTGCTCTCATTTACATTAGGTTTGAATTGGATCATCTTTCATGAGTGGTAGGGAGTAACTGTTGCCATTTTAGGAATCCACAGGGCTAACAAGCACTACAGGCTTTCGCTGGAAAGACCAAGGAGGCTATTTTGTGCAAAACAAAAACCATTGGTGGTTCAGATTTCTGTACAGTATTCAGACTACCTAATTCTGGCAGAAGGCTTTTGAGATGAAATGTTTTACTTTTGTCTAACGATGGTCAAAAATGTAAAAATAAAATTCAGGACTATTTTTTAAATTTTGAGGTTTTCCATTTCATCAGGTTTTAAATGGTACATTTAAAAAAAAAGCAAAATATTTGTTTAAAAGTTTTTTAAAAAATTTCTCCCTCCCCTTTTTTCTCATTGAGTGCACAAAAATGAATAATATCTAAGCTTGGCTATTTCCCCCCCATTTTTTCCTTTTTCTGCCCCTTCCCCCCTTTTCCTCTAACTTCTCAAAATTTTTCCAACTTTGGCAGCATGACAGTGTCAAAAGGAAAAATGAAACAGTAATTCTGCGACCCTCTAACTTTTTAAGACTTCTTCAATTTTGAAAAAAGTTGCATTCCATCTCTATAATGGCCAAGCCAGTGCAGGATGTTTTAGTTTTGTATTCTATTTTATCCACATCACTGAGGGTGGTTTGGACTCAATTTTATCCACACCACACAGTTTGGTGCTGAAAGATTTTTTATTTTTATTTTGGGGGGTGGGAAGCGAGACGGTGGTGTTCTCGCTTTGGTCCATCTCTACTTTCCACATACCAAAATGGATGAGCCACCGAAATTAAAGTAATTCTTATTTTAACACATTAAAACATCTCTTAATAATCACCACATATGCTGGTATGGGTTTAAATCTGTAAGCATCAGTCACATGTAATATGACATATCTGATCTTAGTCGTTTTGCTGCCCATGTGACTGGTGGCTCTGTATATTTGATGGTTCTTAACTTGAGAGCCCCAGGTTTTTTTACTCGTACACTGAGTGACAAACACCTGTGTTCTCACTTTTAAGATAACATCCACAGTGGAAAATAAGGCAATGGAAAAGGTTAACCAGGAACAAAAAAAGATAAATACTCTGCATTGTCACTGCTTAGCAATCCGCTTCTCATGATGTACTACATACTGATTTAAAAGATACATGATGTACTACATGTACATGCTTCTCATGATGGTACTACATACTGATTTAAAAGTAGATGGAATAGTTTTAGTATTAAAAAAGTCTACAGGTGTGAGACCAGGCATGACTGCTTTCCGTTTTCTACACCTCTTGAAGAAGAACAGGCCACAACTGCTCTGATTGATATTATTGAAATGTTGGGTCTAGGAATTTGGAAGTATTCAGAAACCCTACAAGTGCACCCAGCGAGGGATTAAAGTCCTGTTCTGAATCTAATAACCATAAAGGGCACAAGAAAAATGATATATGTAAATAAACAGAAGAGCCATAAAAATCTATATTACGTTTAAAAGGCTTCCAATATATACTGTACTTTGTACCATGCTCATTGCTATTACTTGTGATGAGACCCCCTAAGTATCCCTGTCCCATTCTCTGATGTTTAATCACCAGTATATGAAACATATATAAAGCCAACAGCAAGTACCACCTGAACATAACAACAGTGTCAATGTGAGGTCATAAATGGTACTCTGAGTGTTGTCACAACAGACAGTGACACATCTACAGATTAATTCAATCTGAACCACCTGCAGAACCCTACACTGTAAATCCACAGAACTGTGGGTGGAGATTACAATATTGCGCTTTCACTAAATCCATATTCAAAGTGTACAACCCCCTGTCTGATTGCAACTTGCCTCCATCTCATTTTCTTCCAGTTTGAATCACATCACCACACTGCAACTGAAATTAAAATCATATGGCTCACTTTCATATCATTTCTTTTGTAATGCATCAGTATGAAAGTACTTCCTATCTCACACGTGCTCAATCTAGAAAAACATCGAATATGCTTTTGGATAAGTTTGACAATTCTCATAGGCTCTGATAGTATGAGCACACTATTCCCTCCTCCCTTAGGCCCATGATATCAAGAATAGGTAAAGTATCACTTTTGCACATTTAGAAACTTGGCTAAAGCATTGATTCCAGGGTTATGATGCCTTTTTGATGATAAAATACTGTCCTAGTTCCTCACATTTTATGGAAGATCTTGCTGTACGTTTTCTGTACATGATGATCCCATGTTTGAAAATTAACTTTTACAAAGCTCCTTTTCTAAATATATTATAGCAAAATTAAGAATTTCTCACAAAGTGTTCCATAACTGTGACAGAGAGAAGTCTTCTATCTGAAGTGTTACAACAGAAGGGCCACGCAGAAGCCCTTAGTAAAATCATACTAAATAAATAATAGTAAGATCTAATAGTAAGGCAAGACACAGCAAGGAAGCACCAAACAGATAGAAATAAAAATTCAGCAATTTATAAAACTGTTTTTTTTTTCTAAATCCATAGCAACTTCAAAAAGCACCAAAGCAAGCAAGGAACAAACACAACCCACTTATTAACTTCCCCTGAAATGTGTGGCAAAAGCATGGTCAATACAGGGAACAAAGGTTTCAGGTTCCAATGCAGTTTGCTACAAAAAAGGAGTGCTTACAGACAGACTGACATTGAAGTGGGTTGATTTTTTGCACTCTGTGGGATGTATTCGCTAAGGAACACAGAAAGCAGTTCCTGCTAAGCCTTCATTATGTCTGAACATAGCAAAAACAGTAACACTTTTTGGTCTATCTAATATTCCTTGTTGGTCAAATCTATACCGGAACTAATAAATTTGTAAATAATGACAATATAAAACTGACCCTCTACCAACCAGTCCCAGACATCCAGGGCCTTCCAGGTAGCTTCCTCCTCGAGAAGAAATCAGTGGCATGGCATGGAGACTGGGTATATTCTGTGTCTAACTTGTTTTGTTTTAAGAGAGAGAGAGAGAGAGACACTGTGTGTCCTGGAAGAGAGGTGGTCACAAACTGTTTTTTTCAGGAATCTCAGCTCAACCCCAGCACCTTGTTCCCATGGAACAACCCTCCTTCAAGAATTGAGTCTAAAGCAGAGAGCAAACTGCCCTGCTACTCATACCGTTCTCTCTATCCAGAACCTTGCAAAACCCCAAATTAATACCACACATCCTCTCTTCCCAGAGCAAATATTTGCTTGCAAGCTAAGAAAAATAACTCTAATTATAACAGCACCACTGGTGACACCTGCCATAACAATAATTAATCAGTCTTGTACCTGTGTTGGGTCCTGCAGACTTAAGTCAACTAGAACAATGGAACGCAAGATTTTACTTTTAGAGGGAAAGTTCATGGGTTAAATGGCCACCAGATAACTCATTTTGTTTTCATACAATTTTCTGATATATCTTATAGGAATCAGGACATAACAGTGTCTGTCAAGGGTAGGCACATTAGTCTGCTAGTCTCTATAATTACTTAGTCATACACTGCTCATGCAAGGTAAGGGAAAATGACAGAACAATTTTATTCTTAAGTCTACCTATGCATTTCATCCTTTTTGGGCCCAAATGTGGAACATATGTGATTAAAGACCCAAAATGAGGGACACAAGAATAATAAGTGACACAAACGTCAAATCCTCTGGTAACAGTTCTTCAGCCTTAATTTTATGAGTCCGAATCTCAATGTAAATACTTCGTCATAACAGAAGTGAGCTAACTACCCCAAACTTTGCAGGGCAGAGGTAAAGGTGAGACTGAACTGTGGTCGTGTGTGCCCTAGCTACCCTTCCACTAAGGAAGAGAAAGCCCAGTAAGGGGTAAACTGAAGGATTAACCCAGAAAGGGGATTTCAATTATATCAAATCAATGACACCTAAAATGGAGACAGAGTAAGAACAAACAGCTACGTGGTACACATTGCAGAAACATTTGTTCTCCTATACTACCCTACACAACAGAAAGAGAGAACTGAGCACTCACCTACATTAGGGGACTATTTTCCAGATGTTTTAAGTTTCCCCTGGAGGGCCCAGGAGAACCCTGCAGTTCCTGCCTGCTGTTAAAAGGCACCATTTTGGAATCCATTAAGTAGGTGTGGAAGTGCAGCGGATTTATAGCCTTTCACAGAACCACATGTTGGCACAAATGCAATAGTGCAACCTCTCATCAAAATGAATAGGAAACTGCAAATTCTGGTATTAGTTCTCTTTTGCATTCTCATCTGGTCTCCTGTACTGTAAGGTCAGTGGTGTTGCTATCTCTTTGCCTCCAGCTGGCCAAATCACATTGAGGAAGCAGATTATTTTAAATAATTAAAATTTCAACCAAAATGCTACAGTGAAAGTAAGTCTCCTCCACTGAGCTGCAGGCAAAAGGGAATTGTCAGATTCTTGGTCTGTTTGTGCTAGAGGGAGCATGATCAACAAAATGAGAATGATCAGTTAAGGGAGTCATCCATGGCAGCTGGGGAGGAGAATAAAATGTTGGCAGGGGAAGCCTCCAGATGTCTGTGTGAGGGGAAGGTCTCCACTGACAATAGCTCTGCAAAGTAAGGTTTTAATGGTTGTCTTGACACTGTGACCTGCTGTTCTGTTCCTGTCACTGCCCAAGATGGTGCCAGATTTATCCCATTTTGTACAGTAATGGCAAACATACAAAAGGTTCTTCTTCCCACAGACAGTCACAAGGACTGAGGAATGGTGGGGTTTTGGTTTGGTTTTTTAAGAATGATGTATTTCTGGTTTTGATTTGCCCATAATGAACTCTAAGTTAATAAGTGAAGCATGTTAAACTTCATGCTCTTTTCTTTAAAGCAGGGGTCGGCAACTTTTCAGAAGTGCTGTGCCGAGTCTTCATTTATTTACTCTAACTTAAGGTTTCACATGCCAGTCATACATTTTAACTTTTTTAGAAGGTCTTTCTAGAAGTCTATAATATAAACTATTGTTGTATGGAAGGTTAATAGGGTTTCAAAATGTTTAAGAAGCTTCATTTAAAATTAAATTAAAATGCAGAGCCTCCTGGACCGGTGGCCAGGATCTGGGCCGTGTGAGTACAACTGAAAATCAGCTAGTGTGCCGCCTTCGGCACCTGTGCCATAAGTTGCCTGCCCCTGCTTTAAAGACACTTCCCTTTGAGTACTAGCTGGAGTTATGCACTGTAGTTTGCACTTCCTATATGAATACTTGGAAAAGTGGAAGGGGCTGACAAGTTAAAGAACACTGAACCAGAGGTCCATAAAGTAGAATATGTCCTATGCTGTGGGCCTCCTCAGCTAGAGGAGAGGTGGCATAAGGGCTCTGTACCGGCCCTGTATCTACCCATGGGGCATGAGGCAGATTGGGAATGTGTCAAGGGCATTGCCAGAATGCACTACACTTTTGCTGTTCCGCACCTCTCAGAACCCATAGAGGTCCATGAGAGACAGTGCAGAAGTCAGAGCAACTTCCAAGCTGTTCTAACTCGTACTGGGCCTCTGACAGCACCAGAATATAGGGAATATGTATGTGGTCCCATGCACAAAAATCAGAATAGAATCAGGCCTATATTACATGGTTCCAACATTACAGCTACAGTGCAACAATGAAGGACAGTTGAGAGTTCTGAGTCTAACCTAAAATGCTACAGAGTAAATATTCCTAGGAGGATGTGTTTGCCAGTTTCATATATGCTATGCACTCACTCTGGGAGTGTTCCTCAATCAGGATTTGAATACTGCTTCACGGGCACAGAGCTGGTACTAGGCATAAACAGATTAAGCCATTACTTAGGGCTCCAAACAGCTCAAGGAGGCCCCCTATTGACTTTTGATTATGTATTGGGGGGGGGATATTCCTGCTTAGGGCCCCAAATGGGTTAGCACCACTACTCATGATGACTTCAGGATGTCGGAGAGCTTTGGCCAGCTGTACAACACAGAATGCAATAGGGACAGTTAGATTGTAAACTCTTTGAGACAGAGGATATTATTTACTGTTTGTACATGCCATGTTAATTTATGATGCTGTATAAGTGATTTTTATAATGTAAGAAACAAACAATAGTAATAACAATAAAAATATATTTTGTGCATTATACCAGGAAAGGCAGCCTCTCTTCTTTATTGGTAAAGGCCCATAATATGCGGTGTTGCCAAGTTGTGATTATATCACAAGTCTTGTAATATTTGTTGCCTTTCTTAAAACCCCAGCTCCTGGAATCATGTGATTACTTGAGAATTTCAGCTTTCATTTGGAAAAAAAAAAATACCTAAAGGTTCTAGTCCTTGTGGTTGCAGAGAAAAGCGTGAAAAGATGAGCCCTAAGGGCTCAAAAAAAAAAAAAACAAAAAAAAAAAAAAAAAACCTACAACCCAGAAGGCAAATAAAGATAACAAAGTTAAAAAAAAAAAAAAAAAAAAAATGATTTTAAGCCAATCTCATGATTTTGGGGGGCTTCACTCATGATTTTTGAACATACAGATTAGGCAATATTGAAACTGATGTTAGCTCAAAATAATACAGTAATGTAAAGAATCAGTGCATTTGACTGCATGTGTGAATACAATTTTTATTGGCTATTATTACCAGCACTGTGTGGAAATCAAATCTTCCTTACTTTTTGAAACATAACCTGTACTCAACCCCACTTTTGTTCAGCTTCATTTTCAATATTGCTGCGGAGAGTCATGCACAGTAATGCACAGATACCAGTGAAAAACAATAGTGAACTAAGGCCATGCCTAGACGACGCGCCGTATCGGTGCGTTAAAATCGATTGCTCGGGGATCGATATATCGCATCTCATCTAGACGCGATATATCAATCCCAGAGCGCTCTTAGATCGATTCCGGAACTCCACCAAGACGAACGGAGTTCCGGATTCGACATGGCGAGCCGCGGACATCGATCCCGCGCGGTGAAGACGGGTGAGTAAATCGATTTTAGATATTCTATTTCAGCTACGCTATTCTTGTAGCTGAAATTGCGTATCTAAAATTGATTTTATCTCGTCGTGTAGACC
The DNA here is from genome assembly GCF_003597395.2 of Chelonoidis abingdonii. Taxonomy (NCBI): domain Eukaryota; kingdom Metazoa; phylum Chordata; order Testudines; family Testudinidae; genus Chelonoidis; species Chelonoidis abingdonii. The sequence continues at coordinate 94,096,264 of NC_133773.1, forward strand.
TGGCCTAAGAAATTCTAGACTGAGTAATTTGAATACTGTTATATTTCTACTCCAGCAAACCTCCTATTTTTGGTCTTCCTTCATCCCCTGAATTTTCCTGGCAATGTTGATGTCAAAGGTCATAGTCTGAATCCAAAATACTGCATACATCCCTAATAAGCATCAAGCATTTAACAATATGGAATCACTGCAGAAATCTTCATGTTTGACAACCCATATTCTTTTTTCTGTTGAATGTGACTGTTTCCCAGAGGGAGATGTGTACATATGCCTATAAAATCAATACACTGAACATGAACTTTTGTACTGTTACTAGTAGCAGTTATGGTTCCAAAGGGGATTTTTAGTTTTACAAACTCAGCAGTTTAAAGGAAATTTTCAAAGTATGCCTTTGTCCAAAAAGCAAAGACCTGCCCTGCTAGTGTTATTTACAGCATGTAAGCATAATTTCGATAACCCATTTTCTTAATGAATTACAACCAGCTATAAAATACTAAAATCTGCTGCTAGCTCAGTGATGCAAAACAAAACAGCAGCAGCAGCAAACAACAACTTGTACATTGTTCTATTTTAAAAAAAATGATATTATGGGGAGTAGCACACATTCTGATCTTAGGTAAATCTGGAGTAACTCCATTGTGATCACATACAAGTATAATCAGCTCTCGGGCACTGGTGATAAAGTCACAAAATCATATTATAAAGGCCTTGTTCTCACACTAATTTTATACTGGAGCAACCGTAAGGAGAGATTTTGCTTTGAATGTTCTAAGGTACCTTGCAGCACTTTAAACAGAAGCTTGCAGAAAAACCTCAGCGGGGTTTAACACACCATAAAATTCACTTTTCCCAATTGCAATAATTAAGGTAGTGACAGTATCAGGACATTAATTACTGTTTTATGCAAATCAATTTTAAGATTAAGGCTTTAAATAAATAGAAATTTGTTTAAAATTAATAAAATCCAGCATGGCAGATCAAAATGCCAGAGATGGGGATGACATAGTTCATAGGCACCGAGTTTCTAATCTGCTGGGGGGCGCTCCCCCTGGCTCCACGCAGGCTCACCCCCCGGCTCCACCCCTTCCCCCACTGCCCCATCACCGCTCCACCCTTGCCCCTTCCCTGCCCAGTTCCACTCCTCCCCTGAGTGCACTGTGCGCTCACGCCTCCCTTCCTTCCCCCCCACCCTAAGTGCCTCCTGACACTGAGAAACAGATGATTTGTGGCAGGCAGTATGTGCTGGGAGGGGGAGGCACTGATTGGCAGGGCCCACTGGCAGGCAGGAGGGACTGGGGGGAATGGGGAGGTACTGATGGGGGGCTGCTCAGCACCCACCATTTTTCCCCCCCCATGGGTGCTCCAGGGCTGGAGCACCTACAGAGTCAGCGCCTATGGCATCATTTAAATTTAGAGAGTGGAAAGTCCTAGAATCCAAGATAGCTAAGTGCCTCCCTCTGAGCTATCTAAATATAGGTATGATGTCAGGGGAGGAAGCTGATTTGGCTGAGAGGAGCTGACCTTGAGAGAGCAACCAGTATATAAGGCTGCCAGCCAGCAGGCTTAAGTGTGGGGGTCTTTAAAGATCAGAAGTCTCAAGAAGCAGCCAGAATAGCTGCAGCAGTATCTTATGAAAATTCTGGAAAAGTAGCAGAACTCTGAGATTGCTTTGGCAATGGCCTTCAGAGCAGCTACTTATCTACAGTGACAACCCAGCAATAACTACCAGAAGAAACAGCTACCTGGAAACAGCAGCACCTGAAGAAGCAGCTAGAAGCTTCCAAAAACCTCCCTATTCTAAACCTCCCACACAGAAGCCTAAGGTAAACAGCTGCTGCAGCTGTAACCACCACTGTGGCAGCAACTTCCCCAAGATCAAGCGGCCACTTCAGCTCCAAGGAGATGACACCAACCATTGTCTCTTGTGTCAGCCTATCCGTCAAACAGAGCAGAAGGACCTTTACATGAATCAGAGATTTTTTTGGTGTGAATGTTTTATTTTATTACTTCTTGTTAAGGTATGCCCAGGTGTGGCTGTTAATAAAGCTGAATGCTTGCATTTGAGTGAGATCTACCTCACCCCATTCTGTGACTGGCTGGCCCCTGCTCAGAGAATGGTAATATTAAATTGTAACATTTAAATGTAATTATTGTATCCTCTAGATGTGATATAGGAATATTCCATATAACCTGGCTTTTATTTTGCTGCACTGCTTTATTATATAATTCTTAAATGTAATTCTATTGTGTTTTGTTAAATCCTATGTATCTTTTCTCACTTTATTAAACTCCCTGTATTATCTATTTCTGTTAATAATTCTTTTGTTTTTGAAGAATTTCTGCTTGTGGGTGTCAATCCTTGATCGTAAGGCTGTATCTGTGTCCTTTCAAGGGTTAGCAAGACTAGCTTGCTCTGGGAGTCCTCTGTGGGCTTGTCTCCCCCCACCCCCCTGCTAAACACCCTGGCAATTCCTTTAGGGCAGGCCACAACCTTCTTAGCCTTTTATTAAATTTAAAAGTGCTGTTGTAGGCTAGCATAATTGGCGGACTAACTGCTATTTGATACTGCCCAATGCAAATTTGTAGGTGACATAATCACCGTCTAAAATTTTAAGGCAACACAACTGTGCTATAGTTCAGTGAATTTACTCCTGCTTATAGTTGAATCAAGCCAAATGTGTGTGCGCTTCAGATGCAAAGCAATCCACACTACACTCTGGTTTTCACATCCACTGAAGTGCTTTATATTCAATCAATCACTTTTCACAAACATTTCACTAGAATTTGTGAAAACTTTGAAAAGCCAGTTTTTTCCACAAGGAATCAAGAAAGGGGGAAAAGGAGCCTGTGCTGAAGAAACAAAAAACAGTCTGATAAACTATGACTCTGCAGGCAGAGAGCTTGATTCATGTCTCACCAAACTGGTGTTACCTCTACTGACAGGGAGTTACTTCTGAATAACTCTGGTGTAAGTGAGAGAAGAGTCAGACCATATTAAATATGCTACTTTGTGCAAAAATAAAACCTTTAATTGTTTTCTTTGGGAACTATCCAAAGGGTTATGCAAGCACAAAAAAAATCAAAGCTCTGTCTTAATCTTCAGCTGAACCATGTAGTTTTTCTGACATCTAGTGGCATATAATAGGATAGTTTCTTCTAACAATTAGCTGATGCTTAAAATCAAGTCATGCCCTCCTTGGATTTTCCTGCAGAATGGGGTCCTGAAAGAGGAAGATTCCATGAAGTGGAGGTTCCAGTTTCTTTCATGAGTCCCTACCTCCACAGAAGATTCATGGGATCCAAGGGATCCACAGTAAGCAAGGGCCATCTATGCAAATACGCTGTGTCTCCACACAAACTCTACCCACCTCCTCCCCTGCAACTTTCCTCTTCCCTGTTAAAGCACAGTTCCACTGAAGCCTTGTGCCCAAGGCTCCTGCTGCAGCCAGTTGCTCCTGACCTAAACATGGGCTCCACTGCATAGAGGGGCCATGGAACTTTTTCCAGCAGTCTCTGGGTGGTTAGAGGAAAATGTAAGTCCTTTCCTCCTTTCTGACCCCCTCCCCAAAGCCCCCCAGTATGGATTCTGGACTTTGAGAGCCATGGGGTTCAAGTAAAGGAGGAGTGTGTCACCAAGGGGACAACTGAATCTTCCTTTCCTTATGGGGTAGGTCTTGGGGCATGATATAGTCATTAAAAAAATCTGCTAATTGTTTTCTTGGTGCTTTGAAATTAAATTAAGCAAGGAGTTTAAATATTTTTTATGTAAGTTGATTAAAATGTACCCCATTGAAAATCCTGGGTATATGCAGTACATTAACACAAGGTCTTGCATAGGTAGTGTGGAAATAACTGCTAGAAAGAGCTCTCAACTTTAACATTTTACTTTTTGTATTACATAGGCATTCCATGGTTTGGACTTTGAATATTTCTTATTAAACCAAAAGCCGGGAAGGGGTAGGGGAAGCCCTTAAGTAACATAATTAAAAATACCTCACAGAATGCAACACAGTTTATCATGTTGGGAAACCTTTACTAGACTCCACAGAAATTGAGTCAGCATGAAAATGTGATAACTAACTTCAGCATGGGAGGCGGAGCTAGGTAAAGACTACTTATTCAGGCAGCACTAAAAAAAACACGAGTCCATTAGCCAGATCCAGTGCTCTAAGTTCTTTAACTTCCCTCAAGCACAGAACCATCATCCTTAAAATATAATTACCAATAGTCCCATCTCTATGTACAGTATGGACCCAGAAGCAAATGAGGATCCAGTGAAGGGTGCAGAGCACTGATATGATTGCTCTTGACAGCTAGTCCCATGCAAAAGATGGCGTACTGCATATTGTACAAACAAAGTTTTGATTGGACATGTCCAAGAGCCCTAGGCATAGGAAGTTACAGTACTCTGCTCATGAAATGACAGACGTAGATCATTGACACTCTTCATCTAAGGAATGGACATTGCCTTGACAGGCCAGAAAGGGAAGGTGTAGCCTGCTACTATGTGTACCTAGCAATCAAGGAGCAGCGATCAATCTAGCAAAAACCTAAGACCGTGCAGTAAAAATAATGCCAGCAGTGTAGCCCAGTCACTAAAGCACTGGACTAGGACTCCAGAGTTCTGTGTTCCATTTCTAGCTCAGCATTAGACTGTTGGGTGACCTTGGACAAGTCACGTCCTTTCTTTGTCTCTCATTTTTCCAATCTGTAAGATGGGGATACCTACTGACCTTTGTCAATGCTTTGAGATCTGGGTATGAGAAGGGTATGAAGTTGTATGAAGCAGTGGCTGGAGCCCCAGACCCTTTAAATCGCCACCAGAGCCCACTGCTGTAGCCCTGGGGTAGTGGCAGCAGGGCTCCGGGAGTTATTTAAAGAGCCGGGGCTCCTGCTGCCTCTACTGCCCTGGGCCCTTTAAATAGCCACCGGAGCCCCACTGCCGCTACCCTAGGGGGCCGGGGGCTATTTAAAGGGCCCAGGGTGATAGAAGCAGCGAAGTCCGGGACCTTTAAATAGCCCCTGGAGCCCTGCTGCCAGAGCCCTGGGGTAGCAGTGGCAGCTGGGGGCTCTGGCAGCAGTTTAAAGGGCCCAGGGCAGTAGCAGCGGCCAAGCCCCTGTCTGATGCTGCTACCCCAGCAGGGGAGAGGGAGGGCACTTACAGGTACAGGATGGACCAAGGCTGGCTCTGACACCCTCCCCTCCAATCTCCACTCCTTCTGCTGGAGTCCCCAACCCAGCCCCATACTGGTAAATCCCTACTTCTACTTTCACCCCTGGGCATATGCTTATGCTAAATACAACCTAGAGCAGACTGTTTATCTGTAACACTGAGTACCTTTCCAAGACCTGAAGAAGAGCTCCATATAAGCTTGAACGCTTGTCTCTCACTAACAAAAGCTGGTCCAATAAAAGATATCCCCTCACTCACCTTGTTTTTCAAATGTTTTCATGGATAGGAAATGTAAGATACATTTTTCAAGTATTCTAATTTATATAGTATTCTGAGAGCAATTTAATCTTGGATGGATGCTGGAAAAAATCTATGTTTTATTAGAAACTAGTAATTCTCTGTATGATCAGCAGAGAATCCTGTGGCACCTTATAGACTAACAGACGTTTTGGAGCATGAGCTTTCGTGGGTGAATACCCGCTTCGTCAGATGAATGTAGTGGAAATTTCCAGGGGTAGGTATATATATGCTAGCAAGCAATCTAGAGGTAACGAGGTTAGTTCAATCAGGGAGGATGAGGCCCTGTTCTCGCAGTTGAGGTGTGAAAACCAAGGGAGGAGAAACTGGTTCTGTAGTTGGCAAGCCATTCACAGTCTTTGTTCAACCCTGAGCTGATGGTGTCAAATTTGCAGATGAATTGAAGCTCAGCAGTTTCTCTTTGAAAGATCTGTCTGACGTTATTTTTGCTGCAGGATGGGCACCTTAAGGTTGCTATAGTCGGGCCAGGGCGTTGAAGGCTCTCCACAGGTTTTTATTGCCATTCCTAATATCTGATTTGTGTCCATTTATCCTTCCGTAGAGACTGTCCAGTTTGGCGGTAACTAGCAGAGGCATTGCTGGAATGTGCGTGGGTCATACATTGGTGGACGTGGTCGTGAATGAACGGTGATGGTGTGGCTGATCTTAGTCTGTTGGTGTTCGCGGTCGGTACTGGTGGTGGGCAGATTGCATCGGGGTTTGGGGCATGGATGGTTCCTGAGCTAGAGCCTACTATGGCTGCGTTGTGCGAAGCATTCAGTGTGCTATGGTCAGACTGCTATGTTGACGCCTCAGGAGTCATGTGGAGTTCTTTGCTTGTCTGTGTGCGGATTACTTGGTAATCAGTGCACTTCAGTAGTGTCCTGGAAGTATTATTTGAGTCAGAGATGGCGCAGTTAGGTCTTCCAGATCGCAAGAATGTTAATGTGTTGGTGGGTGGCAGGGCGAAGAAGATCCCGAGCTGGACAGACTTTCTTACTGGAATGAGTGTGGTAGTCTGGATAATTGACATATGCTTGGGGGTTAGGGTACGCACGTCGTGTGGGCCCCATGTGTCAGGTAGGAGTTTAGACAGCTTACTGTCTTTTTCCTTTGTAGAAGAGGTAAGAGCAATGTAATCTCCTGTTTATTTAGTGAGTCTGTTTTATGAAGTTTGTATTAACAACTCAGCCTGGACAATCTACCGGAGTCACCTCTAGCCACCACGTGCAATAAGGATGGTCACATTAACACCACCTATATCGAAAACCTACCGACCGCTATGCCACCTTCATGCCTCCAGCTTCATCCCGGGCACATCACACGATCCATTGTCTACAGCCAAACACTGAGGTAACCACACGCTCTAACCCCTCAGACAGACCAACACCTACAAAATCTCCACCAAGCATTTCCAAGCTACAATACCCACACGAGGAAAGGAAACAATCAACAGAGCCAGACGTGTACCCAGAAGCCTCCTACTGCAAGACAACCTAAGAAAAAAACCAACAGGACTCCACTGCCATACTACAGCCCCAGCTAAACCCTACAATGATCAGGATCTACAACCCATCCTGGACAATGATCCCACATTTCACAGGCCTTGGGTGGCAGGCACATCCTTGCCCACAGACAACCTGTCAACCTGAAACCTATTCTCACCAGCAACTGCACACGCACCATAGTAGCTCTAGCTCAGGAACCAATCCATGCACAAACCCCGATGCCAACTCTGCACATGCTCACACCGGCGACACCATCACAGGACCTAACCAGATCAGCCACACATCACCGGTTCTTCACCTGCAGCTCCACCATAGAATATACGCCATCATATGCCAGCAATGCCCTCTGCTATGTACATCGCCAAACTGGACAGTCTCTACGGAAAAGATAAATGGACACAAATCAGATATTAGGAATGGCAATATACAAAACCTGTAGGAGAGCACTTCAACCCCTGGCCACACATTGCAGACCTTAAGTGGCATCCTCTGCAGCAAAAAAACTTCAGGACCAGACTTCAAGGAAACTGCTGAGCTTCAATTCATCTGCAAATTTGACACCATCAGCTCAGGGTGAACAAAGCTGTGAAGGCTTGCAATACGAACCAGTTTCTCCTCCTTGGTTTTCACACCTCAACTGCGAGAACAGGGCCTCACTCCTCCTGATTGAACTAACCTCGTTACCTCTGATGCTTGTAAGCCATTAACCCCTACCCCTGGAAATTTCCACTACATTCATCTGACGAAGTGGATATTCACCCACGAAAGCTCATGCTCCAAAACGTCTGTTAGTCTATAAGGTGCCACAGGATTCTCTGCTGCTTTTACAGATTCAGACTAACACGGCTACCCCTCTGATACTCTGTATGATGATTTTCTTTTGCTCAAGTTAACTGACATTATTCCCAGTGCAGCAATTAGACTAAAGCACCTGTACCGCAAGATCAAGCCTTACCAAAAACAAACAAAAAAAACAAAAATGGAGTTCCTCTTTATTTATTACATATAAACAAATATTTGAATGCACAGTTAGTGGATTTAATCAATTTGCTTATTCCTGATCCTTTTAATTTTTAAAAGGAAATTATTGAAAAGTTGCAGTTATGCCATGCCATGATTCTAAAGTTAGCTCCCATCTGTGATTAATAGTTAGAAGGCTTATCACATGATCAAGTGTGAAGCCAATCTGTTTTGCCCTTTAACGAGTTCCTACAAACACTGGCCAGACAACAAGGAACTTCTCAACCCCAAACATTCTAGTAAGGCAATTAAGTGATGGTGATGCTTGGTGTTAGCAGATCCAAATTCAGTCCTGGTGCAAGTATGTCCAACTTTTGGACTTCACTAGACTTGCCCCCATTTACACCTGGACTGTATTTGCCCCATGGGCAAGGCATGCAAAAGAAAACAGAGCTCTTTGGTGAAGTGTTCATGTAACTAACATTTATTATGATATAGACAATCACACATTTTGAAATCTTGGCAGTGATTTCCTGTGGAGTCAATTAATAATCTAATCTGTTTCCCAGTGAAATCAGTGGCATGACTTTCGCTCAAAGGGAGCAGGACCAGGCATTTTGCAGATTCTGCCCTGGTTCCTGCCTCTGTAATCCTACTGGTATAAATGAGAGCAGAACTTGGCCCATAAAGTGTTGTATTAATGCAAAATACTGTTCTGTTTTTTCAGGTAATCGACAGCAGCCTGAATGGCAATTTGCCATCCTCCCCAAATGATAGAATAGAGACTTACACTCAAGTAAATAAGACTGTAACGTGTCTATGTTCATGTGAGAGTGCCATTGTAAAGAACCAGTAGCCACATATTATAGACACCTTGGTCATGCTCTTCCTTTGTTCATCAGTACCAAAAGCAGAAGTTACTGCCATTTGAGTTATAGGAATAACTTAATCAGCTGAAAGTAGCAGGCTCTTAACTAAGGGTAGGCTAATATTAACCACCCATTGTTGTTGTATAATGCTAAAGGATAAGAACATTCCACAGTGGTAGACAGAAAAAGGGATGAAAAATCTTATTCTATACAAACTCTATTTAGTCTTATTCTGAACTCTAGTCTCAACACATCTCCAATAATTGCATACAGATTGTTTATCATCCCCAGCCTTAGTTTTGTTCTGACATATCCCTCTGTAACTGATCCTTGTTTTGCCTTCCAGAATGCAAAGATGAACTTTAGAATGAGCTCTGGATAACATATTCCCTAGTGCTGTTTAAACCTCAGACAATTACCTGCTGGAAATTATATGGAAGGTTCCTAATGAATTCCACAAGGTTTCTGCTCAGCATACTTTTAGCTGGTCTAGAGAGACTCTACTTTGGATCAGGATTAATTGCTTAGATTTCAGAGGGTGCCCCAGATGTCAGGAACAACACATAACTAGTCCTCTTGACACTCCAGGAAAACTGCCAAAATTATTGGTTGGAAATACTCCAAAGGATTGACTTCACACTCAGCAATAGGCTAGCAGCCACCAGTTGTCTTATAAAGATTATTTCTATCATGACTTTAAAAAGTGAAAGAACTATGGATAAACAACAATTACTGAAAAGTTAAGGCATTTTGAGCCTAGCATGAGGCTGTACCTACTCAAGTTCATAAATTCATCTTAGAAAATATCTAAGATCCTTCAGCAAAGGCATTACACAAACAACGGCCATGATGAAAAATAGAACGTGAAATGGGGAAGAGGTTTTAATTATCCCCACAAAGTAGTAAGTTTGACTGTTTCTTTTGCATGGAAAAAGAACTTTGGAAACCCTTTGCCCAAATGAATGTAACATTCTAACAGTAAGGCCTTCTACTGCTGGAATTCACTTCTCAGCCTATTAATCCAATTTCCTCTTTCACCAGCTCTTATTCCCTCTGTCAAAAATGATCACCAGTCTTACTCTTCTATTCAAAACTTAAAGGACTAAGGTTCAGATCGTCAGAAAGGTATGTAGGCACCTACCTCCCATTGAAGTCAGTGGTTGTTTATAATGACTCTCACATGTGTGCATATACATATTACACATGCTTTTAAATTGCATTTGCTTGAATATAAGATTCTCTATACTATAATTTGGAGCGGATTGATTTCAATGGGAGTTAGGTGCATACATATCTTTGAGGATCTGGGCCTAAATGAGTCTGATGCAAAGATTTATGGGATTTGCAGTTCCAACACGAGGTGATTGTGATGGACTATGCCACTCCCTATTGCCTAGGCTGGAGGAGAAGGAAACATGCTGGCTAACACACACACACACACCCCCATCCACCCCTCTGTTGGACTAGGACTGGAGAGGCAGTGGCCTGACCTAGCCACTCCCCGTAAGGCTGGGGGGGAAGGGAGAATTCAAGCAGTGTTCCTCTGAAGACCCTAGAAAAGGAGCAGAGGTTTGAAGGACTCCCACCAGGCAGACAGATAATGAGTGGTAGCTCAAAGTAGAGAGAAAAAGAGAGTGAAAGCAGGGAGAGGGAGGATTGAGGAGTAAGTGGTAGGTATTGGGGGGAGGGATAACAGAAAGAAATGAGAATAGACATTTACAGCAAGTGATTTTGCAAGAACAGATTTTCACCAGTTTGGTTCAGATGCTGTATTTAGACCAATATTGGGGTAAATATTGGATAAAAAGCCATTCCCTGAGTTTCTGAACCTGACAGCATCTGGACCTTCATCGCTTTTCTGCTCTCAAGTATAATTGGCTGCAAGTAACGGGAGAACTCCCATCAGGTCAGGTTTTGCAGTCTCCTGGAAGTTGGTGGGAGTTCTGCCTGCACCAGAACTGCAGGACTACGGCCATGATACATACAGTAGAGTATAAAAGGTTGGGTATCTTAGGGCCATAGCATAAAGCCAGTAAGCAGCATGTAGGAGTGTCATGGAATTCAAGGTGCAAGCCAGACCAGTAAGGGATTGTGTCACCAATTACGCTGTAATCCTGAGTGCCTCACAATGCTTTGCTACTGTAGCTCCCAGGCTGGGATGCTTGCAGTCAGCAACAAGCATGCAGGTCATACACTGAATGTGTGTGCTATGCAGCCAGCCTTGGTTCAGTAACTTTGACTCCAGCAGCCTATGTACAGCCCCACTCTGGATTCCACCAGCCTAGGTTACAACCAGCAAGGTGACCCCAACATATTCCCAGTCCCAAAATTTTCCCATGTGTTCTGCAGTGTCCAGCCCTGTCCTCAGTTTATACTTAAAATTTTGGTTTTTTTTTAACAATAGGACACAGGTTAAGTGATACCAAGTAAAAGCAATAAAATCAGAAAGGGTTACAAGCAAATAAAAGTGAAGACACACATCTAAAAGTCTAACACAATCTAGCAAGGTACAGGCTTTGTTCAAGATGTCCCCCCCCCCCTTAGTAATTTTCTATTTCCCCATCCTTGACAGACTCTTGCTGTCAGCATCTTCCACAGAAGCATAAGGAGATGGTTTCCTTTGTCTTCTTGGTAAAAAAGATCTTTGCCTAAGTAGGTTTCTCATCTATATTCAGTTCTCAGACACTTCAACCTCACTCTTTGGTTGAAGGACCCATCTTTCTCAGCTTGCAAGAGCTCTGTTCCCTTGTGTGTCTAGTGTTGGATGCCAAAGATGGCCTCTGTCTTTGGTTATATCTTCCAAAATTCAATTACTTTGTTTCAAGAGGCAGGATGACCTCATGCTGTTCTTCCCTTCCTGGGGCTTCTCATCCCCTTGCTGACTTCTGTGTAAATGGGGCTTCCACTGTTGATCACATCTTGCTTCATCTCATTGGAGACAGGTACATAGCTGCCTTCTTTCCTGTCTAGGAGGGAACCCGTTTCTCCCTGTTTGGCCACAGATTTAGAAGCATAATATCAAGTATCCATATTTCTTCATATAGAGTTAATACATAGATTTCACAATGATATTAATCACACATGATTCATTAACATTCATAAACGACTTCACTGTATACACTTTTATAATACAGTAATGTAGTACACGATCACTGGATTCCATTGCTTATCACTTGATGTCCAGCCCCGCTGTCTTTGGAGACCAGTAAACCTTTTAAATGGATTCTTTTGTGTGTTACCCCTCAAAGTAAAGTTTATTCAAGCTGTGAAGGAAGCAACATGGGGTCTGGTTATGATGGAAGCTCCATGTTTCTACCTGCCCCCACTAGTGTTTGTTAAAATGCAAATTGTTCTGTTTTCTGCAATTTCCTCCCACTGGTGTCTTAATAGTCCTATTTACTGCTTGTATATCTAAATTGAGGCAAACCCATATTCCTTTGTTTATGGACAGACCTATTTAACACCTTTACCTAGGCAAGGCCATCTGGTCTTGAACATGCTCTACTAACATCATAAGAACATAGAACATAAGAATGGCCCTACTGGGTCAAACCAAAGAGTCTAGCCTAGTATCCTGTGTTAAGTGTCATATGAAGACATTTTCATAGACAGATCTGTCAAAAAATAAAGGACATACATGTGCGTGTGCGAGAGAGAGGTGGTAATGAGTGTTCATCTGTTCATTTCCAGGCAAGTATAGTATTCACACATCCAAATCTAGTTAAATGCTGGTTAATTTCTGAACAAGTTTTGTGATTCTCCCTTGTATCTCTTGTTGGTGAGGTTTAAGGATACAGTAGTTTGTGTATTGATTTCTTCAAACGATATTTGTGCGTGTGCCATTCAAATGTATAACCAATAGCAATTGAATAACCAATGTATAACCACTAACTTCCTCAGAACAGGTGAGGCAGAACCACACAACTGCAGTGTGAGTTTCTCCAAGATGCCTTCACAGTAACCCTCATGTAGTATCCAGACTGAGATACCATCGTGTCTTGGAGAGGTACAGAAGTTCAGCCACTTGTGCCAGCTCTTTTCCAAGTCTATTTGCTGCAGAAATTCACAGCTATACCAAAATTCCTGGCGCCAATCCTCATTCCAATGAAGTAAATGTGATTTTGCCATAGTAAAACTTGGACAATTACCACATGGAAATCCACATTGAAACAGGTGCATAAAAACTAAATATCATTGACATTAGTCCATATAGTACTATAAATAGGATTAAAAAACTCTAAACTTAATATTTTATATTGTGCATGGTCAAAAGGGAGTTTAATCATTTGTAGTAACTTTTTAAATTCTTAGTATTCTCAGGGAAGAGTGATTTTCTGTAAATCTTCAGCTTATAAAGCTCAGCTAGCTCCTTTTAAAAATGTAAATAAGTACTTTTTCTATTACAAAATGTATTTTTTTGCACATCTTAAAAATGAATGGATTTTGCTCAAGCTCTTCACTAAAATTCACATTTGGGACTTGGAAATGTTCTATTGAAAAGAATTTTTCAGAAACTTACTATCAGGTAATGATAGGGGATTATAATGGAAGTCTGCATGAAATTGTAACTAAAATGCTTGCTACTGAATTATTAATATGAGGGTTAATGAGGACCATACTACAACAGTGCAGTCAGTCAAAACAAAACAAACATCTACCTACTGAGTTGCAGCTTTTAAATCTTATGAAACACTGCCATCCTGTGGCAATTTTTAGAGAGAAAATGCAGACACTACTTTTGTCTTGATTCACAAACTTCTCCCATTTGAAAAGGTTTATTTTATTAATCAATGTATTTGTTTCTATTTATCTGGCACCTAGCCCAAGCTCCAAGCATTTCATGTCATTTAAAAGAAAGGTTGACCCCAGAGAGTTTTTCTAGTCTAGTCAGAGACAAGTTAGCACAAATTACAATGTCTATTGAGGCATTACTTCCAATATAACTCACAATCCTGCAACCTGTCACAAGCTCTGACAGCAGTCCAAGCAAGACTACATGTGTAGCAATTTCAGATGGAGTGGAGGAACTGATTAGAGATCTAGCAAAATAAATGATACACATGCTACATACAGGTTATGCAGGGCTGCCCAGAGGATTCAAGGGGCCTGGGGCAAAGCAATTTCAGAGGCCCCTTCCATAAAAAAGTTGCAATGCTATAGAATACTATATTCTCATGGAGGCCCCTGCTGGGCCCAGGGCACACTGCCCCACTTGCCCCCCGGGCGGCCCTGAGGTTATGTCTTATTTAGGAAACTCCTGAAACAGTTATCTGTGCTGGAAATAAATGCAACAAAGCAGCAGGGCAACCTCCTATAAAAGCGTAGAGAAATGAATAGATCATGGTCCCAGCTTTTCTGATAAAGATACAGTGTAATTAGACAATATTGTTTCAGAAGGTCTAAAGAGTTCTGATTTGAGAGATGAATTATTTCTCAGAGAAAAGATTAGGATCTAATGTCATCATTGAAATTTTTAATGGGTTTATATGTAATGCCATCCATTTATACATTCTATACTGAATTTCACCAATGAGGTAAGATCACAAAGCAAAATGTGGCTGCAACGGTAATTCTTATTTAAGATTCTGAGTATTAGAGTAGAATTTTGTGATCAGATGTGTCAAATATAGACTTGTGGCTGAGAAAAAACAGGGCTGTGCAATGACCCAACTCAAAGCCCAAGAGAGTAATATTTGTGAACTGAGACCAGCAGTTTCAGGACCCTGCTTTGGCCTAAGACAGATATGTTGATTTTTTTATTATATAGAAAGAATGAGAAAAATGGCTGAACATATAAGATTCCCTGATTCCAAATATCAAATATCATAAAGATGGGGTTAAGGGAGGAAACAAGCAATATTGTAAAAGAGACTCCTCTTTTACAAGCCACTGTCTTGCTTCATATAAAAAAGACTTTCTATATAGCCCAGTGTTTTCACAATCTGCATAGAATCCTGTCACTCCCATAAAAAAAGATCCTAGTTCCAAAAAGTTCAGAAAAAGGCAAGAAAGATCCAGGTCTGATGCCAAAAAGAATAATAAAACTAATGCACATCTTAGGAAAACAGGCACCATGGCTAATAAGTATGATCAAGTTAACAGCAAGGCCAAGGAGAGCCACAAGCCATGGTGCCTGTTTGCCACAAGCCACAAGCAGAGGCCCCCAGAAGTCCATAATATCATTAAATAGAATAGCATCCCATTAAACATTTGGACATTACATGTACATTCTGTGCTTAAAGGATCTGAATGATCCCAAAGTTCCATTTCCCTTTATCTAGCCCAGAAGGAAAGACTGTGCAGTAACAACCCCAGTTATTCAGGCCAGATTTTTACCCACATAATTCATATTGCAACTGTTTTGAAACAGACATTCACCTGCAGCTGACACCTCTTTTGGGTAATTCTGTGAAGATGAACATTGCATTTTAGCAAGCAAACCCAAGTGAATTCTGAATATCCACCCTGTTGAGTGAGGTCAAATATGTCTGGATAACTGGGAGTTCTTATAAATGAATCAATAGTCAAGAAGTCAATAGAAAGCATGATGGCAGAGACCATTTTTTAGGAATGGAGATTTAGATTGAGGGTATTTGAATAATTATGAGATAAAACAATAAATTGAGTCATTAGAACAAGGAGCATTCTGGCAGTTAGTTGGAAAGGCAGGTTTGATAGATAAAGAAGGCTACATCTTCAAGATTCTACTGCATATGTAACTGCTACATGAAACTACAGTTGCTAATGCCCTGACCTTGCAGTCACTCAGCTTGCAGAACTCTGGCGAGCTGCAGGATTGGGCTCTAAGAGTTTTATTTGGTTTACAAAACAACTGAGTAAGTAGTTATAAAAATGATTCAGTGTAAAATTTAGGATTGTGTACTAAGGAAGCCAACAGGATTTGAAGGCTGAGCACTTCACAGGACAAGACCCTTAGCAGGCTTTCAACGCTGATAAAATATGAGCATGTGAGTGGATGGAAGTTCAGTTCTGGGAAGGAAAAACAAGCTTGAAAGAACCTTAATGTACTCTGAACTGAATGGGAGCAAGGAGCAGTAAGATAAACCAACAGGGCCAGATCCTCAGCTGAGCAGAGCATGGAGGTGGAGGGCAAGATTGCTCCAAACCAGACTCTGCTGTTACTCAGAGCAGCCTAAGGCCATTTGCAAATATTTTATACTTGAAAATAGCTGGAACCTGCAGATTGATTAGTAAATGCTTCAGATTTAAGCCTTTATAATTCTCTAATTTTACAAGTGTCACCCATCCACAGCAACAGGTGGGGGACATTGATGGGGCCAACCATAAAAGAGGGACAATCCCAGAGGCAAGGGAGGGAGCCATTTGCCAAGGGACAACAGGTAGCTTCTTCCCTGCAAGTATCTGCTACTCATTGGCCAGCTGGGGAAGAGGGGTGCTGATTGGCCAGTATTTCCCACCTCTCAGGATTTAACCCAATGCAGGGGCCATGTGGAGCCCTCTTTCAGTTCTGTGCCAGCAGCGCACCCTACCCACCCAAACTAGGAACGGGAACCCCACCTGACACATGCTGCAGATCTATCTGATCACCTGTGTAGGGGTCAGAAAGGAACTCCCCCGCTGCCATTTTGTGGAAGATAATTTTTTTTGCCTTCCTCACAGCACCTGGAAGCCACAGTAGGTTAAGTAGGAACACATATGGTATCTAACTGAGGTTAGAGTGTGGGTGTTTACTCATTGCAACTTAACCACACTAGAAAGTGGCTGCAAGAGAATAAAATTAATGGTTCCATCCCAGTGCTAAAAGACCTGGGATTTTGGTGTTGGGTCCACCTGATAGGGTGTGACCTTGTGACCTTTGCGGGCCAAGGTCCACATCCTGCCGCACCTCTGGCCCCTTCTCAGGAGAGGGTGCTAGGACTCAGACACAGCTGAGTCTTGGGGGACAGGATAGCCTACCCCACATCATGGGTTATATGGTAAGGAGCACTGTACTGTGGTGCCAGTTACAAGTTATATGACAAGAAGCCCTATAGTCCCCGCACTGGAACCAATTAGATGCCTGGTATAGGGAAGTATCGGTGATGGGCAGGTAGCACCCCCAGCCTTGTGTTGAAGGTTAATAAAAGTTGCAGCCTGCTGCTTAATTCCATACATGTGTCTGTCCTCATTTTGCTGGCATGTCCACATCAAAGGAATGTATGGGTGAGAAACACAATCATGTCAGACTGTAATAAATGCTATCAGAATTTGTCTCTTGATTTGTTGCTGGAGTAGGCCAGATTCTAACTTTCTGACTTGGTCCCTATTCAAGCAAATTCTCATTGACTTCAGGTCTATTGACTGAAATGAGAGGTTTTGCCTGAGTAGACTGAATGAGAATTTAATTTGACCATATATATTTAACATTTTGGCCTTGCCACCCATGAACTTGTTTGCTGACAAGTAAATCCTCTCTTGGGAACTGATCTATCCATAGCTGTCTGTTTTGGGGGATTGTTACACAGTCTGCACTGTTTAACTTTATTCCTTGGTGCAATTGTTCCTCTTTTCACTAGGAAAAACTGCTTCAGGCATCTGTTCAGTTACTAACACATGGGAACATAAATTAGAGAAACACCTAACTATAAAAAGCAACTGATGAAGTGGGTATTCACCAATGAAAGCTTATGCTCCAATTAGGGTGACCACTCAGAAAATGTGAAAAGCTGGGACGGGGGTGAAAATAGGAGCCTATATAAGAAAAAACCAAAAATCAGGACTGTCTCTATAAAATGGGGACATCTGGTCACCCGAGCTCCAATACATCTGTCAGTCTATAACAGGAATCAGCAACCTTTCAGAAGTGGTGTGTTGAGTCTTCAGTTATTCACTCTGATTTAAGGTTTCATGTGCCGGTAATACATTTTAATGTTTTTAGAAGGTCTTTCTATAAGTCTAATATATAAACAAACTGTTGTTGTATGTAAATTAAATAAGGTGTTAAAAACATTTAAGAAGCTTCATTTAAAACTAAATTAAAATGCAGAGCACCCCGGACCAGTGGCCAGGACTCGGGCAGTGTGAGTGCCACTGAAAATCAGTTTGTGTGCTGCCTTCGGCACGCATGGCATAGGTTGCCTATCTCTGGGCTATAAGGACTTTGTTGCTTTTTACAGATCCAGAATAACATGGCTACCTTGCTGATACTTAACCCCTAACTGGAATCTTTGTGTCTTTATCATGAAACAGATAGCTAATAGTAGATTCACATACCTATTACATATCTGATACTCTTCTAAAAAAAGCTTAAGTAATTAGTCTTTGACTTCGGGGTTTCTTTCTGGATTGCCTGAGAATGAGATCCCCCAGACTCAGTCACTCCATCAACAGGAAGCGGTATTCTGACACCCACATAAAACTTCAAATATGACTTTGATGAAGGCAAATGCCTGACAAATTGTTCTGTCAAAAGCTATTAGCAATGAATCCTGCTAAATGTATTCTTACAATGTCCCCAAAGTTTATTGCTTTAAGCAGGGTTTTAAATACCCGGGATCCTTTTTTAATTATTATTTGAGTCTCACTGGGATTTAATACTCTGGAAATAAAGCATGAAGAGCAGGGAGGACAAAAAGGTGAAATAAATCTTATGTATTTTAAGAGCTCTGGGCTTTCTGGCTGTGGTGCTATAAGATCTCCCTTCTGTTATTTATATAAATAGTTTAATGATGTCTGACCTTTTATTTATCCCAGCTCCCTTGTGTCCTCCACTATAAGTTTTTCATAATTAGATTACCAGTAGAAACTTAAAATTCAGTCTGAGAGTCGTTATTATTCCTCCGGGAAGGTTTGTACAACAGATTAGAACGCTCCAAATAGTAACATTTGCCCCCTATCAATGGCCTGGCTCATCCCTGAGGGTCTGCACATTCGTCTACTCCTACCCGTGCAAAAAAATCGCTCTGTAGTGACACTGATCCCACCCCCTTGCTCCGAGTACAAATGTCCTTCCATATGGAAGTAGCTCCATGCAGCTTTAAGTGCATTCATGGGAGGAGCAGGAAACCATCTGACCTCTGACATTCTCTCCTGTTTCCCCCTGCTAAGACCTGTATTATGTCTATTTCAGACCCCTGTTTGGCTGCTAGTGACCTAAGAGCAGCGTGGCTCCTGATGGCTATAGTATGATTATGCATAGGAACTTAGAGAACTCTACTTTTAGGAAGTACGTGATGAAAGAAAACAGCATACGTAGAAGAAGCCTGAATTTGTCTTGGTTCTCTCCTTTTATGTTTGAACACTAAACACCTGTCGGGTGGGGACAGTTCCAATGCTGACACTAGCTAGGACAATCTTGAGCTGCCCTAATTTGTGTCCATGTTGCAACAACTTCTATGGGCTATTGTAGTGGCAAAGAATCACTGGAGTGCACCCACTCCAACCCCATCCTGCCTCAGAATCCTCCCTGCACAGATGACATTCAGTGATCTGAGGTGAGCCTGAGGATAAGTATGAATCTGCATCTCAAGCTAGATGCTAAAGAAAGCTGTTTTAGCAATTTAGTGAGAGGAATTCTTCCATCTGATTCAGTATTGAACCAATATCTTATTAACCTGCTGGGGGTAATAGGCTTATCAAGATACTATATTGTTCACGAGTTATAAACTTAACAACCTGAGTGCTTGTGATGCTTAAATAGCCAATGACGCTCTTCGTCCGAGAAGAAATGTTAACTCTGATCTAGAAAATTCCAGCTTTGGTCATTAGATTTTGCTTATCTAATTCTCCTGCAGTATCTTCTCCACTTGTTTTACAGCCACATTACAGTTTAGGACAGCAGCTCCTGTGCTCACTCAGTGTTGGCTGATTTTTAAGTGGTAGATAAAGTGATCTTTATATAGTTTGTAAAAGACTTTGGGATAATCTAAGATGAAAGGTACTAACTAAATGTAAGATTATTATCACATGTTCATTAATTAAGCACCATAATGTTTTGGGGGGCCTTTAAAGCTGACATTTT
Organism: Chelonoidis abingdonii; assembly: GCF_003597395.2. NCBI lineage: Eukaryota > Metazoa > Chordata > Testudines > Testudinidae > Chelonoidis > Chelonoidis abingdonii. The sequence continues at coordinate 94,116,052 of NC_133773.1, forward strand.
TCAGAATCTGTGGCCTCATGCTTAGTCTGGTACGAAGAAATGGAGTAACTAAGAACTGATTATTCAGTTCTCCTTTTAAACTGTTGCTCCCCAACTGAAGGATAATAATTTGTGTTGAACCAGTAAGCAAAAGTAGGGACCTTTTCTACCCCCCCCTTTTTTTTTTAAATTGCCCCCAGCTCTGTTTCTGGCCACAGATGTGTGCCCTTGGAATAATGATAATCAATATTGTGGACTGCACATCAGGCTGATAATCCTCAAGCCACTTTTTCCTATTAAGAAAAATTGATGAACAAACTCATCAGCAATGCTTCATTTGTGCTAGGGCTTGCCAGGGCTGAGCCCTGGCACCTCTAGGCTTGGCGGTTCATAGCCCCAGCACCTCTGGGCTTGCTGCATCAGTTATGAATGTAAAAAAATTTCTTGAATCCCAGCACCTAATTGCTTAAGCCCCAGAACCTCTTTCATTACAAATTAAGTACAGCTTGTCAGTAATCTGCTATTTATGGACACAAAAGATCATTCAGCAAACCTGGAAAGATCTCAGTGAGAACTTTAAGTTCTGTCTTCTTATAGTAAATTGAATTAATAAACTCTTGTATACTACATTTTAACTGAGGATCACAGAACACACACCAGAACAAGGGGACATTCAATGAAATTAATGGTGGCAAATTCAAAACTGATTGGTGAGAGGAAATACTTTTTCCATACAACACACAATTACACTATAGAACTCATTGCTATAGGAGATTGTGGAGGTCAAGAAATCAGCAAGATTCAGAGAGATATTGGACATTTACATGGATAATAAGACTATCCAGAGCTATCAAAAAATCTGAAGGCATATTAACTCATGCTTCACAGTTTAAGCCAGTCTCTAGTTACAAGACACCAGGATGAGACCTAATGTGGGGGGCAGATTATCCTACAGCTGCCTACTGTGTGGTTCTTATACATTCCTGTAAAAAATCTGGTGCTTGCTACTGCTGGAGGCAGGATACTTGGGCTAGAAAGGTTCAGGTCTGATCCCATGTGACAATTCTTATATTCCCCACAACCTTTGTATGAGTTAAAAATTTATAATTAATTTCCATTTTAGACATAAGGAAATGGAGGCACAGAAAGCTGAAGTGATTTGCCCAAGTTCACACAACTAGTAAGTGGCAGAACTGGAAATACAACCCAGGCGTCCCAAGTCCCAGTCTCATGCTCTAACCACTTCAAAAGGCCATTCAAAAAAGGCAGCTGTTGAAACCAACTTTTGTTTAGAAAATGCTCCAAGAAGAGGTTATACGCTTCAGATCACTTTGTGTCAAGCTCAAGCTAAAAGTAAACTTTCTGCAGACCTCCCCAACAGACAGTATTTCAGCTTTGTGCCAGGTTTAGCTGTACTTTCCTTCCTGTTAGTTTTGGCTCTTTGTGTATTAATCTGTTTTTCTTGTTTATTGCCCTTGATTTAATGTCAGTAAAACTGAAAACAAGTAGAACTATGTATTCTTGCTGCTCCAATCCTTATCAGTTTGATATATTTTGGCTTAATTTCTATCCTCTTTTTAAAAAAATTTAGAACACACATCATGCCATAATTAGTTCAGCAAATTACTCATGTTATGAGTCTTTCAACATTTACCTATGCGTATAAAGAAAACTCCATATATGAATCCTCCCTCATCCATGCATTCAAGTAGATGCTGAACCAACAAGAGGGGATGCCATTGTAGATTTGGTTTTAGTGGGTAGTGAGGACCTTATAGAAGAAATGGTAGACAATCTTGGTTTGAGTGATCATGAGCTAATTCAGTTCAAACTAAATGGAAGGATAAACAAAAAACTACAGGCCTGTCAGTTTGACATCTGTAGTATGCAAGGTCTTGGAAAAATTTTTGAAGGAGAATGTAGTTAAGGACATTGAGGTCAATGGTAATTGGAACAAAATACAACATGGTTTTACAAAAGGTAGATCATACCAAACTACATACATACCTGATCTCCTTCTTTGGGAAGGTAACAGATTTCTTAGACAAAGGAAACACAGTGGATCTAATATACCTCGTGTAGTGAGGCGGTCTGGGTCCCGCCGCCCCGGAGGGGGACAAGCCTCCCTGGACACCAAAGTGGGTGGAGCCAGCAAACCCTGCACCCACCCCTCAGAGGTAAAGGCGCAGGGCAGGAAGTATAGAAGCCCAGAGCTCACTTGAAGTTCAGCTACTGGAGAGACCAGATGCCTGTGGTGTAGCTCCCAGTGGGGAGAACACGGCGATCGGCAGCCGAACCGAGGACTGGCCAGACCAGCCAATGCCTGATGCTACCCCGAGCCCAGCAATGCTACCAAGCCTACCGCTTGCCCATTACCCAGAGGAACTGCCAGGCCTACCATTTGCCAGTTACCCCAAGGAGCTGCCAAACCAACCACTTGCCAGCTACCCCAAGGAGCCCATAGTGTGTGACCCCGTGGAGGATGCCATCTGGACCCAGGTACCAGTGCTGTAAAAAGGGCGAGGCGAGTGAGGCACTTGCCTTGAGTGTACAAAGCAGAGGGGCACAGCCCTACTGCGACTGGTGGCAGCTCTACCACCACCGATTCTTCGGCGGCAATTCAGTGGCGGGTCCCCGTTGGATGGAAGGACCTGCTGCCAAATTGCCACTGCCACTTCATTATTCAGCAGCCATTCCTTCCCTCCAACAGAGACTCAGGGACCCACCAAATTGCCAAAAAGCCTGGAGCCGGCCCTTGCCTTGGGTGCAAAAATTCCTTGTTATGGCTCTGCCAGGTACCTCTAGAGGGGGAGGTAGGAAGTAGCCAGGGGGAAGCTGACTTGAGTCTGGCTGCAAGACTGCTAGAGCCAATGTCAGTGTGTTGCAGTCAGGATCCCCACTGATCCAGCAGTGGGTCTTCTGCCCAAGTAGTGAGGCACTCTGGCTCCCCGCTGCCCCAGAGGGGGATGAGCCCCAGCTGAACTTCTCTACACCTCAATTTCAGTAAGTCATTTGATACGGTTCCACATAGGAAATTACTAGCTAAATTGGAAAAGATGGGGGATCAATACGAAAATTGAAAGATGGATAAGGAACTGGTTAAAGGGGAGACTACAAAGGGTCCTGCTGAAAGGTGACCTGTCAAGCTGGAGGGAGGTTACTAGTGGAGTTCCTCAGGGATCGGTTTTGGGACAAATCTTTTTATTACTGACCTTGACACAAAAAGTGGGAATGTGCTAATAAAGTTTGCAGATGACACAAAGCTGGGAGGTATTGCCAATACAGAGAAGGACTGGGCTATCCTACAGAAAGATCTGGATGACCTTGTAAACTGGAGTAATAGTAACTGGATGAAATTTAATAGTGAAAAGTGCAAGGTCATGCATTTAGGGATTAACAACAAGAATTATTGTTATAAGCTGGGGACACATCAGTTGGAAGTAACAGAGGAGGAGAAGAACCTTGGAGTATTGGTGGATCACAGGATGACTATGAGCCACCAGTGTGATATGGCCGTGAAAAAAGCTAATGTGCTCTTGGGATGCATCAGACGAGGTATTTCCAGTAGAGATAAGTAGGTGTTAATACCATTATACAAGGCACTGGTGAGACCTCATCTGGAATACTGTGTGCAGTTCTGGTCTCCCTAGGGTGACCAGATGTCCTGATTTTACAGGGACAGTCCTGATTTTTGGGTCTCTTATATAGGCTCCTATTAACACCCACCCCATCCCGACTTTTCACACTTGCTGTCTGGTCACTCTAGGTCTCCCATGTTTAGAATTCAAAATGGAATTGGTACAGAGAAGGGCTACTAGGATGATCCAAGAAATGGAAAACCTTTCTTATGAAAGGAGACTCAAAGATCTTGGCTTGTTTAGTCTAACCAAAAGAAGCCCGAGGGGAGATATGATTGCTGTCTATAAATATCAGAGGGATAAATACCAGTGAGGGAGAGGAATTATTTAAACTTAGTACTAATGTGGACACAAGAACAAATGGATATAAACTGGCCATCAGGAAGTTTAGCCTTGAAATTAGATGAAGGTTTCTAACCATCAGAGGAGTGAAGTTCTGGAACAGCCTTCCAAGGGGAGCAGTGGAGGCAAAAGACATACCTGGCTTCAAGACTAAGCTTGATAAATTTATGGAGGGGATGGTATGATGAGATAAATTGCCAAAATTAGGCTCTCTTTGACTATTTAGTGATAAATATGGCCAATGGCCTGTGATGGGATGTTAGATGGGGTGGGATCTGAGTTACCACAGAGAATTATTTCCTGGGTGCCTGGCTGGTGAGTCTTGCCCACATGCTCAGGCTTTAGCTGATCACCATATTTGGGGTGGGGAAGGAATTTTCCTCCAGGGCAGATTGGCAGAGTGAACACAGTAGGGAGTGGGGTGGCTTGACCTGGGAATGTCATTTAGTTTTACTGGAACTGTCTGCATGGGGGATGGGAGAGCAGGAGGTGACTTTAGGTGAGGGATCGTACCTGAGCCCGTAACCTGAGCCAGAAAGGGGGTGAGGCAAGGTGACACCTTTGCCCAGGAAACTGGACAAAAGGAGAGGGAGGAAAGGAGGGTTTTTGTTTCAGTTTTGGGCTGGCTGGGAAGAGGCAGGGAACCCCAGGTCTGGGGTCTAAGATCCTTGCCCCCCAGAGGGACCTGGAGGGGGGGTCCTGTACCTATAAGCCCTGTTTGGGACTGTGTTCCTGTCGTCTAATAAACCTTCTGTTTTACTGGCTGGCTGAGAGTCACAGTGAATCGCAGGAAGTGGGGGGTGCAGGGCCCTGACTTCCCCACACTCCGTGACACATAGACCCTGGGGTTTTTTTGCCTTCCTCTGCAGCGTGAGGCACAGGTCACTCACTGGAGGATTCTCTGCACCTTGAAGTCTTTAAACCATGATTTCAGGACTTCCATAGCTTAGACATAGGTTAGGGATTTGACACAGGAGTGGGTGGGTGAGATTCTGTGGCCTGCATTGTGCAGGAGGTCAGACTAGACGATCATAATGGTCCTTTCTGACTGTAAAGGGTATGATTCTATGATACTCATCCAAAAAAAAATCTGATACCCTGGTAGATAAGCTTCTTAATCCTTTTTTAGCCTTAAAGCATGCATCACAGCATGTTTGAACCCATCTCCCCTAACCCTGGAGAATGTTTTGTACTCACTATGATGACAAAAAGGTGACCTCTTAAGTCTTACTCTAGTAGATCACTCTTCACCTATACTGGATTATACCTGTGACATGATGCAACAAAAACATCTGTATTTAAAACCAAATGTATCCAGCTGTTGTCAGTAATTTCATTAGCAACTGTTCAACAACAACATTCATATAGTGCTTTACAGTTTCAAAGAATTGTACAAACATAATTATTCACTGAAGACGTGAGAGTGATTCAAGCAGAGGACATCGTCCTGTAAGATACTGAATGCACCTTAAATAGGAAATTGAGGTGCTCAGCACCTCTTAGATGGAGCACAGCATCTTGTCTGATAGTGCCTGCTGCCCAGAGTTACTTTGTCCTCTGCATGCAGGTCTTCACAAGAGGAAAAAGAGCCCTGAGATAATCGCATCCTACAATACATAATGATCAGAACACAGAGTACTGACAAAATGAAAAGAAAAATACACGGTCCTAAGAAAGAGCTGGTATGCGGGGGTCAAATTACAGTTCAGTGCTTTAAACACAACTTCAAAATGCATGACAGCTGGTAGAGTGTGTGTCAGTTTATTGCTGTTGTACTACAGATTTAAATCATATGTTACCTCACCTTTTTATAGCTTCCAAGGAACCACAGCTGGTTTCTGAAGTTTTAAAATTGGTCCAGCCTATGAGAATTCAAGCCATTGAAAATCAAGGTGTATAGACTCCTGGCTTTGTTTTCATCTGGCTCAAATCAACTGTAGCAGTACAGGTTTAATTAGCATGTTGAATTCCTAAGGGAAATAAGGCACTTTATAGTTATGTTTTCACTGAAGGCTGCATGCCAGATGCTGTCCACTTAAATCTATACATTTTGGACTCACAATAAGAAGGAGCAATAGACAAGTAATAACTATTGCAGCAGAGGATTTGATGGGACCCTGTTTTCCTGCCTTGTACAGTCTCAACAATTTTAAGGAATTTGCTATGGAGCCCCCTCCCCCGCCCCCGCATAAGAGTAACTAAACAGGCTACTTTTCATTGATTTGGAGTTTCCTTTAAAATGTTCCAGTTCTGCCAAGAGTCAATAAATAGGTGTCTTATCACAGATCAGGACCATGGGTGCTAGAATCAGGGGTGTTGCCAACCCTGTGGCTTGAAGTGCTTTCATCATACAAAGGGTTTAGTTTGGTTCAATGGCTCTCTGCACTGCCCACTATACAAATTGTTCCAGCATCCCTGATCAAGACAGTATTGCCTTACAGATACTCACAGTCAACATGAGTTTGTAAAGGTGAGATGATTTCATTCTACCCTGCCCTGTATCAGCGTAATGAATTTCAACCCCCTTGAATGCCAGGTTTTGTTATTTTGCTCCATACTTACAAGAGATGTTGCACATCTAGGTGAACATACAGAAAGGCATTTGATGCTCCCACAAACAAATCCAGGCCTTCCTGTTTGATCTCAGAGCTCAGATACCGGAAGAAGGTTTAGAGTACCAACAGATAAATGGACAAACCAAGCATGTCACCTTGTTTCAGAATTCAGGTTGAGACACAAGTCACATATACGCTACAGAAAGCTATCCACTACTCCAGTGTGGAATGTTTCCCTGTACATAGAGATTATTTTGGTCTGTCTCCACAGATTGTGAACCCTGTTAGAACTCTATGAGCAACAATTTAGCTGGCTCTACTCCCACTCTAGACAGGACCTTGTGACAAGGTTGGGACTCACCATTGCAGCATCGCCTTCTAGTTGTCTCCAGGAATTAGCTCAGTCCAGTGGAGCGCCCTCTCCTGCTGGTGTCCTGCCCATTGTTTCACCCTTGGTTGGCATCTAAGTCCATGTCATGCCTCAACTCGCTGCATCCTCCTCCAGACCACTGCCCTCCAGAAGTGCCCCCAAGTCTATCTACACCCGCTTCTGAAGGGGAGGGGGTGATCAGCAGTCTCTCTGCACCCCAGCCGTCATGTCCAACCATGCCCCCAAAGTCTAATCCCTCCTGTCAGGAATCTGGCATAGTCTATGATGGCCACTCCCCTGCAAGCAGAGGACCCAGGCCCACCCTCTACTCTGGTCCCAGCCCAGGGACTCTCCAGTGGCAGCCTCGCTGTCCTCCTCATCTGTCCACTTCCCTGGGCCACTTCCTCTGTGGCCCCTTGCACCTGCTAGGCCCTTCCCTTCAGGGCCCTGGCAGGCTACAGGCTAGAGCTCCCTTCTGCTCCTCGAGCCTGGCCTACACTGCTCTGTCCACAGTGCTAGTCTCCCAGCTCTGGAGACAAACTTTCCCCTGTTGAAGGCCTGGGACAGATTACCTGCTCCCTTCCTGGCAGCCTTTATATAAGGCTGAGCCTGGCCCTGATTGGCAGTCTCCAATCTAGGCCTCGATTGGCTCCCAATAAGCCCTTCTCTAATTGGCTGCCCATCTGCACAGGCACACAAGCCTGCTGCAGCCCACACTCTCAGGGAGTGGGGCAGTTGCCCCACTGTAGGCCTGAATGACGATGAAGTCAAGGACATAGAAACCAGATAGCCTATTTTACCACACATATGTGTTTGTAAGGCTTTGAGGGAGATGATTTCCAATTAGTTTACAAAGCCTTTTTTCTTCATCTTTAGTAAAGGGTAACCCTCACCTCTGCAGTACTCAGTGTTTGCACTGATCATTTGGATCACTGTATATTAAAGTTTCTTGCTTTGGGATACATAATGCAGAACAGTGGATGGTGTTACACACTGTAGATGTCTCATATTGCTACTTTACCTTTTTCTGGATGGAAAGCAGGAGATCTGCTCATGGAGAAGACTTTCCATAGACTCATACAAGGGAACAATCCAGCTCATATGAACTAATAACCTGGTGCTGTGAGTGCTGAGTGCCTTCAGTGCCAACAGGAATTGTGGGTGCTCAGAACCTTCCAAGAGACCATCAACATCTTACAGTATTTCATCTTTATGTCTCAGATTCTATTTCCAAAGCCACCATTGCTCTACACTGATTCCTATAATGAAAAGAATTTTAGTCCACAACACAGACACAGGCAGCTCACAAACTAATGTATGCAAAACCTTAATAAATTGTTGCAGCAAAAAACAATATAAGTAAATCCAGTTAGTCATGTCTGAATATCGGTGACATCATAGCAGAATTTTATGGAGCCTTCAGGATCCATCGCTAACTTCCAGCACCCAGCAGCTGACCTTCCAGTGATCTGCTGTACACCATCTATCCATCTCTTAGCTACTCATCCCCTACCTATTAGAATGACCCACCACCATTCTTTCCATGATAACTTTCTTTAGGTTATTTCCATCTCTATGCCTAGTGTGACCAAAGTACATATATTTATATCTGTTGATTTTCAGCTGGAGGGACTGCTTCTCTTCAATAATATTTCTAACATAGGCATTTAGGAGGTTTTCCATCCAGGAGTTATGCGTAAGAACGTAAGAACAACCATACTAGGTCAGACCAATGGTTCATCTAGCCCCATATCCTCTCTTCCGACACTGGCCTATGCCAGATGCTTCAGAGGGAATGAAGTCGGTTGAGAGATGGCCACCAATGGAAATCCCAACTCCTTCCACTTTGTCAAAACCTTTCAAGGCTTGATTTATAATAAATTCTACATATATGTTAAAGAGGCTTTGGGACAAAATACACCCTGGTCTCATACCTGCCCCATGAAAAACCTCTCATTGTTGCCAATTGCTGGTCACACAGTAGTATGTGGTTGGCAATACGGACTTGTGATGTGTTCAATGAGATGCCTTGGATTCCCCACATCTGAGAATATCCTCCAAAGACCATCATGTTGGATGATACCAAATGCTTTTGAATAGTCAATGCAGCACATAATCAATGGGTGAGTGTATTTTCTGCATTTTTCAATGATGTGACAGATATTCATGATTTGGTCAGGTGCAACTTGGCCCTCTCTGAAACGAGCTTGTTGTGGTGGTAGTTCTGCTTCTATTTTTCTTTTCATGCGATCCTGGATTATGTACAGCAGAACTTTGCTCACCTGTGATATCAGGGAGATAGTCTGATAGTTATTATACTGTGTTACGTTTCCCTTCTTTGGTAAAAGCAGAAAGATTCCCTTCATTCAATTCTCCAGCCAATTCCTAGTCATCCATACATCATTACAAATTCTCCACATAATATCAGTACCACTTTGTTCACCAATCACTTTTAACAATTCCACCGACACGTTATCTACCCCTGGTGCTTTCCCAGGCTTCACTGTCTGAATAGTAAATGCCACTTCCTCTCACAGGATTGAGGATTCCAGCTCCATACTCTGTTTTCTATCATCCTCTATTACAAGTGGCTCTGGTGAGGCCTATGGATTGGCACAGTAATCTCTCCACCTGCATTTAATATCAAATTCAATGAGCACTCTGCATCATTGATCTTTTATTATATTTGATCACAGAGAAAACCTTTTAGTAAGAAGTCTGATCACTGTGAACATATCTTTTATATTATTATTCTCAATATAGTCATTCATCTTGTCTAGTCTGCTTTTAAATCTGTCTGCTCAGTTCCTTCTCTCCTGCGTTCTTCTTTCTCCAAGATATTCTTTTTGACTTTGTCATTTTTCCACTGACTGTTTGGAATATGTGCTTTGGCATTTTTGAGCATAATAGTTTTCATTTAATCCAAAATGTGTTCAGGTTGCTCTCCTCTTTCACCTGTGGTGATGCCTCAAACCCATTCTGGGCAGAACTTATTGTAAGGCCCATCAGGTCTCAAATCCAGACCTGCCAGGTAGTGGACATCTCCATACTGCCACCCAGCAGCAGCTATAACTAGCTCATGCTTCACTACCCACGACCTGCTGAGAACACAGACTATGGGCAGTCCCACACCAGCGGGGTCTGATAGGCAGCAACCTCATGGCTCCTGTTTGGCTCTCCACCCTTTATAAACACCAGGAGCATTTCAGGAAGCAGGGCCGGCTCTAGGTTTTTTGCTGCCCCAAGGAAATGCTGAAACAAAAACAAAAAACAAAAAACTTCTGAGATTGCAACTGCTGCCCCCGGAATGCTGCCCCTGCAATTGTGCCGCCCCTAGCATGTGCTTGGTTTGTGGTGCCTAGAGCCGGCCCTGCTAGGAAGGGTTCAGGTAACAGCATGGATCTCCTGAGCCACAACCATTCCTGTTCTTGAACTTCTGGCTTTGACCTTGACTTGATTTGGACCTCTCCTTCTGACCTGGACCCCAAAACCTGACTCAGACTCTGATCTTTGGTATCAGCCCCAGCCTGGAACTTGGCTATGAACTCCACTGATACTCTCAGCCTCAGTTTGACCCTACTCTGACCCCTTGGTCCCAACTGTCCTTGTCAGGATCCTGACAGTTAAATAATTTTCATTTACTCTGGACTAATTCAAATGCAGTGGACCTGTCAAACATCATATCTTTTTAAGTATTAATTTTATGTATGAGGCTAACAGCTGACGACAGTCTGACCCCCTTTCCTCTATCTCCAGCATTGCTGTATCATTACATAGTTGATTTGGTTCTTTGTTATGCCATCAGTTGACCCCCATGTGTATAAAGTATAAGATGTTGAGTGAAACTGATATTTGTAATAACCCAGTGATTAGAACAGTAGAATTCAACTGAATGCCTTCCTCTCTCATTTTGTGAAACCAGACTATTATTTCCCATTATTTCTTTATGAGAGCTTGCAGCTTCAACTTCTGCATTCAGGACCTGCATTCCAAGGGTGATACCTTTATTTGTTTTATTAGTAAGTGTCTCTTCAAGTCATTCATAAAACTGATCAACCATGGCCACAGCTGCATCTGCAGTCATAAGAGTGTAAACCCATATGATCAACATATTGACTGGCTTTGTTCAAAGGCAAACTGTAACGATTCTATCACTGACTGGATTACATCCAAGCACACGCTTTGTCTTCTTGGATAAGATAAAAGCAAGCACATTTTCTCTCATTCTCTAGGATCCTGAATAGTACTTTGTGTATCCATCCATAATCATGAAATGACCCTTCTCCTTCCAATGCAGCTCAAAGATTCCATTTATTGCTATCTTACATCTTTGGTAATCAATGGCAAGCTTCCCATTATATATACTACTCACACTCCATGTTCCTACTCATTCGTTTATGAAGATTCAGGCCATTCTTTTCCTCGGTGCAAACATCAGGCACTGTACTTCCTAATGGATGTAGTTCAGTACCATCATAACTACAATATGCACTCTGAATGGCTGGAGCTTCCTCCCCAGTACAATTATATAAATACAATGTACAGTAATTGTAAAAAAAAAAACATGGGAAGGGTATAAACTTTCCTCCTTAGCAGGCTACTGTCTTTCAATATAAAGTAACTCTGGCTGCATTAGTCAGACTTGCACAATGTTTTACATTGCCTCCTCAGTTCCCACTGAAGTCAAGCAGTGTTCAGTACCTTGCAGGTTTGGGCCCTAACTTATTCCCCTGATGCTGCAGTGTAAATGTGACCTAGCTCCTTATAAAGAGACCCTTTTAGTGCAAGCCTGGAAACAGAAGAGTGCTTCAGTAAAGAAGGCCCTTGAACTAGAGTAACAGTTTCTGCTATCACAAAGGTTTACAGTGTGCTCAATCCCCTGAGACTGGAGATAAGTAAAGTGACTGTACACCCTCATTTCCAAGGTCATAGGCTTATGCAGATGCCAAAGTTATTTCAGAGTAAGCACAGGATGAAGAAAGCAGAAGTGAGAGGAGGCAGGAAGCAGAGATAGTAGTAACCCAGGGGCAACAGGAAGAGAGGGAGAGGAGACTAAAGAATAGACAAGAGACAAACACAGCAGGTATTAACAAAAATAATATCAATCCCTCTCTAGATTGTTGTCATGGGAAGGTGACCACAATTCAGTGAGAGCTCTCACTACAATCTTTTAACTAGATATATTCAAAATTTTAGTTACACACAGGCCTTTGGCTGTAATCTAACACCTTTTTGACCAACTTCTAGACAGGTATTATTAAATATTTGCTTCCTTGGTATATGTATAACTTCCACCAGATGTGCTCTTTTTTTGTAACTGCCTTTGGCATGTGATTGGTTACTGTTTCTGTGTGTAGACTATCCTTTCTTTATTCAAGATTTCTGCATTTCTTTTCACATCCATTTCTCGTCACCTGTGTAGCCATGCTATAGACTGACTAGCCCTTTGAGCCAAACTGGGCTCAGCCTTGCCCATGATTTAGCAGATGTCCCTCAGCCTCACTGATGAGCTAGCAATACAAAGACTAATTAGTGACCTCAGCTGGGTGTAATGGTGCTTAATTAGAAACTGACCCCAACTGTGGTGGTGAAGCACTGGAGTCCTATTTAAATAGAGCTGGGAACTTAGAGGAAGGCAGGCCTTAGAGGGGGGAATAAGGGGTGTTCCCTGTTGGATGAACCTGAGGAAGTTAGGCTGAGAGCCCCATAGAGAGCAGAGCAGACTTCTGTGGGGGAGTCCTGAGCTAGGGCCAGTGAGGGTAAGGGAAGAGAAGAGATGCTTAGGAGGTGCAGAAGAGCAATGAGTTATAAGAGCAGCTTTGCAGGGGAAAGATCCCTAAGGAAAGCCATCAGAATCCCTAGGGGGAGAGAGGCAGCAAGGTGAGACAAGCTCTGCAGAGACCAGGACAATGGGCCAAGAAATAGAGGACTCTGGAGCCTAGAAGAGCAGAGGGACTATTAATATGGGTATCTGATTTTTGGACTTTGAGTTGGACTTTTAGATACCCCAGAAGGGGTTTGAATTGAGCTTGAGGTGGCCAGAGGGTTGAGCCACAGAAGACCAGAAAGCAGGAGCAGATGGGCTGTGGGAGGTGCTGGAGCTGAGGATACTGGTGCCATTACACATGAACCTTAGGTGACACTCTAAAGGTGTGCCCCATTACAAGCCTTTTTATTTTTGTCTTACATTTCATTAGCAAGATTAGCAGCCAGTAGAGAAACCCCATTAAGTGCCAAAGTAAACAACAATTGGATTGACTTGGTTCTCCGTTTTAGTGCAATGCTGACCCTGCAGATCAAAGCTGGCTCCGATCCACATGTCCCATCTCAAACAGTGATCACAACATAGGTCATGAAGACTCTAAGTCTTGTCCACAATAGCAATTTTCTTCTCATGGTTCTGTTATCAGTGCAACTTCAGTAGGGTGGGAGTGTTAACATACACAGTTTTAATCACTCACTTTGGGCAGGTCTGGATGACAATAATAAAGACACTTTTGGCCACCAGCACTTTGTCTGCACTGGAGATGCCCTTGTTTCTAGCACTATCGGGAACTGGAAGAAAGGAAAAGCTGGGGTAGAACAGCCGATATGGTTATCTGGCGTGAGAAACGTCCTATGTCAGCAATGTTCGTTTCTTTCCTTCTTCTGTAGCTGTTAGCAATGCCATTACTATCTCCACACCTCTGCCTTTTTCCAAACTTTTACCAGAGGATGTCCTTTGAAGTCAGTGAGATTACTCACATGCTTACCATTAAGCATATGCGTATCTGCTTTTCTGGATCAGGGCCAAAGTGCCCAGCACCATGCAGGATCAGGAACATGCAGATCCCTGCAATGTAGCACAGAGAGATGCAGTGTCAGTTCACCTGGCAACAGCACTAAACAGCTCTGATTTCATACAGTGTTGGACTAATTAAAAAACAGTAGCAGCATTTGAAAGCAAGATGCCTTCAAGCAGGGCCGGCTTTAGGAAGCGCGGGGTCCGATTCGAACAGTTTCGACAGGGCCCCAGCAGGGATGACTGAAAAAAAAAAACACGTAAAAAAACATATGGGGCTTGTACTCACCGGGCAGCGGTCTGAGTCTTCAGCGGTGGGTCTTTCACTCACTCCGGGTCTTCGGTAGCATTGAAGGACCTGCCACTGAAGACCCAGAGCACTGCCAGATGAGTAAAAATTAAAAAGGAGCCTCTAGCCAGGGAAGGGATTCTCGGCCACTTGCCCCAGCCACCAGCAGCTCTGCTGCTGGGCGCCGGGCCCTCTTAGGCGTGGGGCCCAATTCTGGGGAATTGGTGGTATTGGCCTAAAGCCGGCCCTGCCTTCAAGCAATCATTCACTCTTCCAGCTAACTGAGAATTAGGTATGTGGAATTACCCCACCTCCCAGTGAGGATAGTAACCACTATTTTATTCATCCTTCTGTGCTCGGGGGAATATATTTTAAAACCATCACTGATACAAATTCTACAAAAGATGAATAACAACATACCTATTGAGGTATGCCATTTTACAAAAGTCACCCCGGCAGTCGGAGAGCAGACAATGGACAAACACGGCCACTCCCCACTGCAAATAATTGGTTGTCACAATAATCCTGGTATAGTTCACCAGAATGTTGCACATTTGAAACACCTAGTGAGTGAAATTGTGGCTCCATTAAAGTCAGTGGGATTTTTGCCATTGGTTTCAATGGGGCCAAGATTTCACCTACTATCTTCAAGGGCTACCTGTAGCAAATAGTGAGCCCTGCCTGCCACCTACAGATCTACTAAAAGGCAGCAGGAAGAAGTTATAATGATTGGAGGGGAGGGCCTAAAACCAGTCAGCACATGTAGGGGCAGCTCTAGGCTTTTTGCCGCCCCAAGCACGGCAGGCAGGCTGCCTCCAGCAGTTTGCCTGCGGAGGGTCCGCTGGTCCCGCGGCTTCGGGATGCCTGCGGAAGGTCCACCAAAGCCGCAGACCAGCGGACCCTCCGCAGGCAAACCGCCAGAGGCAGCCTGCCTGCCACCCTCGCGGTGCCGGCAGAGCGCCCCCCACGGCTTGCCGCCCCAAGCATGCGCTTGGGGTGCTGGGGCCTGGAGCCGCCCCTGAGCATTTTTCTGGGAACAAGATTTGTAAATGTGTTCACTGTGCTGTTATATTTAGCTGTAGGATTTTAAGTTAAAAAAAAAAAGTGTGAGACTTAAAACAAGCTTTCCTGTCTGCTCTTTGGTTACAAAATGAATTGGCACAAGTGTCTCAAAAGAAGCCAGTTTTAGAAGAGGAAATAATATGAGAACTCAGAATAAAGGTCTTGATGAAAAACTTCATGATCTCATTTAGCCCAGCATAATAGCCTGAGTTACTGCCTTGGAAAGAAGAGTCTCTATTTGCAACTGGGTGTGGAGAGAAAGAGCTCCATATTCAAATCATATTTGCCAAAAGAAAAAAAACCTCAGTAAAAAACAATAAATCCTTTAAGCTAAAACTAATCAGACAGTAAAGAATTGGGGTTAAACAACACCGTCTGAATTAAAATCAGGTGATGGGCCATGGACTGGTGCTAGAATGACCAGATGTCTCAATTTTATAGGGATAGTCCCGATTTTGGGGTCTTTTTCTTATATAGGCTCCTATTACCCCTCACCCGATTTTTCACATTTGCTGTCTGGTCACCCTAGCGAGGGTATACCAGTGAAAAGGTTAACCTGGCCCTTTCTCCATACTATGTGTAGCATGGAAATTCCAAATATTATCTACATTCATATTTTAAGTAGTACAGATCCTCATCCAGGGATTATTTGCTATACCATATTCACCAAAATAATGAAATCTGAGCTGCAGTTTGCTACAGCTTTTCACTTTTCTGGGTAAAGATTTCCTGGTTTGATCTCTCTTCTCCTCAGAAAGATGATTTATGTCTACCTGCTGCTTCTTATGCAGGCCTGATGGAAAAACCTATCACCTACGCCAATCACATTTTCCTCATTTCTTGCACATTGTGATTCAGAGGGTCTGACCATAAACCAGCCTGCCTTTGCTCCTGCCATGCTTCCTCCAAAGGCACCAGGTGCTTTTGACTGCATTAACATTTCCTCACACAGTTTTTGTATGGCACATATCTGAGATACGTACCTGCCCTTCAACTGCATCCTTGCTGATAGGATAATCAAAGTCTAAGAGACCTCACAGGCAGAAATGATAAACGCTCCTTCATTAGCCTTGCTAGTCATGCCTGATGAAATTGACTTCAGTTACTAACTTCTAGAGCAGGGACTTCATTAAACCAAGACTCCCTGCTCAGCATGTTGGCTAACTTGGGTACTCCTCAGGCCCAACCAGAGGCTCAGGCACGCAAGGCTCATTTCCTGCCTGTTGTTCTGCTATGGATATTCCTCAAGTGCTTGCACTGTCTCCTTCATTACCCCTGTTACTGTCTGTTTCTGTCTTTGCTGAATTTTAAAGATTCAGCTCTTGTCTGACCCATGTGAAGTATGCTCTCGCTCCCTTTCATTCAGATTGTCATTCCTGCTCCGATTATCCCTTGCCAGGTTCACCTCCTTTACTGTGATTACAACCCGGAGGGGATAAACAGGATCTTCTAACCCATACAATTCCAAGTCTGTTTTTTTCCTCCCTGCTTTTGATCAATGGAGATGCTTGAGCTGAAGACCTCTGGGTATAATAGAGAGGGAGCTGCTAGCACAGCATTGCCTGTGAGGGTCCCTCAGCCATAGAAATCAGCCCTTTCCTTTGGCCTAAAAAAGTCCAAATTTGTTGACCTTCAGGGCATGTTGCAATGTCCATCTGTTTTCTCTAGCTTTGGGGGAAGGGGGAATAGGATGAGATCTGGGAGGGAGTGTTAAATGGGATTTTTTTTGAATGACGGTGTTCTAGCTATTAATTTTCATTGCAGTTTTTATGGCAGTAATATGCTGCTGGGTTTCATTCGATCTGGTTCCTTTTTTGTATGAATTTTTAAGGTTTTTAATGTTATGTCTACAGCATCAATGCCCTGATTTTCAGAAATACTGAGTTCCTATTAGCTTCAGTGGAAACCATAGTTGCTCAGCACAGCAGAAAAACAAGCTGCTAGAGTCTAGGCTAAATTTTTTAATGTTATAAATAAAAATAACTTGTCACCATCTCTAGTTTCTTTGCTAACATCAGCAACATTTTGGTTCTTGAACATATGATAGTCTTATTCCAGAAAGAGGTAACTTATAGCTGACACACTCACTTGGTTGCTGATAACATAGACTGGCTAACGAAGTGAATCCAAGATACTTCTCAATCAAAAATAAAGAATAACTGGAACAGTTTCCTCCCTTTCCCTTGCTACAGAGCTCAAAGCAGATCCTCTGAAGTGTTATTTTTCACTGAAGCACAGATGGGCGGCATCTTAAAGTTTGCAGAACTGTGCTGACGACTCAAAGAGTTTATTATTCTTAAGTGTGATTAGTGTCAGACCACTGCAGTCCCAGTACTATCCACGCTCTTCACATTTCATCAGCCCTTCCTAATCTGGACTCATACCACAGCACAGACTCCGAGACCTTTGGGTGTTGAGAACAGGGATATTCCATACTGAGTTAGAAGAAGCCCAGAAGGAAAAACAGTTTTGCATGTGAGGTTTTCTTATCCTTATCATAAGATGCATTACATAAACCAGGACTATGCCCAGAATTGTATCTCAATTCATAGTAAGCCTGTAAGAAAGGATATGTGCAACTAATGGGAAACAAATGTCGATTTTGGCAAAGCTTGCAGCTAACGTCAGTTATTTTTTTTCCCCTTATTGCTAAAGAAATTGTCATAATGAGACAGTCTCATGGGACAGATTGACTGCAGTCTTCTGGCTTTCTCTTAACCATTTAAGTGCTTCTCTGATATACAACATATGCCACTGAACTTATCGCTATGGGTCAAGAAAAGAAAAAAAATCACAGACGAAATCAAGTTCTTTTTCATTAAAATATATAGTGTTCATGGGAAAGAAGTTCAGAATTGAAAATGCAAATATGCATCCCAGTTTGGAAGTTCTAAGTAATTAGAACGTAACTTCTAGCCTGTATGTTGTTGAATTTGGGTCAAACATTGAACAAGACCAACTGATTGCTTAAAGAAAATGTAGCCTGGGGACCTGCAAAGTCATTAGGTGTAGTGTATAGCCTCAAAGCGATTTAGTATATAGGGAAATTATTGTTCATTTGTGCTTCCTAGGAAAGAAAAATACCATAAATACTAGCAAAGAAGCTACCACAAATGATTTAGTCAGCAGTAGAATGGTTACCACCATATACTAACCACATCAAGGCAAATATATGCTTGATAAAGAAAAGTAATATTAAGAGTTTGCCTTAAACTCAGTAATGAAAAGGGAGTCAGGGACAAGACTGAAACTCCTTCTGTGAGCCAACTCCCAGAGCAGCACATATGGGGCCTGTGCTTGTAATCATGAGACAGACAAAACTCCTAGTGAGTTTTCCCTGCGTCAGGGCTGCAGGCTCTGACCTACTGAGGCCTTGTCTAAACTAGGAAAACTTGGCATACTCACCACCATTTGGTTCCCAGCACACTTGTAACGCTCTAGACATCCACTCCCGAAGGTGCACGGGGTTCACATTACTATGCGGAATACACTTGCTCTGAGAGAGGCTAATGATGTGTGGTCCTCCCAAGTGCCAATTTTCACTGGTCCTGTGCCAGCAGCAATGGGAATCACTGGGATAGGAGCCCCAGCAGCGGGACTAGTCTTCTCTCTAACACCCTACATTCTAGTGCAAACTTATCAGCCTTCCCTCCACTCACTTAAAAAGGCCTTTCTTCCCCTTGCTGGCCTTCTCCAAACAGAGATGTTTCCAAGAATTCTGTTTGTCTACAATGAGCAACTTCTGTTAGACCAATGAAGCTGATCACAACCTGCTTCCCTCCATTGTTCTGATTCCCACAGTTTTCCTTTCCCCTCATTTTTCTTTTATGTGTGACATCTAATTATATGTCCTTTGCTAGCCCAAGGGGGAGATGCCTTACATGAAGCCAGGGGCATTCAAAACTGAACCATAACTTATTTTTATTGCAGTCCTTGGTATTGCAGAACACCCTCTATCATCTCAACCTCCAATTACTTTTGAAAAGCTCCAGCAGAAACTTTTCTTGCTAAAGCACGGAATAAGAGTTGAGCCTTTACCCTGGTTTTCCTTTTGGGAAAAGGACTTTGAAATGGCCCTGATTCCCTGGGACTTCTTAGAATTTCTCAGTAAATGATGGGAGGTTGACCTCTTCAACCACAATTCTTCTAGGTTTGCATGAAGCAACCACAACACTGCAGTACACTGTAGTGTAGATGTGGGACAAAACTGCACCTGACACGGCATAATCACTGCAACACACTGCCCTGTTGGTATGTACAGCAATGTTATCCCATCTCTTCAGTTACCAATAGTTGAATCCTTGTGTCGACACAACTCATGTGTAACATAACACCCCCAATGCTTGGGTACAAGCAAGTAGGTTGTCTTAAGTGCAAAGCTTCTGCTTGCAATAAAAATCTTTTTGATGTAATGTGGGGTTTGAATATTCTCCACTGACCCAGTCAAGAGTAACAACTCCACTTTTCTAAAAGAGCTACAGTACTTGGGGACACTATCCACAGAAACAAAAAAATGGTAGTACATTAGTTCCCATCACCTGCAAAGTTTGATGTAGAAGACAAAGTCACTTTTCAGTGAAAGAGGAGATGAAACCACATTCCTGTAAACTCAAAAATGGCTAAACACTTCAACTGATGTTTCAGTGATGTCTTCCTCTCAGTAAAAGCAGCAAAGAGTCCTGTGGCACCTTATAGACTAACAGACATATTGGAGCATGAGCTTTCGTGGGTGAATACCCACTTCGTCGGATGCATGTCATCCCATGCATCTGACAAAGTGGGTATTCACCCATGAAAGCTCATGCTTCAATACGTCTGTTAGTCTATAAGGTGCCACAGGACTCTTTGCTGCTTTTACTGATCCAGACTAACACGTCTACCCCTCTGATACTCTTCCTCTCAGGTGGCTAGATAGGAAATTTACCTCAATATCTACACATATAATGCAGCCTTGCAGATTTGTGTTCTACCACTCTCTTGATTGATTTTTTTGTTATCATTCATACGGGCTCACTCAGAACAGCCTTTTATTTTGTTTTTCCTGCAAAGGAAAGATATGAAATAAACTATTTGTGAGTCTTACAGAATTCATGCATCATTCCAGCTATCTCTTGCTTCCTGTGGACAACGTGTTGATTTATTAGGGCTGTCAGGAGACCTTCTCGGACTGTACTTCCAGTAAGAGACTAGAAGGGAGATTTAGCCGCATACTTCCCAGATGTCCAGTGGCTCCAGCTACATGGTATCTGTGTAAATATCAGCAATAAACTTCTGACTCTGAGATTAAATAGGGTTTCTTTTTTTCTCCTTTACCCCGTGTTTGGGCGCTGTGCAGCCAAATATTTTAAAGACATTTGTGGAATCTTTTGTTATGGAAGCTTCTGAATACTCTTCATTTCTGAAATATGTTTAATGGGAACCCCTGACTGCCAGATACAGCATCATTAGAGTTCAAGGTTGTGACGTCACAGACCTGCCCTCCCCATACAGGGAATATGCAGAAAGAGAGCCTGGTCTAATGGTTGAAAACCGAGACTGGAAGTCAAGATTTCTGGAATCATTGTATGACTGTGGGAATATCATAGAGTTTAGGGCCAGAACGGACCTCCAGATAACCTAGTCTGACCTGCTGTATATCATGGGCCAGTAAACATCACTCAACCCAACACTAAGCCCAACAACCAGAATTAGACCAAAACATTACAGCCTTCAGAGACTAAACTGTAGTGTGCTGCAAGCAGAGAATAGAAGGGAGCAAGTGCAACAATGCCTGAAGCCTCTGCAACATCACGGAATTGATTCAGTGAGATACCCAGATGGTCCTAGCAAGGGACCCACACCCCATGCTGTTGAGGAAGGCAAAAAAACACAAAGTCTCTGCCAATCTAACCTGGTAGAGAATTCCTGCCTGACCCAGAATATGATAATCAATTAAACCCCGAGCAAGTCACTTGAGGCTTTTCTAAATGGGATGTTACTGGGCAGCGAGTCAGGATATGAATCCACAGCACACTAGCTTGCTGTAGAGTACTGTTATGCAGGGACACTGCTACAGCACACTAGATGTTCTGTAGCATACTTTGATGTACAGCTGTTTGAAATAGGAGTATAACAAAGCACTCTACAGAACTTCCGGTGCACTATAGCAGTGTCAATATGGCCCATGACGGCATGGCAAGCTAATGGGCTCTAGATTCATACCCTGGCTTGCCGTGCAGTAATGTCCTGTGGAGAAAAGCCCTTACCTTTTCTGTGTCTCTGTGTAGGGGATAAAAATGATCTCCCAGAAGTGTTGTGTGGGTTAAACTAATTGTTTGTAAAGTGTTTTTAGAGACACCATCACAATTCAGGACAATGGCACCTGTATTTTCCCTCCGTGGTCCAGGACATACTTGCGTGGCCCAAGGACATCTGCTTGCTTTCTCTTCAGAGATAGTTAACAGGTGTAATTGCTACAGTTAAAAGGTATCACACCATTTCCCAGGCAAGCCTATTTTACTTTTGGTGTAAAAGCACTACAGAGAAAACATGTTAAAAACACGCACACACTAATAAACTTACCAGAGATCACCCTCAACTCCAACATGAGCTCTTGCAGCAGCAGTCCTTCAACATCCCACCCAAGAGGATTCCTTTGTGTTCACAAGTTCATCAAAGCTTCAGCTCAGAACAACACACAGTGTTATGTGGCCTCAGTAGATCAAGTCCTTCCAACCCTGCCCTAAGGATTGGGGCCCTCTGTGGACCAGAAGTCCTATCCATTCGCTGGATCAGGAAGAAGGCCATGAGCCAGTTTATCAAAAAAAAAACCTTTCTTTGTTAGTCCCCAGAGAATCCAGTTTGGACTTATACGTAGACCTTTGCAGGGAGGTGGCTTCACTGGAGATGTTACAACAGAAGCGAATTTACCTAATCATCCTCTGCTGTTCTCCTATTTACTCTTCCCATGGAAATATAGACAGACAATTCCACAACAACACATATATAGTTGCATTTTTAATACAAGTATCAGAGGGGTAGCTGTGTTAGTCTGGATCTGTAAAAGCAGCAAAGAATCCTGTGGCACCTTATAGACTAACAGATGTTTTGGAGCATGACCTTTCGTGGGTGAATACATGCATCTGACGAAGTGGGTATTCACCCACGAAAGCTCATGCTCCAAAATGTCTGTTAGTGTATAAGGTGCCACAGGATTCTTTGCTATTTTTAATACAATGGACCCCAAAGGTATAAACCTAATTTAACACAGTTCATTGAGGATATTGCAGGAAATAGTCAGTCTGTCACAGATGCCATAGAAAGGGAATGTGTGTGTATGTAACAGTAATTATTTAAACATAAGAAAAACTCCAAATAATATTTTCAGTACTTTAATCAGAAAGATTGTTGTATGCAAATAAAATATCACTCTGTGCTGACTGACTTAGTAACATTCACAGAGCAATGAAATGTCTTGATGTCAACTACCCAAGTATTTCACAATAGTTTCAACAGTATTTCTATTTTGACAACAAATTAAAATTAAATATAAGCGTGAAAGAAGGGTACCAACTGAGTACAGGCTCCTTCAGAGTGAACTGAATCTTTTGGAAAGCTTTTTGCTTGAGAGGGTTTCTTTTGTTAGCTAGAAGTGGAATTTTTTCTCTGATCATTTAATATATATAAAACGGGCAACTGTGATTGGGACTATAATTCCACTGAAAGGTGCTAATAATCTCAGGAGAACAAAACTCCACTATTTTTCTGTAGCCACCAGAAGTACCAAATGGAATTATAGTTTCCTAATTCACACTATGCATGTTTATAATTTTATTATATGTGACGTTGGTAGCAATTATTGTAATTAAGGTTTTTTCTTACTCTTCCCATTCTAAGACCCTGTTTTCAGTTGCTTATTCCTTTGCCAACTTTAGCAATTTGAGCTGAAATTTTCTATGCTGGATGTCTGCCTCAGACTGAATCTTGAGGGGCAAACTTCAGAAAAAACAGTTTCAGCTGAGATTAGGAAAAAATACATTATTTTTGCCATGCTAAAAAATTCTTACACTTATTTTGTTGAGAAGCTCTAGACCCTCCCTCGCCCATGGCTTTGAAAGCTGGACTTCCTTTGACAAGGGTGCTAGGGAAAAGCCTTTTGAGATCCTCATTAAAAAATCCCAAATCTGACCAAGTTACAAATCTTTGAAAAGGAGGCTGAATTAAGGTGAACTGGCATCACCTATATTTTCAGTGCTTGACTTTGCAACTTTAATATTATTTTAATGTAGTTTTTGTATGTAATGTCATACATAACTCTTGGTCCACTTACACCAAAAAATACAATACAGTTGTCCCCAGTACAATAAAAGCACAGTTTCACTTTGCATTGTAGACTATGTTAACTGTGTCATTGAACTGTACTGAGGTCTTGAACAGTCCAAGAACTTGCCTCTCAAGGGACAGATTCGTGAATGTAGAACCTGATATGCTAAACAACTGGGCCCTCTATGGCTTTGGCCTGGCTCAAGGACACAACTAATAACAGCTGCACAACATAACTAACCTTTAATTGAGTCACCACTGTGGTTGCATTTCTCAGTTAAATGGGCTCTATTTCTGTTCTCCCCTTTTTTCTTCTCTCTCCACCTCCCCTTCTATCTCTTCTCCCTGCTCCTTGGCCCTCTGTTCACCCTTCTCTTCCTCTTTCAAACTGCCACCAAAACATCCTCACCCTTAAAGCACAGCTGGAACAGCTGTCCATCAAGGTTAGTGGAATTGCTCTTCTCATTGATAGAATCTGATAAGTCTTCACTGGTTTCATATTGCATCCTTGAAATATTAATATCCACCCTTTAGATCAAGGAGACTGACATCACTGTCTGGAATTCAATGATATTTTTGATGGCAGAAAGCAGCGTGTTTACCCATTAACACAGACCAATAGCTATGGAAGTTGGAAATTCAATTCAGCAGCAGCTGATTTCACTTGCTTCTACACCAGCTTCTGAGGTATTTGTTTGAACAATCTAATGGCTCTATATATCTTTAGTTTAACTATGAACAACCCTCCCAGGGTGATAAATTCACTGAGTTTGTTTTTTGTTTTTAGTATAGTCTACAGCAAACTTGATTACCAATAAGAAATAAAATGTCACTTTGGACCTAACCCAGATAAATAGGGTCCATTGTACAGTACTCTGTATAAAAGCCTGTGTGTATTATGTGGCTGTAAAACTGAAACCTTATAGTCATATACACTCTTTAATTTGTAGGACAGTAGTGACTTCCAACAGTTCTAAAGTAGCAATGTAAATTTTTTCTGTGGTTTACATTTTAAGTCAAACTCCAAAATAGAAGCACAATAGTTTTATGCAACAAACTAGAATTTATCTGCCTTTCCACAATAACTCCCTGGTCTGAAGGGGTGATGATAATCTGGAACTATATTACATCCTCCCAAGATAAACCTGAAGCGAAGGCAAATGAGAGCACAGGAAACTGTGAGCTTCAGTCCAACAAATCCTCCTTTTCGGGGGAGGGCCATGGAGGTGCTCTTTAAACTTGTGGAGTCAGATCTCTATTATCAACTCCTCAGCTCCCAGGGTCTTTGTGCAGAGGGTTTTTCCCTCCACACTCCTCTGGTCCCATGCAATAGAAGCCATAGAGGGAACACTGTAGCATTGACTCCCACAAAGATGTCCACTTGGAAATCTCCTGCGTCCTGAGTGGAGCAAACCAGTAAGTGAAGCTGCTCACTAGTTTCACCCTGTTCGATCACCAACTCCACTCCAGCCCTGAAGATCTGTAGAGCACAGTAGGCACAATGGGTTCTGGAGACCTGTGGAAAGAGGTAGATCCTGCCTCACTGGTCCAGCACCTCCCTTCAATGGGTTTAGGGCACTTGCTAACAAATTCTGCTCTTCTGCTATCTTCAGAGCTGAGTAAAGGGGAACCAAGGCCCCAAAGTCATAAAAGTCTGCCCTGCCAAAACATGGCACACAGTATATATAAATCAGTGATTATCCACTGCCTAGAGAGCCCTGCAATGCCAATGGGGGCAAAGGAGGCTGAGAAATGAGACCATCTCATCCACTCTATAGAGTACACCAGGAACTTGCATAGGAAATAGGAAGCTTGGAGACCTTACAATCAAGGAATTTCCTTCAAAATTCTTCCTTTGGGGAGCATGGGTATGCCCCCCCACAAGTAGTAACAAAAGATTTGCTCTGAAACCAGCTAATCACACACATCCTCTATGCTTAATTACTAGTTTCCTGTTCCACAGGCCCCAGCCCCCTCAGCAGCACAGCTCCTGCATGGTGGGTTCCTTTTCTAGTGACTGGCCCAAGAACCTGGGGCTCGTGGAGACATTCTTCATTGCAGGGAAAAGCAAGTAAGTTAATGATGTTGGAGCGGAACAATAACTTACTTGCTAATGTCTGACAAAGGTGAGAGCACAACACCATGGAAAGAAGCTGTCAATCCGGTCCTGTCCCTGGCCTGCCCCTCTCCACAGCATGAAGTCTGGTGTCCACATGTTCCCACAAGGTGGCTCCCATTGTGAAAGGGAAGCTAATTTAATGGAGGCAGCATTCTCTCTTTACTACTCCCACATGTGGCTTTACCTTCTTTTCATCCCCTTCTGTGGAATCAAAGGAAACAATGCAGCCTGAGCTTTAGACTTAACCAGGAGTGTTCTGGAATTTTCTGATACAAATGAGACCTCTTACATCATTTTAAGAAAAGCTTATTTGGGTATGAATCATGTTAAGTGTTTTGTTTGTGCTGCAACTACGTCTTCCTCCTGATAACTTCAAAACATTGACAGGAGTTTCTTTAGGGACTGCAATGCCTTCTATATAGCATCTAGTGGTGAAACAATCTAACTATTCACAAGTCTAAACAAATGGTTTGTATTGCACTTTCCTTCTTCCATTCGGAACCTTAGACAATATCATAGAACCTGGATGCTATATCATAGAACTGGAATTCACTGCTTTGAGAAAACAATTGTTTGGGTCAAAACCCATTGAAAAATAAGTGTGGTTAAATTTATCTTTCCTAAGTTAAAATATATGCTGTTCTGAAACTGCCTTATCAAAATATAAAGCAAATATCAATTGATAGTTGCGTAAAATCTTTAACTCCAGCTTTGGAACATCTGCCTGGGGGATGCCACATCATTATGAGCAGATGTTGCCTTCTAAGAATTTAGACAAAAGGGGAAGGGGAGGTTTCTAAATATAATTTAAATCTATCTATATATATATAATTGCATAAGGGTTCTGTGGCACAGATCCGTATCTTTATCACAAATGCAATTCCCCTTGATTGTCCTGACAGTTCTAATATGTTTCAAGCGATTTGGCCTTTGCTGTATGCTGCAGCTGAAAAGTCTTGGCAAGAAATAAATGGAAACACAGAGAACTTGAATTTTCTTCTTCATATAGTCTCAGGGGTGGTTTTATGTCTTTTGGCACACTATGCAGGCTTTTGCAAGAGACATAGTGTAAAAGAAAACTAAACCTCAGTGTTATCTTCTGGCAATGAGGAAGAATTGCAAAAATATATTTGCATATCTATGATTGTGTGCTTTCTTTAAAAAAGGTGCAAGAGATGGACATTTTTACTATTAAGAGATGAAAGAAAGGACATCCTTCCCTCTCTTCTTATTTTCAAACAGGAAATTGGTGCATTATCATTTTCATGGTATTAGCAGAAGAATGCAAAGGTCATCTACCAGAGGCCAACAAGTTTAGGATGTTTTTTGTGATAAATATTGAAAAGAGAGGAATCATCTGAATTAACTTGATAGTTTTTAACTGATAGCTTTAGAAAGTTCTACGTTCAAACTGAAGACTAATTTAATTTTTCTCTCTGGAAAGTAATTCTGTATAAACTGTCTCCCTTATATAGTTCAGCTATTAGGTCATTTTAAAGACTGTGAGTCAAAGCAAGACATAGAATCCAAGCAGCACTTACATGACTATAAATAAACAGAGTCTGGCATATTAATTCACTTCATTTACAGGAAAATAAAACTACCAAGTCTGATATCCTTACTAAGGTTGACTAGTACTTTACTCTACCTGCAGTCCCATTGAAATCAATGGCACCACTCACAGGATAAGAAACTAATCAACATCAGTAAGCATATCAGAATCTGGCTCAAACTAAAATATATAAAATCAGCAACCACAGCAGGCCAATTCATTCATATCATAGAATCATATAACTGGAAGGGACCTCAGGAGGTCATCTAGTCCAGTCCCCTGCACTCAAGGTAGGACTAAGTATTTTCTAGACCATCCCTGATAGCTGTTTGTCTAACCTGCTCTTAAAATTCCCCAATGATGCAGATTCCACCATCTCCTTAGGCAATTTATTCCAGTGCTTAACCATTCTGACAATTAGGAAGTTTTTCCAAATGTCCAACCTAAACTGCCCTTGCCATAATTTTTCTCCATCCTCCTTGTAACAACCTTTTATGTACTTGAAAACTGTTATGTTCCCTCTCAGTCTTCTGTTCTCCAGACTAAACAAACCCAATTTTTTCAATCTTCCCTCATAGGTCATGTTTTCTAGATCTTTAATAGTTTTTGTTGCTCTTCTCTGGACTTTCTCCAGTTTATCCACATCTTTTCCATGAATGCATCCGCGCCAGAACCTGGACACAATCACTCCGCTGCAGCTAATCGTCCTGGATAGAACGGAAAGATTACTTTTGTAGTCTTTCGCCCTACAACATCCTACTAATACATCCCAGAATGACGTGCTTGCTTTTCTTCGCAACAGCTTACACTGTTCACTCATATTTAGCTCCGTGATCACTATGACCTGAGATCGCTTCCACGCGTCACTCCTTCCCTAGGAACTCATTTCTCCCATCTTTGCTATGCGTTAGTTAAGGTTTTTCCCATGACAACCTTAGCTGCCCTCATCAGCCGGCCCCATATCTCCTTGTTAAACACACTGCCTTTCCTCTGCCAATCCCACGTTTCTTCACCTCC
The DNA here is from genome assembly GCF_003597395.2 of Chelonoidis abingdonii. Taxonomy (NCBI): domain Eukaryota; kingdom Metazoa; phylum Chordata; order Testudines; family Testudinidae; genus Chelonoidis; species Chelonoidis abingdonii. The sequence continues at coordinate 94,144,057 of NC_133773.1, forward strand.
TGTTTACAAGCTGTTCCACTCATTGCACACGAATCATCTAACGACTATTACAGAACAAAAGAGAAAAATGTTGGTCAGATGGATCTTATTTGACGAGAGGATTTAATATCTCCAGAATTCCCTTGCTCCAATGACCCCAAATCTGGAGCACTATCCTACTCTGTATTTCCACAGGACATTAGAAAATTCAAAAAATCTGTTACACATATGTGGATTTTAGGACCTTAGAAGATCTGTTTATAAACAGCTGAGGATGGATGGGGGAAGGGCTGTTCTACACATCCGTCTTTCAGTCAGGAGGACTCTGAAAGGTCTAAAGCAGCCTATTCATCTCAATGTGATGTTCTCAGCTGAGTGAGAACACCCCATGAAGACAAATACAACCTAAAATAATTCAGACCCTATTCATGTGGTTAGTAACACTGTTTTCAATAGGATCGGCATTTTCAATGGAGTATCTGTGTGAGTGAAGTGAGAATGGTTTGACCCACTCTATGCAATTGTGGTTTTACTGACTTAAGATTGTAAATTGATATGCCTGGCTCCCTTTGCCTAATGAAGTCAATGAGACTGCCCCTGCCAGCAAGGTGAGAATGATGTGGCTCTTAGAAATAACTTCACACCTGTAGTCAGTGCTGGATCCTGGTAAGATTCCCAACACAGACAAATCTGATTTTTTTTTCCATGTAACTTGCAGTAATATTATTTATTTTAATTACTAACATTTTAGATTATGCCTCTATTTCCTAAGGACTTGCTTTTTCAAAGGAATGTAGGGTTTCCTGCAATTGTACACATAATCTGAGTACTTGGTTAACGCAAGTAAAATCAAGTATTTTCAATAGCCATTTGCCACTGCAAGACCTACCTGGCCATTTCCTTGTGAAATACTCAATTTGTGGCTTGTTCCTGCTTTTATTGAAGTCAAGGGCAAAACTCAGTGTACGCAGTTGCATGAACAAATTAAATACAGTTGTGCACAAATCTTTGTGCACAGCCACAGATACCTGGCTTTTTGTAAATCAAACTATTAATCTATTGAAGGCCACCCTTCCAACATGTTTGGGACACGACTTTTTTAAAAGCAAGCCTTTTGCAGTGAATGGACTAGTAGGATGTGACTTTCAGTGCACAGCTGTATAACGTTCCATTCAACATTCAGTGCATCTTAGATGCCAAGGTACTCGAGTGGCTAGTAGAGCATGGGGAGCTGGGATGTGAATCACTGTCTGATCAGACAAGACCTTTCAAATACAAACCAAATACTTGCATAATAGGTTAGTTATTAAAATGTTAATGACTCAGGTTCATAGAAAAGGGACTGAATTTTAATCCACTGCATTAGACCAAACCATCATCAAGGCTTCTGAAGGTTTGCAGAATGGAAGAGAGCACTATGGTCTGTCTATCAGTTTCAGTAAAGTCCATTCCTTGGCCTAACTGAAAAGTATTCCTGTTAAAATCTGGATCAGAAGGCTTCTAATTATTTCATCCTCTGCATATAAGGGCTAAGAACATCTGCTGATCCCCAGACCTGAAAAAGAGCTCTGTGTAAGCTCAAAAGCTTGTCTCTTTCACCAGAGTTATCCAATAAAAGATGCCAACTCACCTACCTTGGCTATCTTCTGAATTTCCGATATTTTTCAGTCAGGGAATGAAATAAAATCTTTCAGTCCATTTCTAACATGAATAGAAGCAGAAATTTCCATTTCTGAAAGTCACAGTGCTGCTATGGGACAACCTACAGGCTGAGAGATTTAAAAAAAAGACTAAAAAGGATGATGCATAAATAGTCCATCCAAAAAGGAATTTTCTTTAAATGTGATTTCAAAAAATGTGAACACATCTATATTTGATGAAGATTAAAAGCTTAAGTATCTGTAAGTGTTTTGATTTATATTAGATGGGACACTCTAGCACCAAATTTGATGTTACTCACAAAATGAGAGCAAAAGATCACTTCTACATCTCCAAAACAGAATAATTTCTCTCTTAGCCTATGCCCACCTAAAAGAAAATAGCCATCGTGTTGTAATGTAGTGTATCAAAAGACACCTAAGCTGCAAATGATGTCCAGCTGGATCTAAAACCTGGCTAAAATATGGAGAGGAAGAAATTTTCTGATAACAATCTACAGAGAGCAGTGAAAAATAACACCATCAAAAGCAAACAGCTGATACATAAAATTGGTGGCATTGTCTTCTTTTGGTTTTGCACAAAGTAAAAGGATAATCAAAACTCAGCACGAATCCAAATTCCAGACCTGAACACCTTGAAATTTGGAAGCATGGTGGCAAAATCAGGATCTAATCTACATGGATCAAGTTCATCTCCACTTTCTACCCAGTATGAGTGAATATGTTTCACAATAACAAACAAAAATCAATATTTACTATTAGTTATTTAGATCCTATAATGATAGGATGTGATCCATCCAGGGGCTGAGTTCCCTTATCTACCACTGAAGTCAGTAGAAGTGGAGGACCTCACAGGAGCCAGTTACCATCCCACAGAACTGAGTCCATAGCACATACCGTACTTTAAAAGTGGCAGCACTTTGATATTTGTAGGTAATAAATGGCAACATGATAATGGACTTGATTGTCCATTACAAGTTGCCTTACACTTTATGTCGTTATTTACACCTGGGCAAAATGGATGTAACATGTTACCCAATCAGAACAGTACAATTTAACATTCATTTGACACTGGTGATTATCATGTTATAGAAAAACTTTATCTGACTGTCAGAACCTGAGTTGAGTTTGCAGGGCTCAGAGTTCATAAAAACAGCTGTTACTTGAGAAATAAACACATCTGATTAAAAAAATCACTGAGACACAATAAACGTGGAATCTCATATTGCCATTTTTATAGTCATTTTTTTCGGTCAAGAGCTGGCTGATGAACACAAAAAGTCCAATTCTTCTTTGAAAGGAAATCTTAAGTAACATTCAGCTCAAGAGAAATTGGAGCAGGTCAGTGTGAATAACTTTCTAGGACACAGCAGAAGCTACTATTACCCTCTGACCTTAGCATCACTAAAGAGTTACAGGAAACGGTGAATTTTGGGTACAGCATGGAAAAGCCAGTGACTGATCTTTAATGGAAGGCAAATATTTAAAGAAAACAGGTGGACCATACTATAGACACTATGATCAATGCTGGCCGGCTTCCATTGGTAAGAGTTCCATAGTCATGCAACAGTTCAGCAGGGAATTAGGAAACAAAAGAAGACTAAATTAGAAAGAAAAACAGGCACACAATTCAAAAACAGCTTGAATTTTCTCCAACTTTAAACAAAATGAATATCATATATTTTGATAGACACAGGAAGGCATTACAGTTAAAAAGGGCTTTGCCTGTATGGATAAACTTAGCACATGATAATAGTTTTATAACCTGGAAAGAGGAAGGCTGGCCTCGTGGTTCGGTTACTAGCCTGAAACCTGAAAGGATTATTGAAAGGAGCATAAACACTGCCAAATTAAGTGTAAAAATGTAATAAGCCAAAAAGGAGTTTGAAGAACAGCTAGCCAAAAACTCAAAAGGTAATAACAAAATGTTTTTTAAGTACATCAGAAGCAGGAAGCCTGCTAAACAACCAGTGAAGCCCATGGATGATCTAGATACAAAAGGAGCACTTAAAGAGGATAAAGTCATTGTGGAGAAACTAAATGAATTCTTTGCTTCAGTCTTCATGGCTGAGGATGTTAGGGAGATTCCCAAACCTGAGCCATGTTTTGTAGGTGACAAATCTGAGGAATTTGAAGTGTCACTAGAGGAAGTTTTGGAATTAATTGATAAACTTAACTGTAACAAGTGATTGGGACCAGATGGCATTCATCCAAGAGTGCTGAAAGAACTCAAATGTGAAATTGCGGAACTATTAACTAAATTGGCTTCTGGACCCAATGACTGGAAGATAGCTAATGTAACGCCAATATTTAAAAAGGACTCTAGAGGTGATCCCGGCAATTACAGACTGGTAAGTCTAATGTCAGTACTGGGCAAATTAGTTGAAACAATAGTAAAGAATAAAATTGTCAGACACATAGAAGCCTAACATAAATTGTTGGGCAAAAGTCAACATGGTTTCTGTAAACAGAAATCGTGTCTTACTAATCTATTAGAGTTCTTTGAAGGGGTCAACAACCATGTGGGCAAGGGGGATCCAGTGGACATAGTGTACTTAGATTTCCAGAAAGCCTTTGACAAGGTCCATCACCAAAGGCTCTTATGTAAATTAAGTTGTCATGGGATAAAAGAGAAGGTCCTTTCATGGACTGAGAACTGGGTTAAATGGGGACAAGAAACAAGGTAGGACTAAATGGTAAATTCTCAGAATGGAGAGGGTTACCTAGTGGGTTTCCCCATGGTCAGTCCTAGGACAATCCTATTCAACTTATTCATAAATGATCAGGTGAGAAGGGTAACAGTGAGGTGCAAAGTTTGCAGACGATACTAACTATGTCAAGATAAACAGACTGTGAAGAACTTCTGAAAACATCTTCACAAAACTGTGTTTGCCGGCACCAAAATGGCAATCTAAATTTAACTGTGGATTTCCAGTCGTAAGTAATTGACATTCGGGAAAAATAACTCCAGCCTATACAACACAATATTGATGGGGGCTATCTTATGCTACAACGAATCAGGAAATAAGATCTTGGAGTCATTCTGCTGGCATAGTTCTTCGAAGAGTCCACGCACGTGTTCATACGTTGAGGCATGTCCAAGAAAAAGCAAACAGGATTTGGGATCATTCAAAAGAGAATAGAGACAGACAGAGTGAATACTTACTGCCCTTTAAATGCATGGATACGCTCTCACAGACTTGAATTCTGCGTGACAAGTGATGTAGGTCACCCGCATCCTCAAAAAGACGGCATTAGAAAAGGTTCAGAGAAGGGCAACTAAAATGATTAGGGTTTGAACTGAGGTCCCATATGAGGTAAGAATTAAGAGGCTAGGACTTTCAGCTTGGGTACAAGAGGAGACTAAGTGGGATATGATAGAGGTATATAAAGTTCATAAGTACTGTGAAGAAAGTGAATAAGGACAAGTTACTACTTTGTTCCATAATGTAGAATAGGGCCACCAAATGAAATTGAGGCAGAGGTTAAAACAATGAAAGGAAGTTCTTCTTACTACAGTGCACAGTCAACATTTGTGGAATCTCCGTTGCTGAGAAGTGTGAGACTAGGCTTAACAGGGTTTAAAAGAGAACTAGATGAATTCATGCAGGTGTCCCTAGCCTCTGTTTGTCAGAGGGTGGATATGAATGGCAGGAGAAAGATACTTGATCATTACCTGTTAGGGTCACCTCTGGGACAGCTGGCATTGGTCACTGTCGGTAGACAGGATACTGGGCTGGCTGGACCTTTGGTCTGACCCAGTATGGCCATTCTTATGTTCAGCTCCCAGCTCCAGCACAGACTTCCTGGGTGACCTGCCACGAGTTTCTTAAATGCTCTATGCTTCAGTTCCCCATCTGAAAAATGGGACTAATAGCACTTCCCTACCTCACAGGGTGTTGTGGGAATAACTCCATTACAAATTGTGAGGTGCTCAGATACGGAGGTGATGGAGGCCATAGAAGAAGGGGATATTTATAACACCTTGCCAGAAGCAGTACAGAAATGACTACCATGCCCAGACAGTACAACTTCAGGGCCTAATCTTGGAGCTGCTCTGCATGCAGCACTCACATTGAAGTCTGCAGGAACACACCTTTTTTACACAAACCAAAGGCCTAACTGTCCCCTCACTCACACTGGTACATAAGAAATAACTTTACTGGAGTCAGTGGAGTTACACAGATGTAAAGGCCATTGAGAGGAGAATCAAGCCCTTTATCTCAAATGCTTTACAGAATTAGAGAAGAGAGAGAGAGAGAGAGAGATTAAGATGTGTAGACAAAATCTCATCCAAAAATTTATATCGTATCCTCTCTCTCTCTCCTTAGCTCATGCCTTCACTGAGTCAAATCTCTGGTTCCACTACAGTCAATGGCAAGACTCCAACTGAGCCAGGATTTTTACCCATGGTCCATAACTTTGGCATCATCTTTGACTGTGAACGTTTCTTCTTTTCCCATAATCCCACAGGGCTGTACATTTGCCTATCACAATCTCTATAGCCTTGACCAGGTCTGAAGCTATCTAGATTCCACCTTTGTGGACAGTATCATTTATTCCTCCCTCTCCATAGGGCAATTCTGTTCCCCTGGCCTCTCTCAATGCCAGATCACCAGAATGTATGAGTTGATGCTGCCCACCTCACATAAAAATAAGCATAATTATCTCAGCCCTATCTTTAGACAGCTCCCCCATTCATTTCAGGAGCCAAATCAAAATTACTCTCCTTGCCTTGAAGCTCTGTGTGGACTTATCTGGCCCATCTTACAGATTTTGGGTGAATTCCTGCCCCAAAGAAGAAATCGGCCAGGTTGGCATTTCACCCTTTATCTCTGTTCACCTAACACTGGTTTCCTCTCTGTTCTATGATGCAGTCTTATCACTGGAGGCAAATGAGCTTTCTCCTTTTCATCTCCTTGCCACCTGGAACATCTCAATTGTATCATCAGCTCACTGCCTCATTTCACATTTCAGCTGAAAACGCATGAGGAGAGATCAAGAAAGTTGGCTCCAGATGACAGGTGCTGCAAAGGGGCAGGTCCTTGCACTAAGTGGGGTGACATTATATGAAGGGACCCCACAGAATAATGACTTTTCAAACCTAAGCACTAGGAACATTAACAAAAAGAAAGAAGAGCCTATTTAATGGTCACGTTACAATCTTAAATGCATTAGCAAGTAATGAATGTTACCACAGTATTCTCTGTGCTAAATATCTACTCCATTATTGTCCTATTTAAAGAGAGGGAATATTGGGAACACTGCAGTGTATCTGAAAATGACAAATTAGTAAGATTTTTAATGCCAACCCCTGCTAAAGCCTTACAAAGGAAAGAAGATAGCTCTATCTATTGTATAGCTCAACAGCTTAATCTCCTCCACAAAAGAAAGTAGTGTCTGTAAAATATGCTTGTATTCTCTCCTTTCAGAGATTGGCCAGCTGTCTTGCACTGATGTAGATAACTTATTTCTTTTGCTGACTCTGGAAGCTTTGCCTTATCACACCTACTTTTAATGCCAGATTTTTCTCCAGTATCAGTTCACAATCTAATGCTTTTCAGTCATTTAGCACCTTGTTTTGGATGTTAAAATAAAATGTAAGGAGGATCCAGGGGTTCACCCAGTGGGCCATTTCATCAGACATTACCAATTAAATCTTCAACTGGATAATAAGTTACACCACCAGGCCAAGCCAATCAAACTGAAAGCTGTTGGAGGTAACAGTGGTCAAATCATGCTTTTGGATTATCAATTATCGAGTGTTTTCCTACTGGTGTACTAGTGTTCCCCTGCTCATACTATGTTTACACTCTCTTCCTTAAATGCCTATCATGTACTGCACATTGATATCCCACCTCACAAATGTATCTGATCCCTCTGGGTATGTGGGCGTACTTCTGTCAAATCAGTAAGCAGCCTGAGTTAATAGAGAGAGCATGTGTGGAAGGACTCAGGGATTCTCCAGTTCTAATTCTGTCTCTACCATTAATTTGCTGTGTGACCTTGGACCAATCATTTAACTTTACCTTATTTTTCCAATCTGTAGAAGAGGGACAGAGGGCTGTTGAATATTAGTTTATATTTCTGCATTGCTTTGAACATGTAAAACACTACAGTATAGAAATCCTAGGTATTATCAATGGGCATCATCTCAGAATTAATTCTGAGTCAAGGTCAGTGGATCTCAACTGTCCAAGTTCATCTCATCAAAACCAGAGCCAGCTTTATAGAGTTTGATTTCTACAAGGCCCTAGAGTGCACACTGGCCAACGAGAAGGGAAAGAAGCATTCATCGCAGCCTGGGACTGATTCTTGCAGCTTTTCCTGAAGAATCTGGGGATACCAGTGTTGAGGAACATTTTATTCTGCATCACCCTCTGAGAGGTCAACACAAGAGGCTTATTCTCCTCAGTGTTAAGACCAGAAACTCCACATAACAGATGTAAGACATCTTCTAGCGAGAACCCTTCTATACTTGGCCCCCAAACAATTTAACTTTCCTTGCACAATGGAGGAAAGTCAAAAGCAAATTTGCTGATTCTAAATCTGAGTGTGCTAAATAGCAGCGACGCTGACTGCTGCCCTGCTAGCAGCTCATTGTTTACTACATTAAACCTGGTCCTTTGTAGCTCCATCAACACTTATTAGTCTGCTTCATATTAGAATAAGTCTGGTTTTGATTAGACTTTTAGTGAACTGTCTGAGAGTCAGACTCTAGCAAACAAGCCCTGTAGGTTCACTTGGAAAAACCCATAAATTGTCTGCTGTTCATTTAAATTGGATTCAGAAAGAAATGTAAACCTGAAATCTGCCAGTGTTTATAAATTTGATCAGAGTTTTGTTTTGTTTAGGGAGGTTGTCCTGAGATTGTTCTCAATCAGAGAGGTGCATAGGGCCAAATCCTCACTCCTCCACACAAAGCTGAGACAAACAAAATTTGTACAACGGACATAACTTATGGGTTGGGTGGGTTTGCTACATCCTGCCCTGAGCCAGAGTGTGGAGTAGCTGCACAGGCGCTCTGCAGTCTCCAGGCTGCAGTAGCAGCTACAACTCCATTCCATGCATGTTTTGACACAATTCAAGAGCTCGTTTAACTGTGATTTCTCCATTGACTTAAGCAAGTCCCTCCAGTTGAACAGAGGTGCAGAAACTTTAATAAAAAGAGAATTTACCCACCAGGCAGGTTTTCCTGAATCTCACACCTTTAGTTACTAAACTTAAAAGGAACTAAAATCTAGGAGGAGCCGGTGTATTTAGAGCAGAAGGGGAAGGGTTTCCTGGTTGCGCAATGGGTGAGCTAAAAGCAGAGCACTATGATGTAATCAAATTCCAAATATCAATAGGACCTCTGGGACCATGTTGGTGTGAGAAATCATTTTAAAGAGAGGACTATGACATTCTCAGACGATATGGAGATAGAATGATTACAGTCACATGGAACTATTTATTTCAATACCACAGGCTGGTCCCTGATCATATGGTAGTCAGTAACAAATCTGCCCTGGACTTCATGGGGCACAACATCAGATGTTATTCTTGCAAAACAGTTAGCCAGCCTGAAGGGAAATAAAAAGATCGACTCCTTGTGTTAAGCTAATGCCTGAATTAATTGAGGAATGATGAAACAAGTGGGATGAAGTGATTGAAACACAGGTTCCAACTATTATTATCAGAATCCCTTGATCCTAGTTCTTACTGATGGGATCACTGAAATACACTAATGTACTGAGGTGGTTTCTCTCACATGACTGGAAATGATACCGAAATATTTGCTTTCACTTGTAGTTCCTGTCTCATCCACATGCCAAAATTTACATCTTTCAATGTTTTACATTTTTAAAAAATGCCCTCATAGTAACACTATAATCCGGAAAATAGTGCCTTCCAACCAGACAGCTCCACATGCTTTACAAATATTCACTAATAGAAGTGTATGTATATAGCAGTCATATTAAAAAGTAAAGAGGAGGGATGGTCTTACAGTCAAGGCTCAGGACTGGCAGTCAGGATCTGAGTTCTGTTCCCAGCATCTGGGCATTGGACTTCAATGGGACGTGTATTGAAGGCTCAGATATTTCAGCGACGAAGGCCATACAAGTACCTGGCTAGATAGATAGAATCTCCCTCTTCTTCAGTTTTCTCCTCTGTAAAATAGGACTAATAATACCTACTTACCTGACAGGGATGTTGAGAAGCTAAATTAATGAGACCTGCCAAATATCTGGCTTTGGCTAGGACAATCCTGGAATTTTAACCCCTGGTTTAATTGCTCACCATCCCAGAAAGCCAGATCAGTTTATGAAAAGCCAATGTAGGCTTCCTGCCAATAAGTGGTGTTGTAGAGAGCAGGCGGTGGGGCCGAGGCTGCTTGAGCAGACTTTTGCCTGCCTCAGCCATGGCACTGTTTGGGCATGCATTAGGGAAGACACAGAATAGGAGAAATGGTCACTGGGAGTGGGGAGGCACATACATTGGGACATAGGAGGTCACATTGTGGTGGCACAGAGGGGGATGATGGAGGAGCACACTGGGACACAGACATGGAGGGGACACACAATGGAGGTGGGGAATGCACTGTGAGACAAATAGAAGAATGAGCGAGAGAGAAAGAAGAGAAACCTGGGGGCCCACCATTCTCCTGGGGAGAGTGAATGAGTGAGATGCCCCTGAATGTGTGTGGGAGAGGGGGTGGAAACAGACCAGCTATTTTTCCCTGAAGATGTCAAAAAGAGGCTTTCAAAGCAGCACTGCCAATTCTTGCAATTTTACTGCAAGTCTCACAATATTTAATGGTTTTCTTTAAGCTCCAGCTCCTGAATTAAGAGATTTCATTTAAAGCTGTTTCTTTTATTTTTTTAAAGCAAGTTTCTAGCCTTCATGCTGGAAGAGAAAAGCTTGAAAACAGGACCCGAGAGCACCTTGAAAATTCAGAAACCAGAAGGCAAATAAAAAGAAACTAATATTTATTGGCTTTTTTTTTAAGTCATGATTTTAAGTCATTCTCATCATTTTTGATGCATGACTCATGATTTTTGAACACTGGAAGTTGACAATTCTGTAATGAGTGTGGTTTTTAACACTGCTTCACTAAAAAAACATAATTGACTCTGAGATTGAATGTACAATAAAGAAAAATTTTCACTATTATCCCACCATCAGACTTGAGTCTCTGAAACTTAGTCTGTATAACTTTCCAACCTGGCATCAGTTTTATAGTTCCTCTTATTTATCTGTCTCAATTAAGCAGGATTTGTTTGCTGGTGAGTGTTTGCACTTTTGCAACCAGGGGCGGCTTTGAGTTTTTAATATTTTATTTACTAATTATTATGATTACTCTAAAATTTTAAAGAACCAGCCAATTCAATAGGGCAAGCAACAGGTGCTACATTACTTTCAACTTCCAAATCGTCCTTCATACCACAAAACAGTCAGGCATAGCTTGGCTGGACCCACATTTCCTAATTGTAAGGAGCGGTTAATGGACACAAAGCATTATCTGTACCTTATCTAGTGCTGGCATTTTGTTCAATATTCCCAAAGACTGAGGCTTTACAGACATACATTTTAATTAGAAGGAACAGTTGCCAACAGCTATTTCTCTCAGGCAACTTTTACCATTCATTGAAGTCTTCATTTATTGGATATAATTACTGGGTTTGGGTTGTGGGGGAGTGGGTTGTTTTGTTTTTTAAGATGAGAACAAGTCATTTATTCAAGCTCTGAAAAGTGTATTAGGCAGCAGCTGGGGGGGAAGCTAATCCTATGAAGTTGCTCATTCAGCTTTCCCAAACAGCTTCATTTGCTAAATGTGCTATGTGTTTCACTGATATTGGAGTGGGGGGTTGCCTCCAAGACTATTGAAGAATAAAGGCTGATGGGTACGTATATGATTATTTGCAAGAATGCTTAAAGGTCACTGAGGCTTCATGGAAATCTTAGTCTCTCAGTAGAATGCTTTCCTATCTCCTCAGTGTTGTATTTCTCCCTCCTTGTATTTTATTGCTAGGAACACATGCATTAAAACTCTGGTTTAACTGCCCATGTTAGGATCATTATTATTGTATTAAAAATCAGGTGGGTCACCATGGTGCTTTACAAATAAGAGACAGTCCTGCTCTGAAGATCTTACAATCTAAATTAAGAAAAGATGCAATGAATGGATTTAAGAAATACACAGAGGGAGAGTGGGCAGGGAGAAAATGAAGGCAACAGTAATAGGAACAAGTGGTTGCACAGAGATATAAATTAACAAGAGATAATAACGACACCAGTTATCTTTTCTGGTTGCTTGCCTTGCCATTATCAGTTGCATATTTCTCACTTGAAGTCACAGGGTCAAGTCATCCCTCATCTGAGAAACCCCACAAAAGGGCTTTGAAACTCCAGAATTTGATAGTCAGTTTCCTTTGAATTACTCCATCAAGTGGATACGGAGGCATGGTATGTCCTTCACAGAATAGGCAGGGAACATTGCTCTGAAAGCCCAGGGTGTCCTGAGAGCCACAGTGAGGTCCCACAGATCTCTGGACTTGCAGAAGGCATTTGCATGGAGGCCTTTTTCTTTGTGACATCAGTCCTATATATGTGTTGTGGAGATGATTATGATCTCACACAACTGATGAGTCTAAGTTGTGAATAAGGAGTAGGAACAGACACTCTTGAGAAAAAAAACTATCGAGTGGTCATGCAATCAGTCCCAGCAGGAGCGGAAGGTTATACCATAAGTCATACAAAAGGTAATATTTTTAGATTTGCAATAAGATATTTTATTTGACTTCTGACCCCTGCAACAAAGTATTAACAACACACAGAGACAACATATAGGCAAGCATACATTATTTTGGTGTAGCTTGGCTAGTATTTTTTTGTTAACACTAATATACAAATAATAAAGTAGCCTTATACAAACTTGCTAAAAATGCTGAGTCCACAGTTTTCTGGCCAGAAGTTTGGACCACACTATATGCAATATGTTCATTGTACCATGCCTTGTATTTCAAGTTTTATGATAAAATTCTTAGTCTTATTTACTTTACTGGCAAAGGCTAGTCTGCATGTAAAATAGAAAGGTTGTCAAAGAGAACATTGTTCTGCATGATTTCAAACAGCCTGGATTTACTTTTACTGCTACTGAGCTGCTGTGAGTAGGGTTGTTCTATGCTCTTCATACAAGATGCCATCTCGTATTTCTTAATACACCAGGATCCTGATAACATGTATTTCTGCACGGACAGCATTGTCATTCGCTTCTGCAGAAACTGAGGTGACACTTATTAACAATTAATTATGGTTGTTATACATCCATGTACCAACTCTCCCCCCCTCTAAACATTGGAGGGAAGAGGGCCATAGGGTTCCTCTGATATCTATGAGCTCCATAATTAAAAGAAGTTTAGAGAGGCAACCAATGTTCCCAAACAAATGATCACCCTAGAAAAGCAGTTGTAAATGACTGAAGATCCATACTGTACACAGCAGCAGCAGAAGACATCCTTAGACAAAAAGAAGCTAGATGACTCAAAATGTGCATTTGCCCTTGTTCATGAGGTAGAAATCAGCAGAAGGTGAAAAACAGATCGCTCCGTAACAGGGTTTGTATATTTTTTTAGAGAAAATACCTCTGTAAATCATAGGAGAAGGGAAAAACTTGGAAAACTGATCAATCATCCATCTCTTAATCAGAGTTAGACAAGCAGCTGAAATAGATCAATACTGCAAGTTGCCACTTTCTTAACCTAGAAACTGGCAAAGATCTGATAGGCATTATAGCAAATCTCTGTGTTTTCCTTTGAAAGCTGTGATATTATCTTTGGTGATGAAAAGGAGAGCTGGTTGAAAATGGAAATTTTTAAAAATTTTCAATGAATTTTTTTTAGATTTTTCAACAAAAACATTCATCCAAAATCTAAAAAATGTTCAGTTTTCAGTAAAACATTTTGGTTTTCAAAACTGAACATTTTACCAAAAGCTTAAAAAAAAAGTTTTCATTAAACTCCATAAATGATGGCCAAACTTAAATTTTCAACAAATGTTCCTCATGTTTTATCTTGTTCCTCATGGTCTATGTTTAACATCAGTCAGTTGTCCGATTTTATGTGTTTTACTTCCACACACACACAAATTCCATTTATAAAGCAACAGTGCCATCTTGTGGGAAACAGTATGTCTATCTCTTGACAAGTTTTTCAGGGACTAAGTTTATAAGTACAGTTATCTAACTTCACCACAATTATCTAACCTCACAGCCCCAAACCTTGTACCATGTTCTAAAATTTCTTTCAAAATGTATATTTGTCATGGTGACTGGAGGGCCGTGTTCAAACAAAATCCAACAGGAAATGTTGTGAGGGATTATTGCCTTCAATGCTGGTTCCCTCTGGTTAGCACATGAACTACTCACCTCTCTATAGGCAAATATTGATTCAGCTGCCATATATGTAACATAAATTATGCAAAGATACAATTTTCCAGGGTGCTGTAGTAAGATTTCTCAGTTGCACTGGGGTGTGGGCACACACCCTTGTCTCCATCAAACCAACCTATTTGAGTGGGACCCCAGGAAATGCAATCTGCATTTACCCTCCCACCCCTTCAAAAGCCTACACACCTGTGGAAGATCTAAAAGCATAAGGTCCTGGATGTAGATGGTAATTGATTGTTCTGAGTAAGTTTTCCTTTACATTAAGCAAATATTACACAGGAGCCTGCTGTGTGCATAAAGAGCTAGGAGGAGCAATGCTTCTGCTGCTACTACCATGCTGTACAGGCAAGGCTGGCCAAACTGAGTAAGTGTTCCATGGCCAAAATTAACGCAGGCCACAATCCAGATTTGGGCTGCAGTCCAACATATTATACTATAATTCATTGGAGTCATTCACAGCATAGATAAGCAGTTTTTCTTCTTGGTCCTCAGATGACGACTGTGTTTTGAGTTAGCTGTGAATAGAAACTGAACTGGAGCCCATGTTCTTAGCTAGTTTGCTTTTGCCGCCTCAGGACAGCCAAGTTCAGGGAGGAAGCTTAGCCCGATATTTATGTTGTTATTGTTTGAGCTACCAGTAAAGCAACATGTCTATGCCAGGAAAAGGGTCAGACTGGACCTTAATTTGAAGTCTATGTAGTCTTGCATCAGTGAGATTAGCCTATTCACAGCTTCACCAAGAGGGAGCATAAATGGTGTCATCTACTCTTCATAAACCTCTTTCTTGAGGAGCACAATCAGTTGTCCATTTAAAATAACAGTAGACCGAAATGTGGATTAGATTTGCATTTTAATCTAGATGCATTATTCTTTTACAATGTTTAATTTACATCAGACCTTGGTAGTATAAGACAGAAGAACTGTTTTGAGTAGGTGGTCAGTGATTCTATAACAAAATAATCTAGTGTTTTTAAGTACAATTTTAGAGGTACTAGTGAAAACATGGAAATCTTGATGTTTTGCCAAGAACAACTGGAATTGACATGTTATTTAGACTATAGTCAGTCATCTATAAAATTCCAGTCTGAATGAGACAAACATATGGTCCTAAGTGGTATTAATCAGCCAAAGACAGATAGAGTTTCATTATAGGCACACACACAAAAAGTGAGACCCGTGATTTGAAATTTTGAAGCATTTGAAATCAGAGGCTGATTTAAATAGTAAGCTCTTTCGAGCAGGAACTCTGGATGCTCTGAGAACACCGGTCATACTCCTAGAATACGATGGGAGTGGTTACAGCACAGCCTTAAAGAAAGAGGATCTAACATGACACAATCTGATGCTTTTGAATTTAGAGAGGTCCATGACTGACCTACGTTAGCACAGAGGAAGAATAAACTTTCCTTTCTTACAAAGGCGAGTTATTCTTGTCGGAATTGAAGGCTTTGACAGTGCACCTATGAGAACTTTATATTATATCTGATAGTAACTCATTTCCTAATCTAGTTGCCTCCAAGGCTCAATGGAAGCCATGAATTTATTTTACTTCTGGAGGAATTCTGTCTCAAAAAATTAAAAATTCTGAGCACAATAATTTACAATGCTGCAATTCTACAAAATAACATTATATAATTAGCCCAATTTCAATTATTTTGGTAATTTATTTCAAAATATCTGTCAGCAGGTATGCCTGTAAAAATGGAGACAAAAAATTTACCCCAGGGTAGAGTTAAAGAAACCCCTATAACAGGAGCGGGCAAACTACGGCCTGTGGGCCAGATCCAGCCCGTCAGGCCTTTGGATCTGGCCTGCCAAGGCTTTGGATCTGGCCCACGGGACTACCACCCCTGTGGCATCATGGGCCCCATGCCACTGCCAGAAGTGGCTGGCATGACATCTCTGCAGCCCCTGGGGAAAGAGGATGGGGTAGAGGGCTCCATGCGCTGCCTTCACTTGCAGGCACCACGCCCCACAGATCCCTTTGGCTGGGAAAAGGGAATTGGAGCCAATGGGAGCTTCAGACGAGGAATCCACAGGTGAGGACTGTGCACGGAGCCCTCTGTTCCCCCTTCGGCCACAGGGACATGGTGACAGCTGCTTCTGGGAGTGGTGCAGTGCAGCACGGGGCCCTGGGGATGGCACTGCATGCCGCTGCCACCCTGGAGCCACTCCAGGTAAGTGGCTCCAGGCTGGAGCCCACATCCCAAACCCCTCCTGCACCCCACACCACAACCCCCTGCCCTGGGCCCCCTTTCACAAACCCTGCACTCCAACCCCCTGCCCTGAGCTCCCCAAACCCCATGCCATGAGCCCCCTGCCACACCCTTCCTGCACCCCAATCCCCTGCCCTGTGCCTTGTACACCCCACACCCTTCCTTGCACCCCAACCCCTTGCCCTGAGCTCCTTCCTGCACTCCCTCTCACACCTCTGCCCCTGCCCCTGCCCCAGCCCTACATTCATGGCCCTGCAAACAATTGCCCCACTCAGATGTGGCCCTGAGGCCAAAAACTTTGCCCATCCCTGCCTTAGAACAACCCAATTCTCGTTTCTCTGTCCGCTCCTGCCAGAACCCAGCTGGGGACCAGACACTCACACCCCCTCACCTCCCCAGTGCCCAGCTGTGCCCCTCTCCACCCAGCCCAGACCCTCACATTCCCTACCCTCCTAGATCCTAGGGATCCAGAGGAAAAAACAGCCTGATCCTGGGTTCTGGGCTTGCAGTTTCCTGTGCACTGCCTCCTTCCTTCAGGTCATGCTGGGAACTCCAGTTCCCTCCTCCCTGGAGCCTTGTCTTCTATTTGTGAGCTGAGTTCTGCCAAGTCCAGCTGCCCCTAGTGGCAGTCAACATCTTTACAGCCCATTTCTGTTGGGGGGAAAAGGAAATTCTGCACCCACAACATTAATTTCTGCAAAATTCTTCATTGCGCAGTGGTGCAGAATTCCCCCAGAAGTATTATTTATTTGGAAACTGCTTTTCAGTTTGGTTTAGTACAATACATGAGTCTCAAGAAATTAAATTTATAATTGAAATTTAAAGCCAATAATGAATTATACATAAAATTTAAGGGAAAGGAAATGGTCCACCCCCAACCCTGCTAAATGTGGCATTGCAACATGTTCATGCCACCAGGAGTGATGTCATAAAGCCAAGGCCTAACAAATGCAAATGAATCTCCTGCTACTGCAAACCCTTGTCATTGGTAAACATTTTTAATTTCTGATCATTTGTTGTTATGATCTTACAAAACTATGTGGCAAGCCAGTTCTTATGAGAGTTGCAAAATTTTAAAATACATATTTCTAGAAAGTAAATAAAGTTCTATTCAACATCTCAGTGCTAACTAGTTAGATACAGTTGAGTCATTCCCATTTGTGTTTATCTTCCATGGTTTTCAATTTTCTTTGTTCCACAGTCTTTTTCCATTGACAGAAAAAACCCACAGTGATACAGACATTTCACTTTCTTTTCCAGTAATAAAAGAGAAAATATTCTTCACCCAATATTTTTTTAGCATCATAGGAAATCTCCAGATATTTTGATCATCTAACCTATAATCCTTTATCCAAGCCCTCAGAGCATTTTACAAAGGTAAGTTATCCTCATCTTACAAGTGTGGAAATGGAATATTTCCCTCTAAGCTGTAATGCTGTGAAAAGGAAGAACTAGCTTTAGTTTCAAATTAGCTTTACAATCATCTTTTTTTATGAAGTGTTTATTTTTAAACAAAGAAGTCTAGTATACAGGTTATTGGGAATGAGGCCCTGTAAGATGGTCTATTTCACACAAAGTGACACAAAGTTAAACAACATCTGCATACTGACTTTTTTTGTTTCAAATCAGTTCTAATTTTCACAGAGAATTTTGTTATAGCATTTCTTGCTTGCACAATCAGCACCCTTAAAAGTCAACAGCCAGTTTTCAGATGTACCTGGTTTGTGTTTCTACTTTCACTTCAAAAAGCAGAGTGCCAAGAATTGGTATAACAATGTACTGAGTAAAATGTGTTATTTATTCAGGAAATACACATGCTGTGTCAGCAAAATGCTGACAGATTTCCTCACATCATTTTTCAATAGCAGAAAATTTGAGTTCAGCTGTGAAACAAGATGCAGATATTTCTGTTTAAATGTAATTGATCCATACTGCATGAACGAGAGATACGGTACAATCCAGAAACATGGAAAGTGCACTCAGCCTGAATGTACCATATGCTAAAACACAAACAAAATAAATTCATTTTTCAAGTTTCTTTAATGCAAAGCCAGGCTATTTCAAACCAAACTAAGAATATAATTCTCTAGACAACTGCAATCAAAGATGAATGACTTATGACAAAGCTATGTTATCTAAGGCTAAAAAAGAGAATTAATTGTTGATGGCACTTTTATATAAAGTCATTCTTTGCAATACATTTAAAACAGACTGTCAAAAATGCAAAAGAAGGATTAAAGGGCACCAGGAGGAAGGAAGGATGTTTACCACCTTGGGTAATTGGATAGCTTTTCCCCCTTCTCCAAAGTACTTCTCCAGGTCCTCTTAGAGTGATGTATACTACCCTGGCCCAGCATCACCATCGAAAGATCCCACCCCAAGATAGGTGGAAAAGCAGCACAAGGTTGCTTCTGAACTTGGATCTCCCACTGCGTGGTAGTAAGCTGAGCCATCCATCTTGGTAACTCTTGATTGTATACAGTGATATTCTGGGATATATTAAAATCACTTGCTCATAGAGAAGAAGGGAAAGTGAAGGAGAAACCTTATGTTGACGCCACAGTCTCTCCTCAGAAATAGGTAATAAAAAAGATTAGATTTAGATTAGACTACGGGGTGATCTTTTCTTCAGCCATTCAAAATCAGCTTTGACAGTGCTGATATGCAGGGGAAACTCCTCAGCTATTACAATGCTTATATAAAATATACATTATGTCCACACAAATGCACTGGTCCATATTAAGTGCTGATTTACATCCCAGGCAATCTCATTTATCTCAGGGCTTGGATCAGATCTGAACTTGGCCCAGCACTTCAGGATTATCACTGACATCATGAATAACACTGTATTGGAACAATCTTGTAGCATAAACCCCACTGATCATTCATTTTGCAGCTTACATAAATCATGTAAGCAAACATTTCTGCACTTATGCCACCTGTGTTATTTTGTTACGACTACTGGTGTGGCATTTACACTGATTTGTTATAAGACATTTGCTCTCCCTGAAGGTTTTTAATACTTTATTTACATGTATGTGTGCTATACAATTCCTGTTTGGTGATTCTTCCACTTAGCACTTGAGAGAAATTACAGAGCTCCCTTTTTATAAGGCCATTGTGCTTTATTGCACATGTAAGTCAATCACACAGGGTCATACACCGACGTTGATCAGCATGTACAAATTGCACTGTTGTCAGGAGGAGTTGTGCATGTAGATAAAGGGCAGTATATAGCCTGTTAATGTCGGACTCATCACTAAAAAAAAATCCCTTGGCCGACCTACTCATTAATTTAAATGACTATAAATGAGCTGAATTGAAGCCCAGTAAAAAACATCACTCTCTTAATGATGTCATGCATCTTGCTAATGCTATTGGCTCCACAGACCCACATGATAGAACTGTTTATCAAGCTTTTTTTTATTTAACTTTTACATTTTGCAAGGTATTACTGAAGCCACTTTCTCCCTGCAAAATCTAGTGTGCACTCACTTCAATTCTTTTGAACTTTTCTATTACCTTGAGACAAGTGACCAGAGCGCTTAGTTAGCTCATTTGGTCAATTCTGTATATGATGTTGTCCTCAAGTGTTTAAAATCTTTGCTTCTGAACTTGCATTTTTAGTTCTTTGCGGGATACTTCATCTAAAGGTATTGCTGAGGTGTGTCTCTGGGTCCATCATGGATCCCAGGCCATTAAATATGTTTGTGCCTCTTTTGTAAGATATTTAATTTTCTTAAAATTGGTTATGAAAATCTGCTTCTTGTCAGAACAATACGCATCAAATGACAGAGATTGTGATCTAGTGTGTCTTTGCAGTGAACATGTGGAAGTCAAATAATATATAAAACGTAAACACTAATATT
This sequence comes from Chelonoidis abingdonii, assembly GCF_003597395.2. NCBI lineage: Eukaryota > Metazoa > Chordata > Testudines > Testudinidae > Chelonoidis > Chelonoidis abingdonii. Next base: position 94,164,206 of record NC_133773.1, read on the forward strand.
ACAAAAACATCTCTCTTTGGCCCAAAACAATTATTAGATTCTGTGATATTGATTACTTACACACCTAAATCCATATTTAGACACCTGAAGAAGGGGCCTGATTATTTCAGGCGACAGGGGATGGCTCACTCAAAGATTACTTGTTCTGTTCATTCCCTCTGAGGCACCAGGCATTGGCCACTGTTGGAAGACAGGATACTGGACTAGATGGACCTTTGGTCTGACTGAGTATGGCCATTCTTATGATCAGTGACTTCAGTGCTGCAAGTGCTCAAAATCAAGACATTTATCTAGAGGTATTAATAATGGGATTGACATGTAAGTATACAGGATAACCATAACCCCAGCTCCCTGGCTGTAACTAACAATATAAGAGCTTATAAGAGAGAACAAACTACTTTAAATGTTCATTTCAGAGGCCATAAATGCACTGATTTTCACAGACAACAAGAGATCCCACCACGTACTTGAGTGCCTTTTCCATTTCGGTGCATCTTTTAGTTTATTCTGAGGACCTGTGGAAATGATTCTGCATATACCAGCCATCACAGAGCTCTCACCCTGGTGTAAATCTAACCTTTACATTCCATGTGTATAGAACCAGGGTCAGAGCTGAATCAGGCCCACAGTTTGTGTATCCAGGCACCAACTGTGACATTATAGTTACAGTAGTGTATAGTGAAGTTGGGCTGGGCTAGTCTTAAAGTTTGTAGAGCCTCAAACAGCCCTGCAGTTGTGGGGAGGAAGAAGGGAGTGTACCAGGTCTGCACAAGTCCCCCTAAGAGAGGTCATGGAATTAAAGAATGTAGGCAAATTTTTAAAGAGTTAACTTCATGACTAACAGTGTGTACAACTCGGGATTTTGTTACAATTAAAGTAAGCAAATCTCATGTTTCAGGGCATAAGCTGATTGCAACAGGGGACGGGAAGAAAGGAATTCCTCCTGCCTGCAGCCATTTACATTACACAACTAGGAAGCTGAATTATGGGAAATTTCCACTTTCCTCTGAAGCATCAGGTATTGGACTGAAACAAGATACTGGACTTGATGAACTAATGGTCAGATCCATTATTACACATCCTAGGTTCCTACGTAAAAGCGCAAGGCCCCAAGCAGTCACTTGTGGTGCTTGTATTTAAGGCTGGCCCTACAGATGAGGTTCAGGAGAGAAAAAAGAAAATCAGTTCTCTTAGAAACAAACATTCTGATATTAACATGAACTTCTACAAATGGACAAGAAATCCTTTAAAATGGCAGAAGAACCAATATACTTCTGAGACCAAAATAATCAATTATTTAATTCAGAATGCAGCAAATTACTGTCTTTAATAGCCAAGCTTTTGTGACTGTGTTCAAACGGAGGCTCTAATCTTGTTCTGTATGTATTTAGAGGAGATACTGAATAGTTAATGCATCCCAAGCAAGTATTTCAAACCACAATATGTTCAGTGACACACTTTTGAAATATCAATAAAGGTCCAAATCGCAACCACTAGTGAGATTCCATTCTTCAGTAACAGACTGAATTTAACAAGCATAGTGAATTCAATGCCAAAACCAGCACAACACTTCATACAACTCATTAGCTGTGTGCTTTCATAAATCAAGGTAACTGAAGATCTGGAGACTGAAATGAAGTAGTCACTTGTGTCAGTCATAAACTACCAGTATTTCATCAGTCAGACAACAGAGACCACCTTCAGTTGATACATCAGTGACAAAACAATGCTATTCACGTAGTTAAGAGTTTCACATCCTGAGATTAATGCTGCCTTCTAGAAATGTAAATAAGCACCATCTAGTGACATTGTTTTCAAGTAACAGCTAATCTCAACAAGTTGTAATGTTCATGTGATATTAAATATGTTGTCAAAATAAATGGCACACTTTTGTTTCAGGTAAAAATGTTCTAGATGTGATCCTTAGCTCTACTGCTCTATTTCTGCAAGGGTTGCTAAGAGCTGTGTAAACTCTACACCATAGGAGTATGATCCTAAATATCTATGCAATTTTTTTATCAAATTGGTTCAACTAATTTCTCTAATGATAAAAAACCTACTAAACTTATAAAAACACACTAAGCAAAAACGACATTTAACCCTCCCTTGGAGTAACACAAAACTGCCATTCACATTATCTTAAGTGAGGTTTGAGGTACTCTTGGAACAGGAGGAGGCACCACTGAAGTTGACTGATCCGGATGTACAGAATCACAGAAACATATCCAGTTAATTTAAAGTCCTATTGGAGAAAAATACACATTTCAGCATGACTTTTTTTCTAAGTGCACCTCTACCCCAATATAACGCGGTCCTCGGGAGCCAAAAATCCCTATCGTGTTTTAGGTGAAACTCCGTTATATTGGGGTGGCGGTGGCAGGGCTCCAGCAGTGATTTAAAGAGCCCAGGGCTCCAGCCACAGGGTGCCCCAGGCCCTTTAAATCGCCACCCGAGCTCCGTTGCCGGAGCCCAGGGGTAGCGGTGGCAGGGCTTCGACGGTAATTTAAATGGCCCAGGGCTCCCCACAGTGGCCAGAGCTCCGAGCCCTTTAAATCGCCACCCAAGCCCCACTGCTGCAGCCCCAAGATAGCAGCGGCAGGACTCCAGAGGTGATTTAAAGGGCCTAGAGCTCCCAGCAGCAGCCAGAGCCCTGGGCCCTTTAAAGCGCCGCCTGAGCCCCACTGCTGGAGCCCCGGCTTACCGCGCTATATGCGAACCCATGTTATATCGGGTCGTATTATATCGGGGTAGTGGTGTAACTACACTGAGTGGAATCAAGAAGGGACTTCATTTGAAATTTTGAAAAAATTCCTCATTTCACCCTGGCCAGTTAGCCAGTCCATTTGGAATTTGTAGGTATAGCGCCAGTAGTCATAGAGTTGGCCTGCTCCCCTCATGGAAGAGGGGCCAAATTGTACTTACTATAGAAGGCTGTGGAGGTATTTGGCTGGCCATAGCATTAAGGCAACCAGCAGTCAGAGACTTTGTGATAATGGTTTGGAAGGGATGAGAAAGAAGGCGCCCTACAAAAGTCTGAAACATTGGCCTTTTCACAAAATGAAAAAGTGAAGGGTCACTCATTTTAAAAACAACACAAGTGTGTCAGAGACAAAGACGTGCACAGTGTTATTTGATCTCTTTACTCAATCTTTCAAGCACTTAATGTGAAAACCAAGAGGCATTGTATACTGAACACGCCCACTTACTTGGGCTTCCGCTTCTTATTGGGGAAGGGCTGCGACTTCGAGGTAACTGCAAGGCAAACAGCAAAAAACAAGTCAGCAGATCAGATTCAATAAAAGGTATTACTCTCCAGACAAGCATCTCAGGGTCTTCTACATTCAGAAAATTTGCACTGATGTAACTATACGAATGATGCAAAGTGGAACTTACACTGGCATGGATTTCAGAGATTTCATTGAGTTTAAGGCCAGAAAGGAGCACTAAATCATCTAGTCTGATCTCCTGTATGTCACAGGTCATTACATTTCACCCTGGTATCCTGTACTGAGCCCAGTAACGGGTAAGACTAAAGCATTTCAGTCCTCAGAAGACTAAATCGTTCTGTGCCCCAGGCAGAGAACGGGGAGACTGAGGTGCTACCAATGCCTGCAGCCCCTCAATGATAGGGAATTGATTAAGTAGGATAAGCCCACATGATCCTATCAGGTGGCTTGTGCCTTATGCTGCAAAGGCAGGAAACAAACCACCAAGTCTCTGCCAATCTGACTTAGGGGATAATCCCTTCCCCACCCAAATCTGGTGATCAGTGGGACCCTGAGCATGTGGGCAAGACCCACCAGCCAGGCAACTAAAAGGAGGGTTCTCTATACCACCTTCAGGCTTAATTCAGCAAATTACCTCCTCTCATTCTTCTTTCATGACACCCACAAGAAGTGAGTCTACCAAGACATTGTTAATGATAAGGTATTTATTTATTAAATGCACCCACACATTTTTACACACACACACACACACACACACACACACACACACACACACACACACAGTGTGTATGTGTATTTGTATATAAAAATAAACCACCTCCCCACACACTCCATTTATATAATATTAAATAAATACCTTAACAATAGCAGAGAATCCTGTGGCACCTTATAGACTAACAGACTATAAGGTGCCACAGGATTCTCTGCTGCTTTTACAGATCCAGACTAACACGGCTACCCCTCTGATACTTGACACCTTAACAATAGATACACACACACAAAATATATAGTATGATTAAACAATTTTAAAATTAGATAGATAACTATTCAAATATAATTCAAAAATTGCATAAAAACTTTGCTGCTCACGCCCATAATCTTATTATTGTGAGCTCAGACACCTATCCCCACCTCACTGATTTGTTGCTTCTGCCTTCCATTAGAGAGTAAATTTAGACAGCTAATTCTAAGAAGCAGGGACAATGTGCTATTTATATATAGTGTGAGAGCCCTAAAATTCTTCTGGGTGGTTGTACTTGATAATTTAGGAGAGACTGGAAGTTGGAGAAGGTGGAAACTTGTAGAACTGGACAGGGAGGACGGTCAAGAATATACATAATACCAACAATCTATCAATACTTTCATTAGTCTACAGTTGGTCTGCAATAAGGATAGTTTACCATACAGGTTTTCATTCACACACACACACACACACACACACACACACACGCGCGCCATGTACAATACTCAAACATAGTAAAGGAAAATGTAATAGTAATACCATTCTCTGGGAAATCATCTTGTGCAGCAATTTTACATTCACCTTATGCAGAAGGTGGGCCCCCAAAACATATACACACAGACACACATCACACCATATAAGTATGTATTAAGCACCAACAACATTATGTACAAATATTGTAATAGTGAGGTAGCCTAAACTCACCTATAGCGTAAGTCAGTGCTCCCCAACATTTTTCATCTGATGGGAGCCAGACAACGAGGAGGACCGTGGCAGTGGACAAGCATCCGCCAAAATTCCACCAACAAGCAGCAACGTCAATAGGTGTTGCTGCTGAAATGCCACCAAGTAGCGTCATCCAGAGCATCGCCGCCGAAATACCACTGACTTTTGGTGGTATTTCGGTGGCGACGCCTCTGGATGATGCAGCTTGTCGGCGGCATTTCAGTGGATGCTCCTCCGCCGGCTAGTACGTGGACACACTTGGACGTCCCAGCGTGCACCATGGCACCCATGGGCACCACGTTGGGAATTCCTGGCATAAGTGAACAGGATTATGGTAAGTATCCCATAACTCCTTGCATTTGCTAAAGTACACATTTGCCGTTAGCAAATAGGAAATTTGTCAAAAATCAAGATACATTTATTGTGTGTCTTAGTACAAGCTAGGGAAGTACCTTCATGGACCAATACCTCAAATGCTAATCTCCAAAAGGAAGGAACAGAACAAAAACTTAAGGAGCTTGGAACATATGGGTTGGATTTCAGTGATATATCAAGAGATGTGTAACTTGTAAAATCATCATATAAATAATGCCAGCAGAATCATGGAACTTTGGAAGCCCACCTTCTGCATAAGGTGAATGTAACATTGCTGCACAAGGCGACTTCCCGGAGAATGGTATCACATAGAACCATTTTCCTTTACTCTGTCATTATTGGCTTAGAGCAATAAACCTGACTGACATTAATTATTTTGGCCACTTGAATATATTTCATAAAAATATTCAAGTGTGGTCAAGCAATTGACCACATTATTTATCAACAAATTTTACATATTTGACTAAAATGGTAACACAACACCTTTTTTGCACCATGCAGAAGCAAATGTACGTAATGTACAGTATAATGTATGTAGCAGATGTAAGTATAATGCTTCATCTTATTCCATGCAAGATTGTCAATATGAATGCTTATTTCTCATGTTCAACAAGTGTATATGGCTTGTAATGTTACTGAATGCCTAGATCTGTTAATGATATTGAGCATAAAATGACTGATGTGTTATACTGTACCAAGGTGCGACTGGGGTTTGCAGAATGAGACAGAACAGGGCTCATGCTGCGGCTTCTGCTTTTACTCCTACTCCTGCGAGACCACTACAATAAAACACAGTACAGTACGACACAGATCTATATTAAGAAAAGTACATTCATTCAAACTAAATTTGGGAGCAGCCATACTTTGCCAAAGTGAAGGCTTAACTATATGAATAGAAGAATATTTCCCTAACTAAGGCCATGATCCTGCAAATACTTCACATGCTAACCTTTAAGCACATGAGCAGCATGTTGAAGCGAATGGAACTACTCATATGGGCAAAATTAAATGCATGGTAAGGTTTACAAATCAGACCCTAAATAAATATTGAGATTTGATACACAATAACCCTGCCTGTGGTAGAGTTGCATGAAAATTTAAATAGGATGACTTTCCTTAGCAAGTCCAAGGATACGTACCAGAGCACCTCTCTTTGAGACTGCCTCTCCCTTCACAATAATAGAATCATTTTCCATCAGAGCAGGCCACACATGATAGACCACCAAGGGAGCCGTAAAATCGGAGTCATAGCTGCGACGGTATCTGTTCAAACACAGCAAAGAGCATATTACCATGTCAATGCTAAAAGAAACCAGTGATGGCTATGCTGGATAAGGCCAGAATATTTATTATAGCTTGTAAATGTTTCTTAATATTTCAATGGTACAGGTAAAAATGAAGTATAAAAAGGGAATGTACCTGTGTGAAACTCATCTAACATAGGCATATGTGGTCTGCCAGTGCCAAAAGAAATTTTGTTACACTAATCTCTCACATCAGATGCACACTTGCTTAGCTGAGGTGCAAGCAAGGGCCCTTCCATCACTGACAGACAACATGAAGTGCAGTGTTTGGATAATCAATGCATATTGCATCTTCCTGGGACTGCTTGTCAAAAAACGATAAGATAAAAGATACAACAATAAAAATAAATTAAGAATAAATATTAAATGGACAATATCGATTTCCTTGAAAGAAGCCACTTTAAAGGATGTGGGGCACACTAGTTAGCAAGGCCAGATTTAGGCTTCTGGGGGCCCAGCAAAGTTACCTTGGGAGACATCAATCCTTTCAATTTCTCCTCCTCCCAGTAATTGCTGCTCTTTTGCACAACCCCCACAAATCCCCTCCATCTTTTTTCTCCCTCCCTGACCAATGCCAACAGTCAGTTCCCCACCATTCCATGATAAACATAGGACTTTCCCTCAATTTGAGGCCTTCTTCTATGAACTATAAGTCTCCCCGACATCATGGGTTTCAGGTAGGTCAATCAGAGTAGCATCACAAAGTTACCCTCCATATTTAGTTTTGTCAGAAGCCACAGATGGCAACAATAAGCTGTTCATTTTATGCCACAAGAGAATATTTATTATTGTGTTAAAACAGTTTTGTCAGCACATTCGTTTATTGATACTTGCATATTATATAAACACATATACAGAAAGCTATCTACATCACATGTCTACTGGTGATATCCATATAATAAATTGCAGGGCCATGTTATAAATTGCACTGTTCATGTACCTTAAAACCTCTGAGTACTTTCAAACTGCTGCAATTCTTCCTTTTTAAATAATTTAAATTTTAACATTTCCATTCCCAAAGTTACCCTGGTCTTAGGTGCAGGATGGGCAATGGTCAGACCTTACTAAAAACATATTTAAGGTCTGGTATCTCATGATTCATGAGGGCTAGAAACAGGAGCTATCTACCGTTAGGCACTGGAGGGTTAAAGATCCCGAGATAATGGCCTATAAAACAGTGATATTTTTAAGTCTAGAAAAACTATTTTTGGACTTTTTAGGGTTTTTTAAATGTATTGGTTCTATCTTCTGTCTCACTCCCTGGTCTTTTGAAGGCCAAACACATCTAGTTGACTAAGAAAGGGTGATAACACTGAAAATAGTTAGGGGCCATTGCCTTTCTAATATAGTCAAAACAGTTGGCTGGTTAGCAGCTGGCTAAAGCCACGTCTTCTGATCATGTCTGATTTTGCTTTTGTCCTGCTGAAGCTTCACCTTGCTTTCATTCCTCCTCTCTCTCCCTGACTACTTCCCCCGTTCCCCTCTGTTTCCCTCCAGTTTTAAAGTAATTATTTTAAGCCTTCTTGCTGTTGTTGTCTTCTTTTTCTCCCCCTTATTTAACTTCTTTCTCCTTGAACGCAAATTTCCTTTGAGCTCTGGCCTCTGGTGCCTGCTTGGAAGGCCTCAGAAGTGCTCTCGGATTCGCTATCAGTTCACACAGCAGCCAACTCTGAGCCTTGAAAGAGCCTTTAAACCCTAGTTCACAAAATGTTAAAGAAAATCCCATTTCTATAAAGGATTTTCAGTTCTCTAAAAAGTGGCTTCTCCTTCCATACTGAGCTGTGGCAGCAAGTGATGATGGGGCACCAAAGAGCTCAGAATCCACAGAACAGCTGCCAGAAAGGATGTGCAGAGAATCCTGAGATTTGTGAGATCCTTAAAGGCAGGCACTACCTGTCAGAGCTCACTGGAGCTTTGCTTGTAACGAATTGGGCAAGTAACAATGGAGGAGGTAGCAAGAAGAATCTTTTTAAAAACACTGGAGGCAGAGGGGAATTTGGCAGTGAGAGGAAGATTGTTCTTAATATTTTTAGTAAAGGTTTTATAATCAAATATACATTTGAGAGTGGAGTTTATAGATAAAATTGTTGCCCTGTTGGTTGAAAAAGTGACTAATAAGTGAAATATATTGTCCAAAGTTTGCATATATATTCCACTATAACTCTTGAATTATCTACCAAACGTGCTACATAGTAGGGAAATAGAACTCAAACTAAACAAGTAACGTTTACCAGCAATCTTAAACCTTAATTTAAATAGGCTGAACTGGCTGAAGGATGGACTGTGTGGCCTGATGGGTCTTTTCCATCTCTAATTTCTAGGGTAGGAGTCTACTACTGAATATTTCAGAGTTCTTACTTGCTCTCATTAAAAAGTTCTCCATCTGCACCAAATGCAATATCAAGGGGAGGAACCAAGGTCTGCATAGAAAAAGCTACACGGCACAACTCCCGAATCAAACTGCTGATCATGATGAAGTCAACTTCTGGTGGGAATGAAATTTTAGGATTGATATTCATGGCACGAATTACTTCCTGAAAATAAACATAACATATCTAGTTACTCACTAGTGATGATGAATTTGAGCTTACCAAAGCTTTGTAGTTACAGACAGACCGATACTGCAACACTTGACCCTCCTAAATTTCACTAGCACAAAACCCTCTTTAATAAAAGATACACAGAACACCAAAGATGCTGTCTTATGTTATTTCAGGGACTATTACCTCTAAAAGATGTATTTCTGAAATGACATCACAATATCAGCATTAATGCTGACATCAGTCCTATGACTGGTATACTGATTTCAAGTGCAGTACGTTTCCTAAACTACCACTGAAAGCATCATACAATTGTTTTATTTTATTTTGCAAACACAGACACTACCGTCACAAATAAAAGTATATCAAACAGATATAAACACTAGCATGTTATATTACTGTATGAGAAAATGTATTGATACGACAAAATGAAATTAATGCTGTTAACTTCTCTCTAGTAAACCTACTTCAAAGTAAGATGAATTTCAGGTTTGTACAAAATATGAATAGTCTGGTTTCACATTGTCTCTGACTTACATTGACACTGGCTTGAACATCATACAGATCCTCATGGCGAACTATATAATCCAGGACAGTGTCTTCAAGTGATTCAGGCCCTGAGTAAGTTAGAGACAGAGTCTTTCTCACACGCATTTTGAATTGTCTGAAGGCCATCTTCGCTGCATGGAAAGACTCCTGCAAATGTTAAAACAGCCAGTTATATTTATAACCCTGAGCAAGAAAATAGGTTTGATTTTCAAACAATGGTCCAGACACATTCCCAGAGTAACCTCACTGATATCAAGGGATAAATTTGGCCAAATATCTGCATAGTTTCCTGAGGAGAAAAATTCTCATATTAAAATGATGGCGTCTAGAAACAATACACCTTAGGGGGGGTATTCTCAGATACATCACACTTGTTTTTAAATTCCAGATGACAAATCAGATTAGAATGCTTTGACTTCCCAGCTAGAATTTTCTATTTTTCCATAAGATTTCAACACTTGCAAAATCAAGTACTGCAATTGAATACATTCAAAAATGTCAGTGGTCAGGATGTTGTACTTAGAATCTTAAGCTCTATAGCATAACATGTCTACAGCAGTACATGTTGTCTGTTAGTATGAGGATTTGTAATTTGATTGTGTAATTTGGTTGAAAATTGCTAGTTTAGGGAAAAATAACATTTTGCATTTATACAGCAATGCTTGCCATTAAGGCTTGGTGCTGAGCACTCACAAATCTCAGTGAAATCTGTGGAAGCTGCAGGTGCTCAACCTCTCTCAGGACCATATCCATTAAGATTCTGCTATGGCTAAGTACTACATCAATTTTATAGAGGGAGAAAATGAAGCACAGAAGAGTAAAACAACCTGCCACAGGTGATAAAAGTGAGCTGTGGCAAAATCACAAATAGAATTAAGGACTCCTCTTGACTCCCAGTCTCCTGCTCTATCTAGCTGCCTAGATTCTTATATGATACCCAGCACATTCAGAAAACATGCATCTAGATATCTCATGTGACTTAATGTGAAGCATCATATGGATAGGTCTTAGTGGCTTGTAAATATTCGTTTTTAAAACTAGTTTAAATGAAGTGGTGTGATCCAGAGTAATAATAATGGGCCCAGCAGCCAGGAACTGCCATGTTTTAGGGAAAAGATAAAATGGATACTAAACTAAAAGAACTGAAATGGAAAATAGCAACAACAACAAAATGTATCAAGTGAATCAAGTTGTAATCCAGCCAGGTTATATTATTTTTACATAAAGTGTGTGCACAAACTGTAATGGAAAAAAATACTGTAAACATTTCCTACCACAGCTGCAACATATATTATCCTCTGCACCATCTCCAGATCATCGATGTAAGTCCTCAGAAGGTTTTGTGCATCCAAGCGTTCTTGAGTATAAATCTCACTAAAGCGAGCCACCAGGCGGGCATGACGGGCAGCATTTGTAAGCCTGGCCCGGCCAGGTGAGCAGCTCCTGAGCGGAAGAGGACTAGGTGATCTACTTTGGCAGCGCCTTGGAGAAGGAGAGCGACTCCGTGCAAGTCTAAACGAGATATGAAAAGTCATTTTAAGGTTACCTCATTACCTTTAGAAAGTTTTGGTCTGGTCTACACATAATGTTTATACTAATTTAACTATTTTGCTTAAGGGTGTGGTTTTATACTGATATAATTAAAGATGTACAAGCGCCAGTATGGATGCTGTTATACCAGAATAAAGTTGTATTTCCCAGTAGAGCTTATTCCCATAAATTGGTTTCTAAATCAATATAGTTAAAGCAGTTCCAAAAGTGTGTGGAGGGAAGCACTTTGTATCAGTGAAACAGAATTTTAAAAAAAGTAAAACTTTTGGAATTTGTACCTCTTCCATTACCAACGTACAGTGACTAAATGGCACATTTAGCAAACAGTCTTGTACTGGAATGGTGTGGTGCTCCAAAAGCCCTACAGCAAGAAATAATGTATTGCTTCTTCCCATAAGAAGTTTCTCGGTATGTTCTGCAAGGCTGCCCTTTTTGTACATTTCCTGAAGCTCAACATGGCTGAAATGAAAATATGTGTGCATTACCCCCCTTTCTTCCTTCAAAATAAATTTGGTGGAAACACTTATGTTGCTTCATTATAGGATGGGGAGGTTTAGTTTATGTTTTCTTTTTCAATCTAAAACTATGTATCTGCAATTTCTCTTCCTCTTCAGTAGCAGCTCAATATATGTTATCCTAGCATGGGAGATCATAAATTCAGTTTTTGGTATGCTTCCTGTGTATGTTTTAAAGATTTGTCAAATTAGGGTCCATACCTGCTGTGAAGAACAGATTTTTGGGCACCCAGGATGGCAATCTCATCCTTTAGTATTTGAACCTGTTGCTCATAATCATTCAGACGATCCAGATTCCTCAAAGCGCTCTCCTCCTGTGCTTGAGAAGCCTTCAGACTTAATCAAACAACATAAAACTGGTGACAAGGGGCCCTTCTACCAATCTAAATGCCCTATTTATTAATCCATATTAAATACAAAAAGCTTTGTAAAAATAATAGGGAGGTTAACTTCTAGAGAGAAACACAGGGAACTCTATAGTTAGCAATGAACTGCAAAACCAACCCAAAATTGTTTGTTCCCCCTTAATTGCTACTCTGTGTATACAGACTCTTGTCATGTGACAGGGGATATTAATTACCCTTATGTATTCCAGGACCATGTCAGGTGAACAAGATCAGTCTCTTTCCTCTATGTCACAATTTAATTAGAGTCTCAAACTTTCTAAAAAAGGAGTTTGGGGTTGTTTTATTTTTTTACATCAGATCCTCCTCTTCCTCTCTCTGCAGGAGTACCTTGGCAAGATTTTTGGAGGCCCTGCATAATGATGTCACATGAGGCTGTAACCTTACTGAAGCCCTCCCTCACCCCAAAAGAGGGAGCGAGAATGATGATTCTTAAACATTGTTTGATGCCCTGAAAAGCAATTTTATACACATTTATATTGCCCTTTACTGCTTCTGTACTATATATAGGAGATGTCTCAGTTTCCCCTTTTGCCTCTCCCCACTCCAAAAAACAAACAAAACTCTGAATGTTTTCTATGTCCTTCCTTCCGTTTCTTTACTGGTGAGATCTTTGGAGGGCTTGACTAGCGATACCAAAAGAGGCTGCCACCTGAGCTGCAGATCTTTCTCCCTCCACTAGAGGGAGGAAAGATCTACATGTAATGTAAGGCCTGGTCTACACTACGCTGTTAAACCGATTTTAACAGCGTTAAATCGATTTAACGCTGCACCCGTCCACACTACACTGCTCTTTATATCGATTTAAAGGGCTCTTTAAATCGATTTCTGTACTCCTACAAAACGAGAGGCGTAACGCTAAAATCGATATTCCTGTATCGGATTAGGGTTAGTGTGGACGCGAATCGACGTTATTGGCCTCATTACTTTACAGTAGCTACCCACAGTGCACCGCTCCAGAAATCGACGCTAGCCTCGGACCATGGACGCACGCCACTGAATTAATATGCCTAGTGTGGACGCGCACAATCGACTTTACAATATCTGTTTTATAAAATCAGTTTAAGCTAATTCGAATTTATCCTATAGTGTAGACATAGCCTAAGAATGGTCACTGTGGCAAGGGCAAGAGAATTTCCTGCCTCAAATGAGGACAAGTTGCCCATAGTGTTAGTTTCCTGTGACCACTAGTCAAGTCCTGCAATTCCTACAGCAAGGAATTCCAGCAAAGAGAGGCAAGAGGGGAGCAGATATTTCTAATGAAATAAATAATCAGGAAAGAAAACTAGTGGGTTTTTTCTGGAGATGGGCATCATAATCCCTTGACAGGGAGAATGTCTAACTCAGAGGGAAAAGGGGTTTAAAAAGCCAGCTAATAATTGACCAAAGGAGCTAACAAACAGGAGCAGCAAACCAGGGAATTTAGCAAGGGCACGCGACAGGCAGATACATCTAACAAACATGCTCCTAACTTAGGCCAATATGACATCAGGGTATCCTCTCACACTGAGGATACCCCTCCAGAGGAGGGGATTCTAGTTATTAGGAAAAGACAGATAATAGTGATGGGGGAGTCAATTATTAGAAATATATATTGTTGGGTTTGCGATGCCTGGGACAACCACATGGTGAATTGCCTGGTGGGTGCAAAGGTACAGACCTCTCAAGACATCCAGATAGACTTATGTGCAGTGCCAGGGAGAAGCCGGTGGGTCATGGTTAAGGCTGTGTTTTAGTCACAGGTATTTTTAGTGAAAAGTCATGGACAGGTCACAGGCAATAAACAAAAATTCACAGCCATGACCTGTCCATGACTTATACTAAAAATACTTGTGACTAAATCTTGGGGGGGAAAGGGGGTTGCTGGGGGATGACATCTGGGGACTGCTGCTGGGGGCCGCAGACCATGCTGCTCTGGCCGGCCATCCAGGACCGTGGACTACGGCTGCTCTGGCCAGCCGCCCACGAACTGCTGCCTGAGGGCTGTGGACACTCCATCCAGCCACCTGGGGACCACTGCCCTGGGGCTATGGACACGCCGTCCGGCCATCTGGGGACCACTGCTCGGGGGCCGTGGATACACCGTCCAGCCGCCCAGGGGCTGTGGACCATGGCTGCTCTGGCCATCCCTGGGGCCACTCCAGGGGCAGCTGGTATGGCTGTCCCCAAGGCCACTTGAGCAGCTGTCCCCAGAGCCAGCTGCTTGAGTGGGCCTGGGGTCAGCCACACTGGCCACTGCGGAAGTCCCAAAGGACACAGAAAGTCACGGAATCCTAGTCATGGTACATGTAGGTACCAGTGACATTGAGAAGGTAGGAGAGGGGTCCTGGAGGCTAACTTTTGGCTATTAGGTAAGAGACTGAAGTCCAGAACCTTCATGGTAACATTCTCTGAAATGCAACCAGTTCCACATGCTGGGCCAGTTAGAACTGCAGGGTCTCATTGCATGAATGAGACAATGTTCTGGGAGGGAAGATTCAGGTGTATTAGGAACTGGGGTGTGGAACAGCTTCCATACAAGGGGAAAATAAAAAGACTGGGATCGTTCAGCTTAGAAAGAGATGACTAAGGAGGAGTACAATAGAGGTCTGTAGAATCACGACTGGTGTGGAGAAAGCAAATAGGAAATATTATTTACCCCTTCACGTAATTCAAGGACCAGGGCCAACCAATGAAATTAATAGGCAGAAGGTTTAAAACAAACATAAGGAAGTACTTCCTCAGGCAGTGCAGTGTCAACCTGGGGTAACTTGTTGCCAGTCGATATTGTGAAGGCCAGAAGTATAACTGGGTTCAAAAAATTAGATAAATTCATGGATGATAGGTCCATTCATCAGGACTGTCGGAGACACAACCTCTGACTCCAGAAGCTGAGAGTGGACAACTGGTGATGGATTACTCAATAATTGCTCTGTTCTGTTCATTCTCTCTGAACCATGTGGCACTGGCCACTGTTGGAAGACAGGATACTGGGCTAGGTGAACCATTTGTCTGACCCAGTAAAGCCATTTTTATGTTCTGACAAGAAAGTAGTAAAAAGGAACATAGTGCCATGCAGTTCATCTACCACAGTGTTCTTAACAATTACCATGGTTAGGCAATGCAGGGTCTCTGCAATAACAACAAAATCAGACAAGGAAAAAGTAATTCACTATTTCCTGCCTTTTGTCAATTAACACTATTCACAAGCACACCCGTCAAGATGTTTAAGTACAAAATGTGATGATCCTCATCTGTAGTTCTATATAGATCTGAAGAGTTTCCATCTTATTTTATCAGAAATAACTATCACAACTGCAGATAATAATTGCAAATAATTATTGCACCTTCAGAGACCTACTGAAAGAGGTGCCTACCTTACTCATAAAAAAACAGCGTCACGTGTTCTAGCTTAAAGCCAGTTAGAGTACATGTACCCTGCTATGTTCATTGATAATCCCACACTAAATCACAAATTTAAAAGAGCGGCCACCACATATTGGATTAATTTTTTAAAGATATAGAAAAGAAAAACAAAGCACTAGAAGAAAAGACCCTCTTTATGGGACATATACAGTAGACCAACCTCTAGTCTTTGAAAGCCTTGACATTATCCCCTTTCAATGCTAGTCTAGTGTGAGTGAGAATTAAGCTGTTTTAAATTTTTTATTTAATAAATATTATACAGTCTCTGTACAACTATTGATCCAAAAATCAGTAGAACATTATCAGTTTTCCCACTGACACTAAAGAGGTCTGAACATTCTGGGGATTGTAGGAGATATTGGGTCTGTGGGTGTTCCTAAATCATTAATAGGAACAAATGGTGGTAAATAATGTGTTCTGTGAAAAATCACAACATTCTGAAAAGCAGCTATGGATGTCCATGTGCGTGCCTTAAAAATTCATCTGTTTAAAAAAAGGTACCAGTTCACCATACATTCATGCTTACTTGCTGATTAATTTGCAGTTTAAGAACTTTTCAGTTAAAAGGTAAAAAATATTACCATAGATTCTTAAACTTTTCTATATGTCATTTAAATATAAAATGGACAACTTAAACTGGTGGAAGTTAATTTAAAAAAAAAAAGTCATAGCCTAAGAAATTGTGTGTGAAGTTTCTAAAGCTAATGCAAATTACAACACCAGAGCTATAAGACCCGGAAAACTAGTGTTTAATCAAAAGGGCCACAGAATGTCAATTTCAGCAGCTCAAACATGGTCTGTTGTAGTATCAGTAGCCCAAATTCAGCACTGGTGTACATGGGTGCAACCATCTTTTCTTTATATGTTTATACAGCCCCTAGCATCATTGGGATGAGGCCTCTTGGTCAGGACCAGCGTTAGAGTTTCTCGAGCCCTAGGCGCACGGCCATTTCGCCGCCCCCCGCGCTGATCCCGCAGCTCTGGTGGAGCTGCTGCAGTCATTCCTGCAGAGGGTCCGTTGGTCTGTGGCTCCGGTGGAGCTGCACGAGCAGCCGACCATCCGCAGGCATGACTGCGGCAGCTCCACCAGAGCCGTCGACCAATGGACCCTCCGCAGGCAGGCCTGCGGCAGGTCAACCGGAGCCACCTGCCACCCCCCCCCGGCAAAATGCCACCCCCCAAATAATCCTGGCGCCCTAGGCGATTGCCTAGGCTGCCTAAATGGTAGCGCCGGCCCTGCTCTTGGTGCTTCCTCATTACAAATAGTTCATCTTCATCATCATCATCATCATGGTTTAATCACTCATAATACCTCATCAGTTTTTTGGCCCCTTAACACTTTGTTGGTATTTAGCTTCCTTCGGGCTTTAAGTTTTCACATAAATTAGTTTGTAAAGAATGTTATGAATTTTCTTTTCTCACACTCCAGAATTACCTCTCATACTGTAATCAGCAAGGCACCATCAATATGAGTCATAAAAACTCCATCACTTACCAATGCATTTCTGGAAATGACTGAATTTCAATGGGTCATTTGAGGAGAATCATGCAACATCAATACAGAAAAAGTTAAAAAAATCTTATAAATTAATTATTTAAATCAATGATTAATTATTATAAAAAATACAGCATATTATAAAGGCTGGCACGTTGTTCCTTCATTCAGTTTTATTCAAGCCTGTTAAGGTAAATCCATTAATCTTTTAACCAACCTTGACTCCTCTCTATTTAGATGGAGCACACCAGATAGCCTCTACCTCTAACTAATGGATGCACGTCCTCTGCTCCTTTGATTGTTCTGCTTATTGTAAATTTTTCCAGCTGACCATTTCATCTTAATTTGTAAGATTTTTACTTTTTCTGTATTGATGTTCCACTTTCATCAAATGACCCATTCAAATTCTGTCATTTCCAGAGGTGCATCAGCGAGTGAGGGAGTTTTTAAGACTCATACTAATGGTGCCTGGCTGATTACAGCATGAGAGGCAATTCTGGAGTGGGAGAATGAGTGGTCATTAAAAACTAAAAGTTATACTATGAAATAATCAGACTTTTTTAAATTAAAAAAGGAATATAATTGGAAAAGAGGACAAATTAAACAGTCAATAGCCTTAACTATGATCAATTGAACAAAATAATAAATAGCCAAGCAATAAAATTTCAAGAAAAGGATAACAGACTGAATAGGATTAAAATACAGTTTTAGAAGCCCCCAAAACACAGACATGCAAAGCCAGAATCCAGATTAATTATTACTCTACTGACATAGAAGCACAGTGATAATAAGAGGGTATCTGGAAAAAATTTTTGATGAAAGCATGTGAGATCAGAGCAGTTTCAGTTCTTTCATAGGGTTGAAAATATACATAAAAAATTAAGTCCTTTTAGATATATTCTGGCATTTTTCTTTTAAAGAAAAATCCAGACCCAGAGTAATATATCATATATGAATGTATTAGAAAACGTTCAGTTGCTGAATGTGTTCAACTGTTGTGGGCCATAAAACCAAAGAACAAATTTCTCTTGTTCTTTTATGCATAATTTCTCAATATCATTAAAAAACAAAACAAAAAAAAAACAACCCACAGTGCAGTGAAGGTAGGAAAGAAAGGAGGAAATCATGTATTTGTCTCAGGACATGATACAGCTCTCACTGAAGTCAGTGGAAAGACTCCCATTGATTTCAACTGGGGTTCTATCCTGTTTAAGTTCCACTATACCAAACCAGATAAGTGGATACAAGTACTTCTTTCCAGAAGATGGAGAAAAAAAAAAGACAACGCTTTTTTGTGGGGGAGGTTTAGGTTGGAGTGGGGAGGTTTAGACTGGATATTAGGAAAAACTTTTTCATTATGAGGGTGGTGAAGCACTGGAATGGGTTACCTAGGGAGGTGGTGGAATCACCTTCTTTAGAGGTTTTTAAGGTCAGGCTTGACAAAGCCCTGGCTGGGATAATTTAGTTGGGGACTGGTTCTGCTTTGAGCAGAGGCTGGACTAGATGACCTTCTGAGATCCCTTCCAACTCTGATATTCTATGACATCACTCTCCCTAAAAATGGGCTGCCTGGCTCTGATCAGTTAGGATCTTCTTGAGCAATAAGACTTCAGCTTAAAAAAACCTACAAAAAAAATTAAGAAAAAAATCCAAGACTACTATCTGAAATCCAGACACAACAATAACAGTAAATGGATGTCTGGGTTTCTATGTACAGGATTTGGAGAAATCAAATTAACAGATAAGAAATTACCAGTCTCCAAGGTCCTTCTATGTCCTCCTAGGCAAATGGGAACTTCAAATACCCAGTACCAGAACAGACGGTATAGCTAAGAAAAACTGAGAAAATGGATGAACTACAGCATACAGGACCTGTCTTTCAAAGGAGGAATGCTCAAATCTGTAATGATCTGAAAGACATACAAGTATCACCTGTTAGAGATCATGAGGCTGACTTTTCTGTGTGGAATAAGCCTTGATCAAAGAGCCACAGAACCTAAGATGTGGAACATACAACCTGCTTACACATAGGGGAAAAGCAAGATAACCATCCTAAAAAACTCCTCTTATGCACCTGCTCAAGAACCAGGCTGACAGTCAAAGGTGACCAGGAGCCTCATGACCATCAGGTTTATGGAACAGAGGATCTGTCTCAGAGTGTATATATGTGACCATCTGAGATGACTGCTGAATAGGCTATCCTTTCATAGGTGAGAGAAGTATCTGTAGATGAAAGTATTCAGCCTCAGAGGCAATGATTCTCAGAATATGAAAAACAGTACTCGCACTACTTTGCACTTTATTTAAGAACCTATAAGCTCATTTAAAACATATTAAGAATAAGGACTCACACAGTTTCAATTCCTCTAGCTAGATCTGATTCAAAGCCAAACTGCCATGAAATTCAGGGCTACTATACCATGAATGACTAAGAATGGTAGAAAATTCCTCTCTTGCTACAAGAAGATTTGGTGGGCTAGGTCCTCACGCATTCATCTTTATGCTTTCCATCCCCAAACCTCAATTTATGCTGGTATGCTATATCTGGATCCCTACTACCTGGCCTTTAAACTCTAGGTTGAAGCAATGAGTTGCCTGATCTAGACTCTACCCAATAGAAGAAGGGAGCCCATCTTTATGAAAGACCATAAGCATGGGTGTCTTTGTGCCCCAAGCTGGCACTCCATTCAAAAGGCTAGTATCTGAGAATCTATTCCCAGAACCTATTTGGGAATCCATCACTGAGTTCTGCCAATTACTGTTATCCTGCAAGCATCAGGTGAGATTAGATAAACAGAGCCAACTGGATTAAGGCAGAAACATGACTCTCAGCCTCACAATCCATTGATTAGAAAAGAACACCTTAGTCCCTCTTGGTACTAACATACCATGCTGACAGGTGTCTTATAATTATCTAAGATATACGGGTAGACCTTATCTACCCAAGCATGGAAATGTTGGAATGTTCATAAGATTAAGAACACTACTTTTTTTCTCCCAGTATATCAGTTGCATATGACTACAAGGACCAGTTAACTGGAAGAATGGACTTCTTAATCATCCCTGAAATACTGGGATCAATTCTTTGGGCTGCAAAAAACCCCACCAGGCTTTTCTTCTGAGGGAGCAGAGCATGATTTAAAAGCTTTTATGGCCTGGTTTCTTGTCAGGAGCAGTCCACTCTCTGTCTTAAATGTTCTGAATGAAAAGGGGAACTGAAGAAAAAAGTTACACCATTTCCTACAGTGTTATTAGACATAAGGTCCCCATTCTTTTCAAGCGGTGGAACACTGCCATTTACATTTAAATTGCAGGCATCTTGCTTAACAAGCATGACTAAATCACCTCTTCTGAAAAGCCAAATATCAGAAGAATATTACATCCCTGTTAGATCAAAACTTCTTTTCTGCTAGTGAAAAGATTGCATTGGCCTGGAGATAAGAAGAATGAATTGACTAGTCAACTAAGCTGTCACCTCTAAGGAAATGTGGTCTGGATGAAATAACCAAACTCAGAGTAATTATCAGTGCTCTACTGTCAAACTAGGGTGAGGTATCTAGTGGGATCCCACAGGTATCTGCTCTGGGTCTGGTACATTTCAACCTTTTCCTTAATGGACTTGGATAATGAGTGAAGAGTATGCTTATAAAATCCGTGGATGACAGCAATTTGGAAGGGGTTACAAGCACTTTGGTGGACAGGATTGGAATTTAAAATTACCTCCACAAATTGGGGAACTGATCTGAAATAAACAGTATGAAATTCAATAAAGGCAAGTGCAAAGTTACTATGCCTATGAAGGAAAAGATTAAAACACAAAAACGGAAATTATTGGCTAGGCAGTAGTATTGCAGAAAAGGATCTGAGGGTTATAGTGGATCACAAATTGAATATGAGTCAACAATGTGATGCAATTGTGAAAAAGGCTAATATCATTCTGGAGTATATTGTCATATGGAAGATGTGGAAGGTAATTTTTCCATTCTGCCTGGCACTGCTGAGGCCTTAGCTGGAGTCTGTGTCTAATTTTGGGAGCCACACTTTACGAAAGATGTGGACAAATTGGAGAGAATCCAGAGGAGAGCAATAAAAATGATAAAAGGTTTAGAAAACCTGACCTATGAGAAAAAGTTTTTTTAAAAAATCCTGTGAATGTTTAGTTTTAAGAAAAGAAAACTGAAGGGGGACCTGATAATGGTCTTCAAATATGTTAAGGACTTTTATAAAGAGGATGGTTATCAATTGTTCTCTGTCTTCACAGGACAAGAATTGGCTTAATCCATATCAAGCGAGACTTAGGTCAGACATTAGAAAAATATTTCTAACTATTAGGATAGATAAGTACTAGAACAGATTACCAAGGGAGGCTGTGAAATCCCCTTCATTGTAGATTTTTAGGAACAGGTTAGATAAACACCTGCCAGGATAATCTAGGTATACTTTGCCTGCCTCAGTGCACAGGAATAGGTTATATGACCTCTCGAGGTTCCCTTCCTTATATTCTATGATCCTATGTCCCTTCTTTTCTCTAAACCGGTCCTATTTTTTCAAACTTCTCTCAGAGGTCATGCTTTCTAAACGTCTTATAATTTTTACTGCTCTCCTCTGGACACTCTCTCCAATTTGTTCACATATTTCTTAGTTTGTGGTGCCCAGAACTTCACACAGTATTCCAGCTGAGACCTCACCCATGGCAAGTAGAGGGGAACAATTATCTATCAAGTCTCTCATACAACACTCCTGTTAATACACCTCAGGTTTTGTATATGACACTCCTGGGACCTCTCACTCATGCTTTACTCACACTGGATATACAACCAACATGGGACCTCGCACCCTGGATCTACTTCCACTAAGTCACAAGGCCTCTCTATACACAGACCAAAGCTCTAACCAACTGGCTGTTAAGAGAAAGCCAGATGTGTCCAAACCATGCCTTTTTTGTTGGGTATTCTCTGGCCATGAGAGATAATGAAACCACTGCAACTAATGGGCCATATCTCTAAATGATCCAAAGAAAAGTGAGGTTAATTAAAAAAAAAAAAAAAAGATTATTAGTAAAGTACCCCTGCATAAATAACTGTAACAAAACGCAGACAACTGGAGAGAGGAACACAGAGGGAAAAAAAACCCTCAAAGCCTATCCAGCCAAAAGAGCTGTATCCAACCGCTAGAGTCTAGAAGACAACTGATCACGATCAGCCAATCAACTTTATAAAGGGGAACAACACATCACAAAAGCTTTGCCTGGTCTCATGTGTTAGTAGGAGGAATTATTCCCCTTTATTTGAAGTAGCATAGGACAGTGGGGAATTGAGCATTATAAAAATGTAAACAAAACACAAACAAATCACAAACTGTGTCTTTGCATGCTGCCTTACTGCCACAAATAGCCCTACAGTACATCACATTTTTCTTACGCTGCTTTTAGATGAACAATTTCATCCTCTGCTGCCAAAAGGGTAGTGGCTGATTTGGTCTTTGTGTCTTCAAGAGCCATCTGGGCTTCTGCCAGACTGCAAGAGAAATTAATAACCAGAAATATACCTTTAAATTAAAAAGGACAGATTCTCACATTGAATTTTGCATGACAAAGCAAATATTTTAGCAGACTTTTTTTCTTTTTTTTTGCAGGTCACCTGCATGCATAGTCTGCAAAAGTCATATCTGACTAAACTATACCAGCAGAATTACTGTTCTGTAACCCATTACTATTAATCTTATACAGCTCCAGTTACTCCATCTCCGTCCCTAATTTAGATGCCCCAGTTTGTCTCCATTAATCATAATCTGGCATAATCTCTGAACATGATGAGCACTCCATCTGCAAACCTGCCCATCTCCAGCTCCACAACACTACCTGTTTTCCGCTGCCTTCATAGCATCATCACCAAAATCTTCCTTCATTTTTCTTCTTAACTTAATTAGCACATCTTTGTCCCCAAGTCCCTGCTCTCTAGACTCCTACATGTGCAAAATATTGCGGCCCACTTTCATACATGTATTGTACAAAGAAATGCAACTACGCCACCATCATCCTGTATCATTATCAATGATTCCCCATTTATTACAGGATCCAGCTCAAAATTGCCTTCTTTTGTATTAAGTCTTCTGCAGATTTGCTCCAGCCTACGTAATGAAGCTTTCTTTGTACTTAACTCCCTTCTCATCTCTTCCTGTTCATACAGAAGCCTTTGCTGAAATGCTTGTTATCTGGCCTCCCTATGTCTATGCCTCACTGTCTACCATAATTGAAAATTGGTTGAAAAGTAGTTTGTTTCAACATTTCCAACTTTTTTTCTTTGTTCGTTTTGACTGAAACAATTCACCAAAATCTCCACAATTTCCCTAAATGTTTCAGTTGATTCAAATCTGGAGAGAAAAAGTTCCGGATGAAAAACGTAGACCATATCTAATCACTGTGCTCAGTAGTGTGATAAGGGGTGGGCATATGAGCCTGAGGATTGAGGACGCAAAAATGGAGGCTAACTACTCTAATTGGCATCATCCCGCTGCAAACCCACAAGAATCAATGCTGACAGTTTCAGCATTAATCCCCTCTGTTATTCCGTGTTGGGGTCAGCCCTCAGGAAGTCAGCACAACTCTTTAGTGAGCTGTACAGTAACTCCCCGCTTAATGTTGTAGTTATGTTCCTGAAAAATGCAACTTTAAGCAAAACAATGTTAAGCGAATCCAATTTCCCCATAAGAATTAATGTAAATGAGACAGGGGGTGGGGGGATAGGTTCCAGGGAAATGTTTTTCATTAGACAAAAGACTATTTTATATAGATATAGATACACAGTATAAGTTTAAAACAAACAACGTAATACGGGTACACAGCGATGATGATTGTGAAGCTTGGTTGAGGTGTGAAGTTAGAGGGTGGGATATTTCCCAGGGAATGCCTTGCTGCTAAATGATGAATTAGCAATCAGCTGAACCCTCAAGGGTTAACCTATTGTTGTTAATGTAGCCTCACACTCTACAAGGCAGCAGGAATGGAGGGAGGGCGGAGAGAGACAGAGACACACACTGTTTGTGTGTGAGAGAAAGAGAGAGATGCATTGCCCCATTCAGTACGCTGACCCCACTCTAAGTACATTGCCTTTTTAATTAGATCAGCAAGTTGAGACAGCAGCTGCTGTCAGAGAGCTCCCTCAGTCCTGAGCTCTGTCATGTCATCCCCCCGCGCTCTATGGAGATGGGGTAAGCGGGATGCAAGAGCAGGGGGGAGGGGGACACCCTGATATTAGCTCCCATCTTTCCCCTCCACCCTTGTAAAGCAAGCAGGAGGCTCCTGGGAGCAGTTCCAAGGCAGAGGGTGGGACGGGACAGTTGAACTGCTGGCAACTGATAGCCTGCGGGGTGGCTGCCACACAGGGAACTTAGGGGAACCGCTGATAGGAGGGCTGCCAGTCTACCTTGGTTCCAAGCCCCCCACCAGCTAGCTCCAATGGGCTGCTTTTCCTGCAAGCAGTGGACAAAGCCACCAAACAATGTTATAAGGGAGCATTGCACAACTTTAAACAAGCATGTTCTCTAATCAGCAACATAACAAAACAACGTTAACCAGGATGACTTTAAGTGAGGAGTTACTGTACTGCCAGAAGTGAAAGGGGGCATGAGGTATAACAAAGGGGTCTCACAACTACATAATTCTAAGAAAATCTGTGTAGTTTCATCTCCTCCTGCCACTTGATATTGGCAGGCCTATGAAACGTTTCTGATATACTGTAAGGACAATGAGAAGAAGGAACTTTATGAAGTAAACTCTGAAGGTTCTCATTCTTGGGGGTTTCCTGTACCTGGGGATGATACACCCTATGATGTTTAGAAAACTCCTAAATATTCAGTACTCTCTTGGTGTTGCTTAGAAGACAAACCCCAAAAGTCCTGACTGAGGAGAACACTGTTTTGTCTTTCACACACTATTTTACTTTGCTCCAGTAATGAGAGAGACTCATGAGTCATGAAATGTCATAAGCAACTTTAAAAGCTGAGCATGCAACTTTCAAGAGAAGTTCTGAAGCTATGGAAAAAAAGAACAAAAAACATACACAAAATGCACGTTTACTTCTCTTCATTTGGTCTGCTCAGTACAGCCTTAACGACTTGATCTTTAATCCCAGTCTGGCAGCCCACCCTTCCAGGTGAGGAAGGCCAGTTATAGATAGCCCTAGAAGCCCTCACTACCACAAATGAATTGGAAGGCATCATCACTGGAGAGCAGTGCAAGCCATTCTTTCAATCCCTTGCATGCCCAAACACTCTTCATATTTAACTAATATCAGCTATATGATGTAGATTTAGCTCTGATTAAATACAAGTCCCCCAGCCACTGCCACGAAAATGCATTTTCATTTCAGGAGAGTTTATGTTTGCATTATGCAAACTATAGTCAACAATTTTACTAAGGCTATGTTTACACTAGCAGTTTTGTTTGAAAAAAAAAAAATATCCCCTGAATGATATGTTACACAAACAGAAGTGCTTATGTGGACAGCACTATATCTGCAGAAGATGCTCTCCCTTTGGTACAGAGCAGCTACATGGGAGATCTTACAGCGGTGCAGCTGCATTGGTACAGCTCCTCTTCCTTCCTCCCCCCCAAGCAGTGGCAAGAAGTTGGGGGTTAGTATAAGCAACTCTCTACCCCCCTCCTTCCAATTCACACCTCAGCTGCTTTTAATATTGAGGGTTTTCTTCTAGAAAATGGCTATTTGAGTACAGCTTATAGTGAAATACAGACTTTCAAGTTAAAGGGAACAAGAAATTTTAAGCGGTTAAAACATAAATGTGCAGAGAGTTTCACTCCCAGCAGTCTTTTTTGAAGTTTTAGTTGCCTATGATGACATCAATGAAAACATTACAGGAAATATATCACTGTTCCTGCACACATTTCATTGCTATTTTCTTTTGAAATAATATGTTGCTATATTTAGCAAATATAATAGCTTAGTTTTAGCTAACACTAAGATATTAATCTTCAGTTACTACCTTTATTTATTTGCTTAATTTAATTATCCAAATATGTTACTGTTATGACTGTCCCCCATTCACATTTAAAAGGCAGGAGACCACTGAAGGTAATAGATGGTTACATGTCATTACTAAGGGAACTAAAATATGGTGACTCTCAAGCATTTATTTTGTTACCCATATGCTGTTTGATACAAACAAGGAGGCCCTGGATGAGACAGGACCATATCCTGGTCCCATTGATATCAATGGGAGTTTGGGAACTGACTTCAAGGGGAGAAGGATTGAAGTCAATTTCTGAACACTAGAGTATTAGTGTACTGTTGATATATAACTATACATCTCTTGCCCTGCAGAGCCTGCTACCTCAGCATCTACCCCAGAAGAGTGCTTGGATGCTATAGCTCACTGGATGCACAGGAGCGGCCTCATTCTCTGCTTAAGGAAGACAGAAATCTTTCTAATAGATAAATATCATAATTATGCAAGGTTTTTCTCCCTTTCTTTGGGTATGATCATACTGCAGTCAGAGGTGTGATTACAGCACATGTAGATGTACCTGAGCTAGCTTTGATCTGGCTACCTCTAATAAATGATTGCAATGAAGTTGTGGCACCAGAAGAAGCACAAGCTAGCTGCTCAATAGTAGATATCCAGGGTTCCAGATGGGTTTGTATAAACTATGCTTCACTGCTGTTGTTATTCAACCTAGCTAGATCAAAACTAGCTCTGGTATATCTACACATGGTGCAGTCATACCTCTGATTGCTAGCTAGACCTACCTGTTCCTATCTGTTGAGAAGCATATTTGTAAGTAATTGGAAGGATAAGAACTTTTTCAACCATACCTCTTCTATGAAATGTCTCTCTCAGAATCCAAAATATGACAAGGTAGGTAATTTGATATCTTTTATTGGACCAACTTCTATTAGAACATAAGAATGGCCATACTGAATCAGGCCAATGGTCCATCTAGCCCAGTATCTTCTCTTTTGACAGTGGCCAATGTCAGATGCTTCAGAGGAAATGAACAGAACAGACAATCAGTGAGTGATCACATCACCTGTGATCCACTCCCAGCTTTCGGTAAACAGAGGCTAGGGACACCATCCCTGCCCATCCTGGCTAATAGCCATTGATGGACCTATCCTCTATGAACTTACCTAGTTCTTTTTGAACCCAGTTATAATTGGTGGGAAGTACAAGCTTTCAAACTATACCAAGTTCTTCAGGTCTGGGGAAAGAAATCAGAATGTTTGAACTAAGTACAAGTGGGGACAGATAGCTAAGCTCTCTTAAGGAGTCAGAAAGAGACAGAGCCTAAGATGGAATCCACTACAGTTTGGCTAGTGGTTTACTCTGGCTTGACCGGAATGAACTATGCTTGAACCTTTATTTCACTATGCTAGCCTAAGGACTTCCAATGCTGTGTAATAAATCCTACTGTGCTTTGAAGTCACTGCAAATACTTGCTGAGGTGCATTAGTCTCTGAAGAGTGTACAAGTCTCTACCACGAGTCTATCTCAATTGGACTCGCTAGACAGATCTCACAATATGAAGCAGGAGTGTTGGAGCCCAGAGGTTCAGTCTAGAAGACAGTGAGGCTGGGTGGCCTACCCTGAAGCTAAAAAGAAGGGCTTCCTGGAGGTCTGTCACACCAGAGTGGTTTCTCCAAAAGACTATTGAAAGGCTAGGACACAGCAGAGATCCTGTAAATCTGCTTAATTATCTGTCCCAATTTATATTTAGCTCAGGCACTCTGATTTCTTTCTCCAGTCGTGGAGAACTCTGTGTAGTTCGAAAGTTTACTTCCGCCAACAGAAGTTGGTCCAACAAAAGATATTACCATACTTACCTTGTGTCTCGCATATCCTGGGACCAACACAACTACAACAACACTGCAAACAAAAACAAACAAAAAAAAAAAAAACCACCACTTATTTGGATATATCCAAAATGTGTCAAATGCCATATGTGGCATGAAAATTTCCCTCTGTGCAACTGGCAGTACAGAATCTGTATTAAATAAGCTACCAGTATTATGATAAAAAGTTTTTGGGGCAAAATGTTTAATTTCTGCCAGGCCTATTGTCTTTCAGGCAGCCAATATGATTTATAAAATTATTTTAATTTTAATTTTACAAACAAACCAACCAAGGTTTAACTTACTTACTAGAAGACTTTTAATGCCTTGGGTATACAGTTCCACATCATTCAAATTCAGAAAATCCAGAGTCTAGATACATTTTAAATTCTTATTTCAAAGCAGAAATGAAACATGTTGCAAATCTCTATTAGAAGTGAGGTGTGAGAAGAAAAATGAATTTGTTGTTGAAAAATACACAGTTAATTCTCCTACTCTTGTTGCACTAAGGTGAGTTGTAAACGAGTTGAGTTCAGTTCTTTCTCCAACTGTTGTAGTTCATGATTCCGAGTGCTGGCAAATTCCCTCAGCTGCCTTTCTTTCTCAATTGACTCCTACAGTGAAATACAAATATCACACTTTTTGAATGTTATGCCTGAAAGTTATACCACATTTCTTTAGAACAGTGGTTTTCAACCTGGGGTCCGCAAACCCCAGAGGGTGCGCAGACTATGTCTAAGGAGTCTGTGGAAGGTTGTCATTACCACAGAACAGTAGTTTTCAACTTGAGGTCCACAGACTAAGTCTAAGATTTCCAAAGGGGTCATATCTCCATTCAAAATGTTTTGGGTCCACAAATGAAAAAAGGTTGAAAAACACTGCCTTAGAATGTCTCATGACAGGCTGTGCATTTCTGAAATAATGCAGTAAAGAATAATTCTAAATTGATCTTAAACAAAGAAAACCTTGTACAAATGGAGAGAGAGCATAAAACAGCCAGAGAGAGGTTAAATTACACTGTGGGAAAAGTTACATATAGTGGTGCTTTATTATTTCATTGTAAGATCGATAGATCTTAGATAGATATATATATGGATATGCACACAAATACACACACTACTTTTTGTCCACATATTTTCCTTTCTAGTAAACTCTTATAATTAAATATGCCAACAATTCTTCCTGTATTAATTAACTTTTTACACATTACTGGGCATGCAAAATAATGGGGGGAAATCATAAGAGCAAATTAAGCAACTAGTAGAACTAAAAAGGATACACCCTTGCACAAGCAACTCTGCTTTTAATACCACATTGCAAACCCTTATAAAACTGTAAATAAACTAGTAATTGTGCCCTTGGTTTCAATTCAGTGTTTGAAGGCTTTCCTTCCATTTGCACATGCAGTTGAAAACCCATAAATTATCATATAGATTATTTCTTTCACTACACCTTTTTAAATGTTGTCATTTGGAAAAACAAATTAAGAGAAAACTGCTCTACTCCCTGTACCAAGTACAGACCCTAGCCAGATTAATCCTAGTCCCAATGGTCAGATGTCATTTTACCCAGGGGAAATAGCTTATTTAAACTGTAAACAGTGATTTTTTCGGGGGGGGAAATGTAAAGTGAGAAATCAGGGAAAGCATGAAGACATTTCCTCTCATCTCCCCACTAGCTAACACTACTGTTTTCTCCCAAAACATACAAGAGTGCCACAGAAGGGCTGCATCTCCAGCTGAAGTATTGTAAACAGCAACTTCTGTAAAACTTATGAATCATGCAGTGGAAGAGAAAAAGGAACTCACACCACTGCTATCCTAGTCCTCAAAGTTAGGTGCATGGTGGTATCATGATTTATATTTATTTCCTGTAAAAAAAAAAAAAAAAAAATCCCACAACACATGTATTAGAGCCCAAGCTTCAGAAGAACAAAAACTAACAGAGGTCATGGGACCTTACGTGCGCCTCTCAGTTCACATGAAGAGTTTCACAAAACACTAAGTTGCTTCCAATACAGGTCTGGGGTAAGTCTTAGGGTGATATCACAGCAAACTTCTAATTAGCAAATTTCTTTACCTTGATGTAAAAATGTATATAAGAAACTAATTTCTTGGGCAAGACAAAAGATCTTAGGCTTGCTAAGCTAATTTAGTCAAATTAACTTTAATGACTTCTTTCATTCCCCCTTTAAAGATTTTGTTTTTAAATGACATAACTGTCACAGTTAACAATGATGGAAATAGTTCAGAAGGCAAATGGTGAGAAAACACTGTTTCAGTTAGTAAAAAAAACAACATTGATTTTTAATTGCAGGAAGTCTTTGATTTATATATTATTATCATCTTAAAAATAAGCATTCAGCATACCTGAATGAGAGAAAGACTGGTTTCAAAGGGCCTTCCCGAAGTAGTACTGGAAAAACAAGTCCCTAGCCACGGCAGGAGACGAGATTTTATTGTCTCTACACCTGCATAATGCCCACCTAAGAGAATACATAAACCAGGTACATGTGAGAAAAATGCAGAGAAAATCCTTAGTCTGCACTTATAAAGAAAATGGAGGTGATACATACAAACCATAAAGACATGGAAAATTCTCACCTTCTCGAGCTGTTTGATTGAGGATTGTGAAGAGCTGACCCTGAATCATGGAGTTCATTTCTATGATTTCACAACATCGGTTCAGATTCTGATCACATGAGTTAATCTGTAAATCAGAAGAATTA
Organism: Chelonoidis abingdonii; assembly: GCF_003597395.2. Lineage (NCBI taxonomy): Eukaryota > Metazoa > Chordata > Testudines > Testudinidae > Chelonoidis > Chelonoidis abingdonii. The sequence continues at coordinate 94,194,833 of NC_133773.1, forward strand.
AAACATATGTTCCAGGGTTTTAGTTTTATTTTGTTTTGACTTTTCTAAATAACTATGTTTATGATGTACATTGAACATGATATATGAGCTTTTTCTATCATTTTGTCTATGACTTCATTACAGCTTCCTAAACCGCCATTGGAATGTTCAGATATTTCCAAGGGCTGAAAAAACAACACAAGATGTTAATAGTTACACCAAAGGACTGGGAGTCAGGAATTCAAGGTCCTATTTCAACTCTGTCATTGATTTACTAGGTGAAAGAAATCATTCACCCTCTCTATGCCTCAGCTTTCCCCATTAATAAAATAGATGCAATAACACTTACCTACCTCATGGAAGTGGCATAAAACTTCATTAATGCTTAAAAAGTGATATAAAATCATGGGATGAAAAGTCCAATATAAGTGCAAAATATATTTCTACAGACTAGCTGAAATAAACCACACTTATAAGGTTACTTTGTTGCACTGTTAATAGTCACACATAGCTTACATGTGATTTTATCTGTTTTTAAAACATATTGAAACAAACAGTGTTCAAGAACAGGAAAAAACTAGCATTATGTTCTTGATACAAAAAGCAGAAAAAAAAATTACAGAAAGCTATTAGCTATCTCATGGATTTACTGGAGTTGGAATTTGTCCAGGACATTATTGTTCACGCTACATCTGTCAGGAAGGCTCTAAAATGTCTTTACCAACAATGACAAGTGGTCAGAATTTTTGTTTATATATCATATCTGAAATAACTGTACCTCCAGGAGTATAGTGCCCTCAATACTATACTGGGGTACTAGTACCTCAGAAAGAGGACTACAACGTAACAAATGGTTACTCACCTATGTATTAACTGTTGTTCTTTGAGATGTGTTGCACATATACACATTCCTCTGCAGGTGTATGTGTGCCCAATGAATGCAAACTGCAACCTACACCTGCCATAGAATGTATGTGTGCACAATCATTCAAAGGAGAATCCTCCCTTTGTATAGTGCAAGGGCTTTCTCCAGGCGTTTCCAAACCAAGTAAATACCTGGACTGAGCCAACCTATATTTTCAGATCTGATAAGATGTCATCTTGGGGTGGTATGACTGTAGATATGAATGTTGCCTAAAATTCTCCATGTTCATATCCGTAAGTTCTGTCATGCAGGTTTCCCATCTCCATGGCAATTAGCATGGAGGTAGGAAATTGGGGTAGGGGCCTGTAAACCGAAATTAAAAGTTGGACACCAATCAGCTGAATTAATTACCAAAATTGATTATATGGATTTTTATGATAACTGAAATGTTCTGGATTTTAATTAACCTTTCAAATCCTTCAGTTTTTGGTGTTTGCTGAAAGGCAGCTTAGGACCATTACTTTCTTGGGGTGCTGAGGCCAAACACCAAGTGCATGGTGGATACTGAGCTCCCTTAAAGCTAGCTCTTGACATGAAAGCCAGCCTTTGAAATGGAGACTTTCTGTTCCCTCCCTCGAAAGAGGGACCCCAGGAACAAGACAAAGGCCCAAGATAAAGCAGTGTGGTCTTTGTCTCCTCTGTCTTCTGTATAGAAGCCGCTATCTGCTCCCAAACAAGTTGTCTATAAATTAAGACGGGTCCTTAAGCTCTCTGGATCTCCAGGCATTCACTATTGAAGAAAGTGACTCTCACCATTGTATCATCAGCATCAAAAGTTGCCCATACCTGGTGCCCTTATGCCAGAAGCTTAAGAAGCTGATCATTTCTACTGAGGAAGAAAAAGCAACCATTGTTCCTCCTGACTCTTGGTCATGAAGGACTGGTAGTGAATGACTTGGAGGATTGCAGTCACACTGATAAACCTTCTCTTTAAATGAATCCCAGCACTGCAGCTGAGGATTCTGGGTACAATACCCTAAGTGTGTCCAGCCTCCATCACCAAGCTCCAGGAGGCATGGGGGTGGGAGTGGGGAAGACATAGCCCGGGCCAGTCTTAGGGAAGTGTGTACTATTTACTCAACTTTCTTCAAGACTGGGACAGCTCTGTAAGGGATCTGCCACAGCTTAATCACCAACTTGTCAAAAATAGGATGCAAGGGTATAGCAACACTATTGGATGGATGTGGTTTCCTGTCCAGTTACCACATAACCATGATCTTTGTATATTTTTCAGTTAAAACCAGGTCAGAAATAATCAGTGGTCATGGAAAACTTCTGTAAAAGTTGAGAAAAAAGTAGGATCTTCTGCTGCAAAGTCACTGTCTTGGTATTCTCATAATGGAGATGTATTTGACATCAGGAGAGTCCTCTGGCTAATCTAAATGCAAAGACTAGATCTCATCACCCTGATCCTTTGCTTGATTCTGCCCCAATAGCTGGAACTATGCAGGTAATCAGGGAGCCTGGAGTATCTTCAGGGTTCTGGGAAGGATGGACACTGTTGGCACTAGAGTTCCCAATGCAAGAGGTGTCAGTGTAAAGGCCAGAGCTACTTGCCCAAGGAGCACTGACTCTTGCAATGCAAGAGTACATTTTGATGCAAACAGAGTTGCAACTGCACTGAGATTTCTTGCGCTCAATAACCAAGACAAAGAATGCTATGAAGCCAGAAGTGATCAGACCAGATTGTCAAGCATACATGGATACCTGGAATCATGACCTCCTTCTCCTCTTCAAGCATCTGAATGCAGGAGTGAAAAAATACAGAGATCTTGACAGGGCCAGTGCAAGGATGTTTTGCGTCCTAGGCGAAACTTCCACCTTGCGCCCTCCCCCCCCCCAACACCCCCACCCTGAGGCCACACTCGCGACCCACTGTGGCAGCTCCCTGAGGCACCCCCCCACTCCAGCTCACCCCTGCTCCGCGTACGAGCACGAGCACCCCGAGCACACCATGGCCGCTTCACTTCTCCTGCCTCCCAGGCTTGTGGCGCCTAAGCTGATTGGCGCTGCAAGCCTGGGAGGTGGGACAAATGAAGCAGCTTACTTCTGTCCCGCCTCCACCCCGAGCACACCACAGCTGCTTCACTTCTCCTGCCTCCCAGGCTTGCGGCACCAATCAACTTAGACGCCACAAGCCTGGGAGGCGGGAGAAGTGAAGCTGCCACGGCATGCTCGGGGAGGAGGTGGGGCAGGAGTGAGCTGGGGCAGGGAGTTCCCCTGCATGCCGCCCCCCCCTTACTTGCTGCAGGCGGCCCTCCCTGCGCTCCCCTGCCCTAGCTCCCTCCACCTAAATGCCAGAGGCGACCGGGGTGGCCAAAGATCCGGCCACCGCGGTCACTGCCGAAGAAAATTGCGCCCCCCAAATGCCAGCGCCTTAGGCGACCGCCTAGGTCACCTAAAAGGTTGCACCAGCCCTGGGTCTTGATGTGGAGAAACCACGAGTCAGGGACTCTGACAAAGGCATGTCAGGGAACTGCTGACTGTTGTGGTGCCTCCTGTCTCAGACTCCTGCACAGAGGTTCTGTCCCATCCCATTAGCCTGAACTCAGTACCACCTCATCCTTTGGCTACACTGGTGATGATGCTGCAGGAGACTTCTGAGTTGAAGCTGTTTGACTGGGATTACTGGAGCAAGGAGCAGGTCTGAGCAAATGCGGCTGTCCCTGGCATGGTGTTCCACTGTTGAGCAGTTGCAGAAAAACTCAGCTTTAGCTTCAAGGATTTATCCTTTGAATCACTCCATCCTAGCCAGTGTCACACCAGACTTACAGGAGTCTCTACTGGGTACTTTCAGGAAGACTTAGAGACAATGTCCGCATCAGGGCATGTGGTGACACATGCAGGCAGTCTGGCACCCCTGCACATCATTGTCAACATAAAAGATATATAAATAGTCAGTCTTCAACATTGTTGTGCTGACAAAGTTTGAAACCACGAATAGTTTCCTCCCATTTTAGATGCCATACTTGCCAACACAGGTGTGTGTTGAAGGAAGTGCCAGAACAAGTGGAAAAAACAAGCACCATGAAAGTTGCTAGGTACCCTAATGAAAAACGGTGGCACCCTAACTAAGGTGTTGGTGCACAAAGAACAGTGCTGACACTGAAGCACCAGGGAAAAAGGAATCCAGGTGTTGTTTAGAAAGTGCTGAAGCACTGAGAACATCAAAGCAAAAAAATGGCAAGCATCAAAACTTTCTCTGCATCTATGCACAGAGGGAAGTGCCGAAAGCTGAGAAAAAACAGGCACAAAAAGTGGGAACAGAAGATCAACAAATGTGTGTTGCAGTGGTCAAGGCAAGAGCCTCAATACATAGCACAGATGAACAAGACCGGATAGGAAGTCAGAGGAGGTATGGTAAAAGATCCCTGGAGACTGTTGGATTTCAAAGGAGCTGAAGCAATGGCTAGTGTTCAAATGGCTGCATTTATTCTCAGCTCAGAAGGTACACGATCATTATCTATCCACTATCACTCCCCTCAAGGTTTAAAAATCCTTAAATGCCTGGGAGCTCTGCCAGTCTCATGTTAAAAAGCTAAGGCCCAGAAATAAGAATCTTGCAATGACAGAATCTTTAGGGAACGCTCAAACAAATTCTCCTCACTTTTAAGGCTCTTCATAGCTCTGCCTTTTATCTAAATCTCATCTCCCTTTTGCTCCCCATCTTGACGCTGTACTTTACCCACTCGCCTCTCCCAATCCATTCTTTCTTCCTCCTCCCATTATCTCCTGTGTCTGTCCTCTCACACTGCCTCTCTCCATTCTTCTCCTGCTCCATTTCTAAAGAACTCTCTGTTCTGATTGAAACCTTGATCTCTCCTTCTAAACCTCCCTGCAAAACTGCACTCCCTCACGGTGGTGTCTCTTTCTCTAACACATCCCACTCAGAAATGGCCCAGAAGGATTGTTTGGCATACCATTTAGAGAAGTTTGAATGCACTGACATCCTATTTTCATATTCCTCCTCCTTCCAGTCCTCCCTCCCTGCCTTCTTCACTTCACTCTCTGCCAACTTTACTGCCTTCTTCACGCTGCACTGTTAGACTCTATTCACCTCTCTTCCTCTATGTGGATTGTCATAAACAGATGGTTAAGGGTTAATGTCTTTTTTACCTGTAAAGGGTTAAGAAGCTCATTGAACCTGGCTGACACCTGATCAGAGAACCAATGGGGGGACAAGATACTTTCAAATCTTGGTGAAGGGAAGTCTTTGTTTGTGCTGTTTTTTTTTTTTTGTTAGTTGTTCGCTCTTGGGGCTAAGAGGGACCAGACGTGCACCCCAGGTTTCCCTAATCTTTCTGAAACAGTCTCTCATGTTCAAAATAGTAAGTACTAGCTAGAAAAGTCTGATTAGTCTTATGTTTGTTTTCTTAACTTGTGAATGTGTATTTTTCTGGAAGTATTTTTACCTCTGTTTGCTGTAACTTGAATTTCAGACTAAGGGGGGGAAGTCCCTCTAGTCTATATGAGCTGAATACCCTGTAAACATTTTCCATCCTAATTTTACAGAGATAATTTTTACTTTTTCTTTCTTTAATTAAAAGCTTTCTTTTTTAAGAACCTGATTGATTTTTCTCCTTGTTTAAGACCCAAGGGGATTGGGTCTGAACTCACCAGGGATTGGTCGGGGGAAAGGAGGTGGGCGGGAGGTTAATTCCTCTCTGTTTGAAGATCCAAGGAGTTTGGATCAGGGTAGCCTCTCAGGGTACTCAGGGAGGGGAAAGTCTGGGAGGGGGAAAAGGAGGAAGGATGGTTTACTTCTCCTTGTTTTAAGACCCAAGGGGTTTGGGTCTTGGGTTCCCCAGGGAAGGTTTTTGGGGAACAGAAAGTGTGCCAAACACTATATTTTGGCTGGTGGCGGTGCTATCAGATCTAAGCTAGGAATTAAGCTTAGAAGGGTACATGCAGGTCCCCACTTTTTGGACGCTAAAGTTCAAACTGGAGGAAAAATACCTTGACATGGATGTTATTGTCACCTAACCAAATCCTCCCTCTTTGATTTTGATTTCCTCAGCAGCATTCCTCTTCCTCAGTGTCCTCAACTTGTCCATCACCTTAAGTTTGAATTTCTCATTCTTCCCTTCAAATCTATTACAATATGCATCTCGGCCTTGTCTCTTAAAACATGCCCACCCATCCTCTGTTCTGCCAACCACACCAGCCTCATTTCTCTCCTGCCACTATTTCCATGCCTTTTTTTACACAGCCCCCTATGCACTGAATGTCTTCTCAATCATGATTCGCCAATCTATTACCCTGTAGCATTTCCCCAAACTCCTAAAAACCCACTTCCTTCAATGAGGCCCACAAAAAAGTAAGTTATTAATTAAATGGGGAAGGGGGGGAATCCACCCTCTTTTTTGGGTTTACCAAAGCATCATTACTTTTCTGCATCTGTCTAAGATTTGCACATTTTTGGAGCAGGAGTTATCTTCATTTTTGTGTTCTGTATCAAGCACATTATCTGGGCTCAGTCATAATGAACAATTTCCAGCACCTGGAATGACATCCTACTTCCTGTGCACCAAGTATCCTCACTCTCCTCCTTCAAATTTCTCTCTTTGACCTTACTTTCTCACTGTTAACTCATGAGCTATCTGCTTCTTCCCTCTTTTCTCAAGTCTATATTTGAAAATATTAGACCTTACAAAAAGTCTATAATAATTCATGTTATTTGTATTTGTTTTAACTCTCAGCCCTACTTTCTTCATCCACCTCCTTTGTCTTACTTTCATCTTCCATGTTTGTCTAATTTGTCTTTTTAATGTCTGTACCACACCATGCTTTTATCTGTTTTAAGCTCATATATATCACTTTGGTACATAAGCACTAAATTATGATATGTATAAATATTTCCTCTGTAAAACCAATTATAAATAAATGGTTTTCAGACAAACAGACCAGAGATTATAATATAGAACACTAGCAAGAAGAATGTATTTCACCCTATATTTGACTATTTCCTTAAAAATGTGTTTTTATCTCAAATGTGCTACAAACAGCAGTTACCATCTGCTAAGGTTTCTGCAGTTTATATCATAGTTTTAATTGCTCCATCTCTGCCAATGACAAGTCAGCCAGCCAGTCAACAGTTTGAGAGACTTAAGCCAGTTAGGAGAGCAATTGTGCAAATCTACTATGTCACACCACCCTTACTCAGGCAAGAACCACACTTATTCCTCTTAGTTTGGGTAATATATGTAACTTTACAATTAGAATATCTTGTAATGTTGCAAGATCAGATGTTGTAGTACATTAAAGGCAAAAATATCTGTATTTAAATATTTGAGCGTGATTAGTAGTTTCTTTGCTCTTCTGTTGATGTGTAACATATTTTAGGTTAATTGTTTCTACTTGATAAAAGAAATTGCACACCCTTTAAGTGACCAGAGACCAAGTCAAATCCCTTGTCCCCCTGTCAACTACTTCAGTCAGCTGTGGTTATTGTATGGAGCCAGCTTTCAAACACTGTGGAGTAATAACAGTTCTGTACTAATAAAATAAAATAAAGCAACCCTCTAAGTCACTCCATTCTCAGACAGTACTGTAATAAAAATAGAATGCACAATATTGAAATAAAATAAAACCACAAATATTATGGCTTCATTCAAGATAAAAATAAAAAAAAATTTTAGGAAGAAAAAAGAAAAAGCCATACAGATCAACAAATGTTTCTTTTGGTGTATCTTATTTCCCCACACCTACATGCAAAACTTGTCACAGTACCACAGGTAACATTTAATAGAACAGCTACAAAGAACATTCAGTACCATGTTCAATAGTTATGTTATCTGCAAGATATAACTTCATTTTGGTACTAAGTTATAATTGCAGTAACTTTTCAGTTATACAACAAAAGCAGTTTAACAAAAATGTTTCAAACGTGAAATAGCTGTAAACTGAATTTGCTTTCAGAAAATGAGTCATTTGTTCTAGTTTTGAATTTCTAACCATTATTAATGGGTCTGATTTTTTTTTTAAATAGGAATTCATAGTTCTCAAACCGATATGCCTCAAATGCGTGACACTATAATCAAGAACAGTAAAAAATACCTAGAAATTTTAAAGACAACTAAAAAAAAACCAATCACATATTCAATTTCCATGGCAGCAACTGGAGATGGGGAGATTCTCACCAGAGGCTTTTGAGAACCTTAGCAGAACAAGCTATATTATCTTGGTGTACAGTGTGGTTGCAAGCAATAAAATATTTCTTGTCTAACTTTTCTCTGTATTTAAAAGTCTTCTTATATTCCTTGATGTTTATGATACTCAGCAGTTTCCAGTACAGCTATTGTGCTTGGATATCTAACACAAAGTGTTTTCAAAAATAGTTACACATATAAAAAGTTATAAAATCAAATGGAGGCCACTGTTATGCTTTCTGGGAAAATATATTTTTGAATGGAGTATTATTCACTGTGAAAGAGAGTAGGTGACCCTGGTGAGTTTGCAAAGAGATGCGAACTTGCATTTTGGCAACTGATTTTTACTTTAATCTGATCAGATGTGTGTATCAAAACACCAAGAGATGAGAGGGAAATCAGCAGTCTCTGCTGCAAATTGTTTCTGGCCTGATATGTTGCATTTATAGTGTCAATGGGTGTCAGTAACTATAGCAACCACAACAGTGTCTGGAAACCAGCGTCCTTGGTTACTGCTTTCCCGGGAAATCACTCGAGGTATCCAACACTTAGCGTAGCACCCTTCACACAGATTCCGTCTTTCTCCAGTAGCCTAAATTTACACTCCGAAACAGCCACCATTATTCTGTGTATTCTTCCCCCATTAATTGGACAAAGTAGAAATGTTAATTCCTGAGCTGGCTCACTCTACAAAATCCCTTTGAAAACACAAAAGTAGAGACAAAAAGCAGCACGTTTTCACCCCAGTGTCTAGGGTGGGTGGAAGATATTTTTTCACGTCAAAACACCGTTGGTAGAACATCAGGCGAGTAGATGATGTAAGGCTTGAGCAGCATCTTTAACTCCCAAAACCAACCCCGGTGAATTGAATCGCTTACAGGCTCGCGGCGGCGAACGCAGAGAAGAGGTTTGTGAGGAATCACACGCATACTCACGTGGTAATCTTTATACCAGCTCTCCAGCTTCTCCTGCAAAATCCTGCAGCTCTCGTTGTTGATTAATCTCCGCAAGCTGTCGGCCATGGTCACCCAGCGACGGAGAGCCGAGGTTGACCGTGGCTGGGGCTGGGCTAGCGAGGGGAAGGGGAAGCTGTTGTTTCTTTTCCTACGGGACTAACAGCATAGATGGATCCTCCCCCTGGGAACTCTACATCAGCAGCCCCAGGGCACTAACCAGGGAGAGGTCAGTGAGGGGATCCCCACGGCTGCCGGTGCCACCGGCTCCAGCCGAGGCTCAGCGCTGCTTCCTCCTGCAGCCGCCTAGCTAATCTGAGCATTTATACTCCGCGATTGTTAAACAAACTGACGTTTGCTGTGCTCGGATGCCAGGGACGCCACGACTGCGCGAAGGGGGCACTTTTTAGTTGTAGCAACGCGGTAAACCCGCCTCCCTGTGCCCAGCCCTCGCCCCTCCCGCGGAGAAGCTTTAACTCGGCAGGGCTCCAGCTAACCACTAACTCCGCGGCGGGAGGAGGAGGAGGGTATTTTCCACTGGGGAAGGGGCAGGTCAAAGACGTGTAGGCGAGGAGTTTCCTCAGGACCCACCCGGTACCGCCATTCCCTCCCCAGCCTGTCTCCTCGCCTCTTTTCCCCAGTGGAGACACTCTCGCTTGTTTCAGTTCAAGGCGCCTTTAAGGCGCAGCAAGACAACAAAGTGGCCTTTATTACGCATAAGAGATGCAATTTCATTTTGATAAACAATCCCCTATTGGAGCTTTTTTTTTAATGGGCGTATACTCCCCTTGTTTCGCTAGCAGAGCTCCCATTCATACCCAGCCTGGATGATCCGGCAAGAATATTCCCCAAAGGATGAATTCTGGTCAATTATGTGTATGTCCACTGGACCGAGTAAGCGAGCAGCAGCTGCTGCCTTTGCTCCCGCTGCCTGGCACTTCAATTGCCCTGAGGTCGCTCTAACTTGACCAAAGAATTTCAGGATTTATCTCCCTAACCTAAACTGTGATCTCCTGAGACTGAGAGTAAAGCGAGCAACTCATTCAAAGAGTGTCCAAGACAGGACTCGCTGCCTGAGAAGTATCAGAACTCTTTGCTGGTGGCTTTCTGAACACCGTGAAATTGCCTCTCATAGCAAAGAAAATTTTCTGCAACACTTTCCTCCCTTGTGCTTTTGATGCTTAAAACTGAGCTCAGACACACAGGAAATGGATCACAGATTAAACAGACAGGATATAACAGAGCCCTCCCACACACACACACACCTGTAGTTACTGGACCACTAGTGGTCTGCAAAGCAATTCTGGTCACAGTGTTAATGGCTCTTCTCCCTAGATCCACCAGGAAAAAAACAAAACAAAAACAGAGCAGATGGGAGGGGGAAATGAAATGAAGAGCAAAAGTAAACCTGTGATTAACTTTCTTTAGAAAGGACAAGATCCTACTGCACTTAAAGACAGCTAAAATAGCTAATTGTTTTCTTAATATTACTTCCCTATATAAACAAATATTGTAGTTGCCATTAGAAAGTCACAGGAGCCTGAATGAGACAGGAGGTGATTCCCAATTGCAAATGTATGTAATATCCTCCATGCAACAATTTCTCTAAATTGTGGTCTACACTATGAAAACATTTGAAAACCCATAGTCTTTGATTTAGAACAGTAAATGAAACACTTCTGTTATGAAGGGACTAGAAAACAAGGGCTCATGTAAATTTCCATCTTCTCCATTCATTTTATACATGTACAGGTTTAAATGAAACAAAAACCGAGCTTTTAATAAGTCTATTTCAAGAATCAAATTCATCCTGAGAACCGCACTGCAAATCTTCAACATTTGGAAGAATGAAATATGTTTTATGGCCTTACATCAGACAGCATTTTCCTTTTCATGAGCAATAAAGAGTAGATTTGCAGTTGGAATGGCAGACTTCCACAATCAGTGTGCCTTCACCAAAGAATCAGTATGCGTGTGTATTTGGGAGACCAGAGTAGCATAGGAAACAAATCAATTATCAATTTGAATCAAGTTGAATGCATTCTACTGAGCCAGATTCTGTTTTGAGATCTTCACATTAAAGATCCAAGAAATGGAGGAATGTGTGCTTTCCTAAATATATTTATATTCATTATTATTATAACTTAGAGCAGCCTCTGCATTAAACTATTGTTAAGCCAGAATCCTGTTATCCTTCAAAAAGTGTGCTAACACAGAACTATGTGTACTGCCCTTGCAATGGAATAACTTAAAAACAGGGTGTGGACGATTTTGGCACCTCATTCACAAAAAATTCTATTTTTCCATCTGCAAAATATCTAGAGCACACTTTTTAAGTGTAATTTATTCCACACATTGGAGGTAATTACTAGCATTCTCAAGTCTCTATAGATGTGTAGTCAATTGGGAAGTGATTTTACTTATCTTTCAACTAATTCAGCTATTCACATGCAAATAGTGACAGTGACAGGACAGATGTACTGTATCATACAGATTTGGGACATTTATCAGAGAATTTGGATACAAAGAGCAATGAATGGGATTAAAAATAGAGATAAATATTACTTGGTTTTAATCTGGGACACACAATGTTGTTCCACTAAATTTCATATTACTTAAAAAACTGTATCCATTTTGCTCAGCCCCAAGAAAGTTAAAAACATAAGCACTTATGAGCAGTAATAAAATGTAATGTATATGAAAATAAAGAGCCATATCATTCTTGCTGTTATGGGATGTGGAAGGGAGTAAAAAGGGGGAGAAAAGCCTTCATTGTGTAAAAAGAGAGTACCATTAATCTGTATCTCCAAAACATGTGCCCCCTGCCTCCTAAACTGGTTTGCACAAGATCTGTGAGGTCTAAAAAAGAATGGACATAACATGCTGCCTTTTTTAGGGCATGGATTTTCCAGCAAAAATGTACATAGGAATTGTCTCTGTGTGATTCTCTTCTGTCTCTGAAACCACTCTCTGAAAAGAGAGTAAAGTGCAAGAAGCAAACTGTGCTCTCATTGGCTAACAGTTATATATACCACTAAAGGGAAGGGAATTCTGGCCCTAAATGGCCTACTACAGGGATGCGCCAAGATCCTGGTGGGTCTGCATAGATTTCCCAGTAGTTCTAATGTAGTGATACTCAGATCTCAGTGGTTCAGGAGCCAAATTAGCAATCAATGTTACCCAAAAGAGCCATAGGTAGAGTGAATTCATTGTTTCATTTGCTATTGATATATATATAATTCTCACAGCAAAATGACTGACCAAATATTATTATTTTATCAACTATAATTCGTTAACAACATAGTAAAAGCATCCTGATTTAATTATTAACCAATCACACAGTGTTTTAATATCATGTGCTGCAAGGAACTGCAGGAGACACATAAAAGAACCACTTGAAGCTCTGGAGCCTCAGTCTGAGTATCACCATTCTAATGGATCTATTGGTTTTACAGGCACCCATTTTCCCTTGCCCTAACCCACATCCTTCTCCAAAGGCTAAGATGTCCCTTTAATTCTGTGGGTCTTAAATCAGAGTTTGGGGCATGTTTTACACTCCCGTGGACTTACTCCTAGAGGACAGCATGTGACCCAAAGTTTCTGAACCCAACTACCAGCAGAGCACATGCAGACAGACAACAGTTTAGCTTTATACACTTCTTTTTTCAAAAAGGGTAGAATGGCATCTCTAGGCAACTATTTCAAATCAGAGCCAAGTTGGTGATGACCAAAACTTACTATTTACTATTTGATGGCCTTTATGCACTGACTTGGTGAATAGGGACAACATCAGTAGGATTATGCAGTTGCTCGGTAAAACTATTGCACAGCATGCTGGAACAATTTTTTTTTCTGGTACGTGGACAGAATGAGGAGACTAGATCTAAATTAGGAGAAGTGGTTTGGTGAACCAGCTCAGGAAGGGCAATCCAGGCATAGAGAAGGCTATGGAAGAAAGCCCTGAGATGGTTGTGGAAGAAGCAGGCAAATGAGGCATGCAGGCTGAACATCACTATGCAAATGTATTAAGGGAAGAGCTAGAGAAGGATAAAGAATATGGAAAAAAGAAAAGAAAGGAAGATGTCTTGTTATCTCTGCTATCACAATCTCACTGGGGAGAGTGAGACAAAAGGAGAGAAGAGTGATGGTTGGTTGATTTACCTCTGATGTCACAATCCCACTATCCAATGAGATATTCATAGAATTGAAGCAGAAGATACACCTCTGATGTCCCAAGTCAGCCATCCATCAGTGAGCTGTTTGAAAGGTTGACTAATTTTCATTGTTCAAAGTGAAGTACAAAAAGTGAGCTAACAGTATTGACTGGGAATAGCAATTTAGATTGTTTAAAATTATTTCACTTTTAATCCTCTAAAATATAAGTTACACGGAAAAGGACATTTGTTTTTTTTAAATATATTATTTTTAACATATGCCCCTTTCCAATATAAATCATTTATAAAATAAATCATTACTTCAATATTAGATATTTCCTAGCAGTTAATGATTATCTAGGCTAAAAGACCAAGACATAAGAGATCTCCAGCAAGTTATGAAAATGTATTATTATTATTATTAAATTTTTCAGGTAGGCTAGATGTCTTCAGATCAAACAGAATGTATGATCCCTGCTCCAAGGTGCTTATCAGCTAAGGCTCTGATCCCGCAAACACTTATATACATGCTTAACTTTACTCATATGAGTAGTCTCAGTAAAGTGAATGGGACTACTCACATGTTTAAAATGAAAACATATGCATACATCATGTTTGCAAGACTGGAATATAAATTAAACATGAAGTAACAAAAGGAAAGCAATATAGCAGAGAGGGAGTGAGGGTGAGAGCAGGAGAGGGGTAACAGCAATATGATTATTATGGTTGTTCAGTCATTGAGAGCTAATGCACAGCCTAATGTAGTAATGAAGCTTTTAAGATTCATTTTATTTTCCTAATGAGTGGTTCAGTTGGCTAATTTCATATAGATTTCACAGCAGAAGTGCTAGAAATTTTCTTGTCAAGTATTATTGTTTAAATGGAATTATGTTTGTGCCCAGAGGTAAAAAAACATACATGCCCATAACAATGCCCTAAAGATTTTTTTTTATTTTAATTTATTAATTTAATTTTCCATCAGTTGCAGTGTGATTAAACTACTGCAATGACTTCCTAGCGGAAAGTATGTCATATCACAAAATCATCACCATAACTGATAATTTGTGGACCATCTGAGCAGAGAAGTGTGGGTCTGCATGATGTGGAGTCTTGTATTGAATCTCCCTCTGTTAAGAACTACCCTATCCTTGCTGTCTCTGGCTTGCAATTTTAACGTCAATGTTTACTTCACTCGCTCCTTCACCACCCATCTCCCATCTTGCCCTAAAACTAGCTGTTTCTTCCACTCAGGGTATGGCTACACTTACAGTTGTACAGCGCTGGGAGTTACAGCTGTCTTTGTACAGCTGTGTAGGGAAAGCGCTGCAGTGTGGCCACACTGACAGCTACCAGCGCTGCAGTGTGGCCACATTTGCAGCAGTGTTGGGAGTGGTGCATTGTGGGCAGCTATCCCAGCGTTCAAGTGGCTGCATGTGCTTTTTCAAACAGGGGGGTGGTTGGTGGAGTGTGGACAGGGGAGCGTGGGGGAGACAGAGAGAGTGTATTTTGGAGCTGAACCATTTTTTTTTTCCTTTTTCCAGCTTCCTCCGCCCTTGCAAGTTCTAAGGAATGGAAGATAACAGCAACTCCTTCAATCATTTTAAAAGTTTTGACCCTTTACCCCACCCCGTCTCTATTCACTAAATGCAAAGTTATGCACTCCTTAATATGCAAACTAAGCAGCTGCTCAACATGAATGCCCTCCCTCTTCCTCCAAGCAAACAGCTACACAAGCTTCCCTGCCTCTGCTTCACAGCTGAGGAAGAGCAGCTGTGTTTGTTTTTTAGATAAGTAGCTTCGGGGAGCTCGTAGTTCAGCCATTCCTCCGGTTTGTTGTGGACAGGAATTCTGGGATACCTCTTAATACCCTGGAGGCCAATAACAGCGCTTTTGGTGGCCACACTTGATGAGCAGCGCTGCATCACCAGCGCTGGAATCGCTACACCCCAAACAGACCAGGTGTACAGCCAGCGCTGCAGCCAGGGAGTTGCAGTGCTGGCTGTGCTTTGCAAATGTGGACACAGAGTGAGTTGCAGCGCTGGTGATGGGGTTACAGCGCTGCAGCTCTCCAGTATAGCCAAGCCCTTAAGTAAAACAAAACTTATTCTGGTATAAGACTGCTTTTTTCTGCACTCTTTTCCACTCTGTGGGTGAAAAGTGCTAGGAAGAGAAATAGCTCCCATGTAAGTCCTCTTTCATCACTGGAGATGGGCTGGGGAGCAGGTGAACTGGGTAGCTGCTCTGCTAGTTGGTCCAGAGATCACTCAGTGCCAAGCAACGACAACTGTGGCACTGAAGAGACCTCTATGTCTTTGTGATGTAGAAACTGTTGCAGAGCAGCTTGTTTCTGTGGTGGCAGTGATGTTGTTGCAGATGTGGTCTGCTTTGCAGTCAGCCTTGGTCAAGATGATTGGTGCCAATGATTGAGTTGGTGCCAGCATTGCTAGTGGCACAGGCCTCGGTGCCATGTCCCGCACCAAGCCTCGGTGCCATGGGGGAGGAGTGGCATCTCAACTCCGTCCTGGTGCAGGGGGGCTTGGCAGAGGTCCATGGAGGGACGGTGCCGGAGGTACCCAGAGCCTCAAAGATGCTAACTTTAGTTGAGCTTAACACTGAATATAGCAACCTCCCCAGGGACATCTTCTTTTTCTGTGTGTCCTTATGAGGGAAAGTTGTGGCTTGCTTCCCAGATGATTTGGAAGACCATGCACACCTATAAGCAGAGGTTTCGCTCGGGCAACCATCTGCTGATGTTGATTTTGGTCCCTGAGGAGAAAGCTGAATGGACTTTTCCATCAAAATCACCTTGAAGTAGAGACAATCCAAAGTACTCCATTTAGGAAGGAACAATCAGTTGCACACACATACAAAATGAGAAATGACTGCCTACGAAGGAGTATTGTGGAAAGGGATCTGGGGGTTATAGTGGACCATAAGCTAAACATGAGTCAACAGTGGTTGCAAAAAGAGCGAACATCATTCTTTTATGTATTAGCAGGACTGTTGTAAGTAAGACCCAAGAAGTAATTCTTTTGCTCTACTCCAGACTGATTAGGCCTCACCTGGAGTACTGTGTCCAGTTCTGGGCACCACATTTCAGGAAAGACATGGACAAATTGGAGAAAGTCGAGAGAAGAGCAACAAAATTATTAAAGGTCTAGAAAACGTTGGATTTGTTTAGTCTGGAAAAGAGAAGACTGAGGGGACATGATAACATTTTTCAAGTACAGTAACTCCTCACTTAACCTTGTCCAAGTTAACATTGTTTCATTCTTACATGGCTGATCAATTAGAGAACATGCTCATTTAAAGTTGCATAATGCTCCCTTATAACGTTGTTTGGCAGCCGCATGCTTTGTCCAGAAAGAGCAGCCCATTGGAGCTAGCTGGTGGGGGCTTGGAAGCAGGGTGGACCAGCAGCCCCCCCGCAACCTCCCCATCAGCTCGCCTAAGTTCCCTGTGTGGCAGCCCCCCAGCAGGCTATCAATTGTGGGGCAGTTCAGGTATCGTTCCCCCACTGCCATGTGCTGCTTCTGCCCTCTGCCTTGGAGCTGCTTCCAGGAGCCTCCTGCTTCCTGTGCAGGGCAGGGGGAAGAGGCATGCCGATGCCAGGGTGTGCCGCTTCCCCGAGTCCTGCCCCCTGCTCATGTACCCCATCTCCACAGAGCGGGGGGGGGGGGGGAAGGACAGGGATCAGGACAGAGGAAGCTTGCTGGCAGCAGCTGCTGTCTCAACTTGCTCATCTACTTTAAAAGGCAGTGTATTTGAGTGGGGTCAGTATACTTAAAGAGGCAATACACATCTCTCTCTCTCACACACAAAGTATGTGTCTCTGTCTCCCCCTCCCTCCTTCACACACACTGTGTTTGGCTCTCGCTCTCTCTCTCTCACACACACACACACACACATACATACATACATTTTGGTGCACTCCAGAAGGACAGCGTGGGTTCATTATGTTCAGTTTCCACAGGGAATGTTTGCAGCCACTGCCATGCTGCGTCTCCTCCCTCCATTCTTGCTGCCTTGTAGAGTGTGAGGCTACATTAACAACGTGTTAACTCTTGAGAGCTCAGCAGAGTGCTAGTTCATCATTTAGCAGTAAGGCATTCCCTGGGAAATATCCCACCCTCTTACTCTACCACCTCAACCAAGCTTCACAATCATCATTGCTGTGTACAGTATTTATTTGTTTAAAACTTATACTGTATGTATATGTATATATTTCCCTGGAACCTAATCCTCCCCCATTTACATTCTTATGGGGAAACTGGATTTGTTTAACATCGTTTTGCTTAAAATAACATTTTTCAGGAACATAGCTACAACGTTAAGCGAGGAGTTACTGTACATAAAAGGTTGTTACAAGGAGAAGGAGGGAGAGAAATTGTTCTTCTTAACCTCTGAGGATAGGACAAGAAGCAATGGTCTTAAATTGCAGCAAGGGTGGGTTAGGCTGGACATTAGGAGAAACTTCCTAACTGTCAGGCTGGTTAAACACTGGAATTGCCTAGGAAGGTTGTGGAATCTCCATCATTGGAGGATTTTTAAGAGCAGGTTAGACAAACACCTGTCAGGAATGGTCTAGATAATATAGTCCTGCCATGAGTGCAGGGGATGGACTAGAATAGATGACCTCTGGAGAGTCCTTTCAGTCCTATGATCTCTGTCATGTCATACCCTGACTTACAGGTTGCTACAGTGGGCACATTTTTGAGGGATATGAATCTGCCCCCAAACAACAGACACACAATGAGTGGCTGTCAGAGACAGGCATCGCCTCACGGCAAGAGTCACATCACACAAACCCAGGCAAGCCAGGCATCGTAGCCGTTAAAAGTTTCCCAACAGAGAAAGAGTGGGGAAGATAAAAATTAATTTTTTTTGAAAGAACAGTATCTAACTAAGTAAACTAGACTTACTAAACTACAACTAATCTAAATATTTCTATAGAGAGAAAAAAGGAAGAGGCAGCACTGCCACTGAGCTCCGTCTACAGCCAAGGACGGCTGAAGGAACTAAATGGGTTAGGTGGTGCAGGCGCTACATGAGGTGCCAACGGCACCACACAACAACTACTGCACACACAGGCCCCAACTGAGCACTGCCACAGAAAATCTCCAATCTGTGGTGCTGGTTACTCATGGGGAACTCAGACTCAAAGATGGAAAGTGACCCAGTGTCTGTGGCAGACCAAAGAATTTGGCCCACACTTCCTGACTCCCACTCTCCACATGCCCTTCAGCACAAGCTCATGCTTCTTCCCTGTCACTGGCCGGGGGCCTGCATTTCGGGGTGCCAGGGTGTGTGCCAGACTCATCCACACACTCCCCGCCAGGGTCACCCCGGGGGGCTGTTCTGGGAGTCCCAGAGGGAGCGGCAGGGTGAATTCCCGACCCTGCCCCCTAGAGCTCAGGCCGGACACGAGCAGCGCCGGGTGCCAAGCCCAGGACAGGAAGCGGCGACAGGCGGCTGGCGCGGGTCTAGTCTCCCCACGTTGGGCGGGACAAGAACAGCACAGCGGCAGGAGAGGAAGATGGCGGCGGCAGCAGGAGCTGCAGCAGCCGCCTCGGAGCAGGTCTGTGCCCGGCCCCCACACCGCTGGGCGCGCGGGGGACAGCTGCCTCCACGGTTCCCTCGCCATGGGCGCAACAGCCCCAGCGGAGCCCGTTCCCCCGGGAAAGCGGTCGTGGACGAGCCCCTCCCAGGCGGCTGTGCCGGCACCGCCCCCAGCCGTGGCTGCTCCGGGAGCCGAGCTCTCAGCCCGGCCGTCTGTGCTGGCGGGGATCCCAGCCGCATAAACACCCCCCAGGCCGCTGCAGCTTGGCCCGGAGCCTGCCCTAGGCCGGACACCAGCCAGCCGCTGCTCTGCCCGTGCGCTGTGCGAGCCCGGCCTTCGCCGCAGCGTTCCGAGCGCCGGGCGCAGCCCCGCGCCTGCGGGAGCCGAAGAGCAACCGCTGAGCGGCCGGGCGGCCTGAAAGAGCCGTGGGCGCGGCGCTGGGGGCGAAACCCGTCTGCACTGTGCTCTCCCCTCCCCCGAGTGTTAAAAACCAGGGCTGGGATAGCGAAAAGCGGCTCTTCCCTGCTGGGGGGAGAAGCTAATTGCCGCCGAGACTGTTGTCTGTATTTAAAGTTGCTGCCCTTGGCATTTGATCAATGGGTGGTGGCGAGGTTGTGTTGTGGGGGCTGGAGGGGTGTTTTTCTTTGCACATTGATTTTCAGTTACTCAAATACTAAAATCAAAGAAAAATTCAGAAGGCCTGTTTTATGACGAGATTCATTGCAAGCAAACTCTTTCACAGTTGCCTTTTCCTTTCAAGGTGATCTGAAACGGTTTCAGAGTTGTGAGGGTGGGTGACAGGGCCGGCTTTAGGCCGATTCAGCCGATTCCCTGGAATCGGGCCCACACCTTAGGCCTCTTTTAAAGTTTTTTTTTCCTTACTGCCAGCTGAGGTCTGCTCCAGGGTCTTCCATGGCCCGCTCCCCTGACCAAAGCGCGGCCGGGAGCGTGGCTGCCCCACAGCCCTGCTCTCCCCACTGGAGCTCTGGCCAGAGCACGGCAAGCCCCACAGCTCCGCTCTCCCGGCTGGAGCCCTGCACCGGAGAGTGACACGCTGCCCTGCAGCCCCGGCTGGAGCCCCGGCCGGAGCGCGGCAAAGCTGCCCTGCTACCCTACTCTCCCGGCTGGAGTGTGGCAAGCTGCCCTGCGGCCCAGGCCGGAGCATGGCAAGTTGCCCTGCTGTCCCGGCTGGAGCCCCGGCCGGAGCACGGCAAGCCCTGCAGCATCACTCTCCCGGCTGGAGCTCTGGGCCCTTTAAATAGCTCCCAAAGCCCTGGGATAGCGGTAGGGGGCTCCGGGGGCTATTTAAAGGCCAGGGCTCCAACTGTCTCTGCCACCCTGTCCTTTAAATAGCCGCCGGAGCCCCGCAGCCCCCCATGTATTCTCCAGGGCTCCCACCGGCTATTTAAAAGGTCCAGGGTGGGGTAGAAGCAGGGGAGCTCCAGGCCCTTTAAATAACCCCAAGCCAACCTGGAGGGCATGGTGTATGGGTGTAGGTGGGGCTATTTAAAGGGCCGGGGCTCCAGCTGCCTCTGCTGCACCCCTGCCCTGCCCGCACCAGCCCCCCCCCCCCCCCGCCTGTAGCCAGCTCTGCACCCTGTGCGCACAGCCAGCCCCTGCCAAACCCCCTGCCCTGTCTCCAGCCACCCCCTGCCACTCACCCCTGTGGCCCTGCCCAAAGCCAGCCAGCCCCCCCCCACAGCCCTGCCCGCACCAGCCCTGCACACCCAGCCCCAAACCCCCTGCCCTGTCTCCAGCCAACCGCTGCACTCCGCCTGAAACCAGAGAGTTCCGCACTCCTCTGTCTCCAGCCCTCCCAACCCCTGCTGCATCCCCGCGGCCCTGCCTGAAGCCAGCCCACCCCACACCCCGCTGTCTCCAGCCAGCCCTGTACCCCTTGCCCTGCCTGCAGCTAGACCCTACCTCCAGTCAGCCCCTGCCCTGCTTCCAACCAGCCTCATGTCCACTGCTGCCCTGCAGTTCCCAGGGCAGTAACCCTGCACATCTGTTTCAATGAGGGGGCAGGGAGCAGCTGGGACTCACACATGTGCACACCCGCAGGGAGTGGCAGGGACCCACACATGTGAAATGACGGTCATTAATAAGCAATCAACTGCATATATGATGCAATGTACATAATATATAATTGTATTATTTATATAGTTATGGGAAGCAAATAATACATGAAAGAAATGAAAGGTTTTTTGTTTTTTTTTAGTCATCCCTGCCAGGGCCCCGCCGAAAATGTTTGAATTGGGCCCCGCGCTTCCTAAAGCCGGCCCTGGTGGGTGAGGTAAAATCTTTTTCTGGACCATCTTCCTGCTGATGGAAGGGACAAGTTTGCCTTTCAGTCTTGAAAACGGTGACCTCTCTCTCATATACTGGAATCAGTAAGGTCACAACACAGCAAACTTTCCATATTTGGGCTTTTTGTTAAAAGTCCAAGCTTCTGGAGTCCTCTGATTTCTGGAGCATCTCATCTTTTTTTTTCTTTTTAAAGTAAGTTTCTAATCCTTATGGTTTCAGAGAATAGCTTGGAAACCTGAACTCAGAAGACAAACAATATAATGAAAAATTGATTGGCTTAAAAATAATTAGGTTTTTAAAATTTCATGATTTTATAGGACCTGATTCTTGATTTTTGAATGCTTGCCGTTGGCAGCAGTGTTTGGGTTGTTTTTTTTAACGATATTTTTGCTTCTTTATTATGTGTAACGGTCTGGAAGGTTTTTTAACACTACCTCATCCCACACCTCACCTCCTTGCTTAAATGCCTCTAAAAAATATTAGAAATACAAGATTTTTTATAAAGGGACTCCAGTTTGTAGTAAAATATTCTTCAAAGGACTACACATTTTTAAGTTTTCACTTCTATTTTTAATTGATCTTGATTCTTTGAAAAGTTTTGATTATCATTGTGCAGTTGGGTTACTGAGTTCTCTAAGGTCCCCGTCTACTTGCTCAGGCAATCAGGGCCTATGCAAGGATGTTTCGCGCCCTAGGCGAAACTTCCACCTTGTGTTCCCCCCCCCCCGCATCCCCATCCTGAGGCGCACCCCCCATGGCAACTCCCCCCTCCACCCAGAGGGACCCCCCCCCCACGGCAGCTCCCTTGCTCCACCCTGAGACGCCCTCCTTGCGGCACCCCCCGCCCCACTCCAGCTCACCCCTGCTCCGCGCATGAGCACAAGCATGCCGTGGCTGCTTCCCTTCTCCTGCCTCCCAGGCTTGCGGTGCCAATCAGCGTAGGCACCGCAAGCCTGGGAGGTGGGAGAAGTGAAGCGGCCATGACATGCTCGGGGAGGAGGTGGGGCAGGGGTGAGCTGGGGCGGGGAGTTCCCCTGCGTGCTGTTCCCCCCCCCCCCTTACTTGCTACCGGCGGCTCTCCCTGCACTCCCCTACCCCAGCTCCCTCTACCTAAATGCCGGAGGCGACCGGGGCAGCCAAAGATTCGGCTGCCGTGGTCACTGCCAAAGAAAATGGCACCCCCCAAATGCCAGCGCCTTAGGCGACCGCCTGCGTCGCCTAAATGGTTGCACTGGCCATGCAGGCAAGACTGATTTAAAATGTAGTGAAAGAACTACATTTTGTATCAAGCCTCTCACATTAAATTTCTTCGAAAAATTAAGGATGACCATTCACAATGTGTGCAGCCATGAAAAATAATAGCTTTTTGCCATGGTAGAATAGAACTTCGTTATATATAGTGCCAGCTGTTGGTAGGGGTAAATGACAGAAATTTAGATACTCATTAAAAATGTACATTGGAATACAGATTCACCTATAGGAATGGTGTCTATATATCTATGTAATAGGGAAAGAAGGTTTTCCCATTCACAGTCTGAATTTTGTTAATAAAATGTACATTTGTTGTAACATCTCAACATATGAGTAAAATGTCTTTCAGTCTCACAGTTTATAAATCAGTATACAGCTATGTAATGTAGTTTATTGTAAATAGAATTGTGATCATATGCTTCATTTTATTTAAATTGTACTAGTGTGGTGGTTGATTGACCATGTTTAAATATGACTTAGGCTAAGTTTCAGTCTGGTTATCTGAATTCTTGCTCAGAGTAGTGGAGGCTAAATGATCTAAGGAGTGTCGTCATCTGTCTCTGAGAGGTAAAGGGGATGAGGGAGCGGAGAGAGACATGCCCTCATGGTTCCTCATCCATGGAAGTAACATTAGGTGTGGCCTGAAAAGAGAAAGAAGTCACTATGTGCCCAGTCTTGCAACATTACTCTTGGGAGAATTTTGTGCCACTGCGCAATGCAGAATTTTGCGCAAATTAACATTGTACACGCAGAATTTCCTTTCCCCCACAGAAATGTGCTGAACCCAGCAGAGCCCAGCTCACACACACAAGACAAGACACGGCTGGTGGGAGGGAGAGAGAGCTAGAGGGTTCCCAGCACACCCTAAGGGAAGGAGACAGTGGTGTACAGGATACCATGCAAACCTGGGACCAAGCTTCAGGCTGTTTCTCCCTCTGGTTCTCTGGGCTCTGGGGCGGAGGGGGGCAGGTGTCTGAGCTAGGGGAGCCATGGCTTAGCTCGGGGGGGGAGGTGTGGGTATCTGGGCAAGGGAGAGGTCCACGGCTGGGCTCGGGGGAGAGGGTGCAGGTATCTGGGCTGGGGGTCCCCCTGGCTGGGCTCTGGAGGGGAGGGAGTGTATTGGCTGGGTAATGTGGCTGGGCTCTAGGGGAGGGGTTGTGAGCATCTGACACCCCCCCCAGCTGGGCTCTGGACGGGGGTGGGGAAGGGGGCAGAGAGACAGGAACAGGGTTGTCATAGGGGTTTCTTTAACTGTCTACTCCTGGGGGAATTTGTGTGTGTGTCTGTAATGTTACAGACATACTTGCTGACAAGTATTTTGAAATAAATTACCAAAATAATTGAAACTGGTATGATTATGTAGTGTTATTTTGACAAACACAATCTGCAGAATTTTAAAATATTGTGTGCAGAATTTTTATTTTTTTGGCACAGAATTTTTAGGTGCAGAATATGGGAGTCTTATAACCCTTCCACTTTCTATCCCTGGAATACTTTATATGAAAGCATTCCCTACCTGTTAATTTGCCCTCCAGTAATATCAATGAAAGTGATACTGTCACCTTGAGATATAGTCAGTTCAAAGCAATAAGTTAAAACTACTTTTAGTTATACATGCCCATGAGTTTCCCTACCAGTTTTTTGTGGTTTTATGTTTTTTCTCTTCCCTTTTCCTGAAGTGAGACCCCCCAGAAACAGAGAAAAGTGACTATGCATAAAATACTGTCAAATGCACACAATAAAAATCCTGAAAGATATGTTTCTGTATTCTTTCAGTTAGAGCAATCTTATTTGTTACATATAATTAGTAAACAAATAATGTGATTTTTTTAAAATTGATGGTGTCCCTTTACATTTTTTTTTTTAAATATTTTTGGATTTCTGTCTTAGGGACAACCAGTGAGATAGCTTTATGGCTTGTACCATTACTCTTCTGCATTCTTAGGTAAACCCACTGAGACTCACACTGTAGTTCACAGGGAACTAAAAAATAAATGTTTAAGTGCCTGTAAATAATCCAGTTAGATATAAGGAGCACATCTTGTATCAGTCCCAGAATGTAAATACATAATGAAATTCTTTACAACTGAAATTTAATTGGTTACTGCAACAGCATCACTGATTGATACTGTTATAAAAAAACGAGAAATTCTTTATAATTGGTTTTAAAGTACCTCTGTATTGGTGTTACTTAAAAATAGATAAACTAAACATTGGGATAGCAGACAAATATTCCACTGGTTCAGACTCTACTTTTGTTATAAATTTTGATTACCTGCAAAATAACCATTTATCCATGCTTTTTGTCATGCTGTAGCAAAGTTCTAATGGCCCTGTGAAGAAATCTATGCGTGAGAAGGCTGTGGAGCGGAGAAACATTAATAAAGAACACAACAGTAACTTTAAGGCTGGATATATCCCAATTGATGAAGATCGTCTCCATAAAACCGGCTTACGAGGCAGGAAAGGCAACTTGGCTATTTGTGTGATTGTTCTCCTTTTTATTTTGGCTGTCATCAATTTGATTGTGAGTATAATACTTAGGCTGCAAGTGATATTTGGGCATGCCTGTTTTACTTTTTATTGAGTATTAAATAAACATAAACTTTCTCCAGCATAGATCAGAATACTTTGGAAAGCACAATCTTAAAATGTATTAAGGGGGGTTATTTAAATTTTTTTCCTACATTTCCTGCTTATTTTTAGTCTCAAAAATATTATTTCAAGGTGTTTTGTTGTGGGCTTCTTATTAGCAAGAAGTCCCTAATCTTTTTTTTTTCTTTTTCTTAGTATGACTAAACAGACCAATGATTTTTTCTCCATTTTTTCCCCAAAGTTCTCTGTTGTTTTTAAAAATAGCATCATAACATTGCAAGATGTTTTGCAGATATTAAAAAGACAGTTCCTTCCACAAAGAGCTTAAATGCTAAATCTTATTTTTACCTCCTCTCATCTAAGAGGCCACATGTATCACTACCACAACCGAACCTATGCCCCCAATATTAATCAGGATCAGGAATCTTCTGGTTATTCCCACACCCAGAGCTGCACATGACAAACATTGCAAAGTATTACCAGTGCAACGTTCAATACAATTATTCTTAATTAACGTATGGTTTCCATTTTTGGTTTCTGAACCACCGAAGGGCACGTTCAGGTGTTATCCCCATTCTGTATCTGGCCTTGGTTTGAAAAAGTTTATAATCGGTTCATTTTCTCCTTAGGCATTTCAGCCGCCACCTCTGCTAAGGGTCCTGTCCTGGGTTAACAAACACCTTTTCCCTTGAGTTTATTTAGCTTAGGATACAGGCAGTGCCTCAAACAGGAAGATATTTCAAGCCATCACCCACATTACTTAATTTCAAAATGTTCAAGTGTAAGGAGAATGTAGGTTTTTATAATATTTTACAAACTATTTTAGATCATATTTCAGATGGTTTACAAATAACCACATATTGTGATTAACTGCATTTCTGTGTTTTCAGTGGAAAGAAAGGATAAACATAGTAAAGCAAAGGAAAATATTTTAAAACAAACTTCCTTTCACACACTCATTGTAAAAATCTCTAGCACTTAAATAATTTGTATGCTTGAAGTTATTTCAAATGTAATAACTAATTAAACACTCCTTTTAAAAAAAAAAGTATTTTGACCACTCTGTTTTTCCTGCATCTGTAGTATTACAATAAATGTGAAACTTTGTTTGTGTTACTCTTTTAGATCACACTTGTCATCTGGGCTGTGATTCGTATTGGGCCCAATGGTTGCGACAGCATGGAGTTTCATGAGAGTGGCTTACTGCGATTTAAACAAGTATCCGACATGGGAGTTATACATCCATTATATAAAAGTACAGTAGGAGGCAGGCGTAATGAAGATTTGGTTATCACTGGAAATAACCAGCCTGTAAGTTACATCGTGAGTTGAACATAACTGGTTAACAATATGGGGAATTGTGTTATTATTATTAATCATAACTATAGTAGAAACATTTTTGTCATGTTTTAAAATAAGTCTAATTATTTGTTTCTGCAGATTGTATTTCAGCAAGGAACAACAAAACTTAGTGTTGAAAAGGATAAAACCTCCATTACCAGTGATATTGGTATGGAATTTATTGACCCAAGGACACAAAATACTTTGTTCAGCACAGACTATGAGACTCATGAGTTTCATTTGCCAAATGGAGTGAAAATTTTGAATGTACAGAAGGCATCTACGGAGAGGGTATGAACTATTTTAATAGCTCACTTCTGTTATATAAAGGCTGATTATGGAATTGTTTGTTATTGCAAAGTAGGAATGTAGTTTGTGTTGTAACTTGGTCATATTCAAGTGAATACAGAAGTATAGCCAAAAAAGTATTTTGTCATGAAGTAACTGTCGCAAAATATAAACAGTAAAATCCTGAAGAAAAGTCGTAGTAACTATGTTCTTTTTGTTGTACACTGTTGCAAGTAAGAGAATAAGTTAACATAAACTAAGCTTTAATTAACCATCCTAACATTTCAGACCAGAATACCCAAATTTATTTTTCTGTTTGCCATTGGAGTTTTCCTGTTTGTTTATACACCAGTGTCATAAACAGATTGTTAAGGGTTAATGTCTCTTCTACCTGTAAAGGGTTACAAGCAGGGAACTGGAACAGCTGACCAGAAGACCAATCAGGAGACAAGATATTTTTAAACCTGGGTGGAGGGAAGCTTTTGTGTGTGTTCTTTGTCCATTGTGTGTTCTTCTCTCGGGGGTCTGAGAAAGACCAGACATTACTACAGGCTCTCTAAGTTTCTGTTCAAATAGTAAGTAAAAACAGGGGGTTTAGGCTTTTTGTTTGTTTTACTCTATTTGCAATTGTGGATCTGGCTGGTTAACTTTTTATATTTGTAGTTGCTGGGAATATGGTGATTTTATTGTACTGGGAAAAGTTTCTTTCTGGTGTCTGTAAGCTATAGGACCCAGTAATATTTACATCTTGAAGTTACAGAGATAATTCTTTACTTTTTCCTTTCTTTTATTAAAGTTTCTTTTAGACCTAATTGATTTTTTTCCTCTGTTAGGCTAAGGAACGAAGGGAGGGGGAATCTCTTTGTGTTAGATTACAGAGCGGTGTTATACTGCCTCTAGGAAGAGGAGGAAAACACCTGCTCGTGTGTTTCATGGAGTTTGAAGCACAGGATCTTCTAGGGGAACCAGGAGGGGAAGCCTAGGAGTGCACTAGTGAGGGAAGAGTTAACTTCTCTGTGTTAAGATCCAGGGATTGGTCTTGGGGCTTCCCGGGAAGGTTTGGGGAGACGAGAGTTATCAACACTCAGAGTTTTGATTGGTGGCAATATCAGATCTAAACTGGTAATTAAGCTTAGAGGAATTCATGCAGGTACCCATTTTGGACGCTCAAGGTCAGATTTGGGAATTATACCCTTAATAACAACCAGCATTATTGATTTTGACAGTAGTGGTCCAGAAATAGTTTGTTGTATAATTACTGTTCAGAGGTTGTGGAAATCAGATTTTTTAAAAAAGTCAGTTCTTTAAAATACACCCCCCCCCCACACAACACACACTCTGTATCTCAGAGGTGGCAAACTATGACCCGCAGGCCATCTCCAGCCCAGGGACCCTCCTGCGGGGCTCCTGGCCAGAAGATAGCCCCGGCCCCCCCGGCTGTTCCCCCTCCCCCGCAGCCTCAGCTCGCTCCGCCACTGGTGCAATGCTCTGGGCAATGGGTGCAAAGCTTCGGGGCAACGCAGCTGCAAAGCCCGGCTGACCCAGTGCTCTGTGCTGCGCGGCTGGACAACGATGTCCCGCTCCAGCTGGGTGGCACAGCTGTAGCACCACCCACCAAGTGCTCCAGGCAGCACGTAAGGGCGCTCAGGGAGCAGGGGGAGGGTTGGATCTAGAGGGAGGGATTATGAGAGGAGAAGGGGTGCCAGGGTAGATAGATAATAGGAAGTGGCCAGAGGGCAAGGAACAGGGGGTTGAATGGAGAGGCTGGGGGGGCAGTCATCCTGGGAGACAGGAAGGGGTGGGGTTGGATGGGGCGGCGGGAGGCAATCAGGAGCAGGGGTTCAAGGGGCAGTCAGGGAACAGAGATTGGGGGTGTGTGGATGGGGCAAGGGATATAAGAGAGAGAGAGCCATAGGGAGGCATATTAGGGCAGGAGTCCGGGGGGGGGTAGAATAGGGGTGGGGGCCGGCCACGACCCCTCCTTAACCGCCCCCTCCGTAACAATTTCCGAAACCGATCGGCCCTCAGGCCAAAAGATTGCCCGCCCCTGCTTTACATATTGCTTTCTTTCCTTGACGATATTTGTAATAATCAGATGAATGATCAGCACATTAAACAATTTTTTATGTGCAGGTAAACTGAAATGAACAAAATGGCATTGCTGGGTTCCATGTTTGTCATTTGACTTCCAATCAATGTGCCTCATTTATTAGTAAAAAAGGTATGTTTTCCAAGTGCCAGCATTACAAATTCAACATGGGATCTGAAAATAAAGCTCTGAGGTTTTTTTCTTGCACATCACCATCTGTAGTAAGATTCAGGCCACATTAAGACAAACCCATTGCCTTCAGTAGGTTACACAGGTAACTAACTGCTTGTGTACTTAGATGTAGTGAACAATTGTGATGATGACAGAAGGAACAAGTTCAGATGGGGTAGCCATGTTAGTCTGGATCTGTAAAAGCAGCAGAGAATCCGTGGCACCTATAGACTAACAGACGTTTGGGAGTGAGCTTTCGTGGGTGAATACCCACTTTTGTCAGATGCATGTAAGTGGAAATTTCCAGGGCAGGTATATATATACTAGCAAGCAAGCTAGAGATAACGAGGTTAGTTCAGTCAGGGAGGATGAGGCCTGTTCTAGCAGTTGAGGTGTGAAAACCAGAGAGGAGAAACTGGTTCTGTAGTTGGCAAGCCATTCACAGTCTTGTTCAGTCCTGAGCTGATGGTGTCAAATTTGCAGATGAACTGAAGCTCAGCAGTTCTCTTGAAGTCTGGTCCTGAAGTTTTTTTGCTGGCAGGATGGCCACCTTAAGGTCTGCTATAGTGTGGCCAGGAGGTGAAGTGCTCTCCACAGGTTTTGTATATTGCCATTCCCAATTTCTGATTTGTGTTCCATATTATCCTTTCCCTAGAGACTGTCCAGTTTGGCCGATTGTACAGTAGCAGAGGGGCAGTTGCTGGCAATGATGGCGTATATTACATGGTGGAGACGTGCAGGTGAATGAACCGTGATGGTGTGGCTGGATCTGGTAGGTCCTGTGATGGTGTCGCTGGTGTAGATAGTGGGCAGAGTTGGCATCGAGGTCTGTTGCATGAATTGGTTTTGAGCTAGAGTACTATGGTGCGTGGTGCAGTTGCTGGTGAGAATACGTTTCAGGTTGGCAGGTTGTCTGTGGCGAGGACTGGCCCTCCACCCAAGGCGTGTGAAGTGTGGGATCATTGTCCGGGAGGTTGTTACACCCCGATGATGTGTTGCGGGGGGTTAGCTGGGGGCTTGATGGATGACCAGTGGAGTCCTATGGTTTCTTTCTTGGGTTGTCTTGCGAGTAGGTGGCTCTGGGTACACGTCTGGCTCTGTTGATCTGTTCCTTTATTTCGTCGCGCGTATTGTATTTTGAGAATGCTTGGTGGAGATTTTGTAGGTGTTGGTCTCGTCTGCGGGGTTAGAGCAGATGCGGTTGTACCTCAGTGCTTGCTATAGAAAATGGATCGTGTGATGTGCCCGGGATGGAACTGGAGGCATGAAGGTAGGCATAGCGTCAGTAGGTTTTCGATATAGGGTGGTGTTATGTGACCATCACTTATTTGCACGCTGATGTCTAGGAAGTGGACTTCCCGTGTAGATTGGGTCCAGGCTAGGTGATGTGGGGTGGAAGCTGTTGAAATCGTGTGGAATATTTTCCAGAGTCTCGTCCCATGGGTCCAGATGATGAAGATATCAATGTAGCGTAGGTAGAGAAGGGGCGTAGTGGACGAGAGCTGAGGAGCGTGTGTTCAGGTCACCATAAAAAAATTGGCATATTGTGGGCCATGCGGGTGCCCATAGCAGTGCCACTGATCTGGAGACATATATGTTATCAGATTGAATATGTTGTGTGGAGCTATAAAGGCACAGAGCTCAGCACCAGTTTGCTGTGGCATCATCATCAGGGATCTGTCCTGACAGCTGTGTATTCCATCTGTGTGTGGGATGTTTGTAAGAGAGCGTCTACATCCATGGTGCCTAGGATGGTGTTTCTGGAGATGACCAATGCATTGTAGTTTCATCAGGAAATAGTGGTGTCACGGAGATAGCTGGGTGCTGTGCATAGGGTCTGAGTAAGAAGTCCACATATCCAGACAGTCTTCAGTAGAGTGCCAATGCCTGAGATGATGGGGCGTCCAGGATTCCGGTTTGTGGATCTTGGGTAGTAAGATAGATAACCCTGGTCGGGCTGTGAGGGATGTTGATTTGTTCCGGTGTTAGTGTAGGGAGTGTCCTGAGTAGATGGTGCAGTTTCTTAGTGTATTCCTCAGTGGGATCTGAGGGAAGTGGCCTTAGAATTGGTAATTGGAGAGTTGTCCTGCAGCCTCCTTTGGTAGTCAGACCTGTTCTGAGATGACAAACAGCATCCTTTATCAGCCTCCTCTATGATGATAATGTCAGGGTGATGATCCCTGACAATGATCCCAAACTTTCACAGCCTTGGGTGGCAGGCCAGTCCTCGCCCAAGGCAACCGGCCAACCTGAAACGTATTCTCACAGCAACTGCACACCGCACCATAGTAACTCTAGCTCAAGAACCATTCATGCACAGACCTCGATGCCAACTCTGCCCACTATCTACACCAGCCGAACACCATCACCGGTTCATTCACCTGGCACGTCCACAATGTAATATAGCCATCATATGCCAGCAATGCCCCTCTGCTATGTACATTGGCCAAACTGGAACAGTCTCTAGGGAAAAGGATAAATGCACAAATCAGAATTAGGAATGGCAATATACAAAACCTGTAGGAGAGCATTCAACCTCTGGCCACACTAAGCAGACCTTAGGTGGGCCATCTTGCAGCAAAAAAACTCAGGACCAGACTTCAAAGAAGAACTGCTGAGCTTCAATTCATCTGCAACTTTGACACCATCAGCTCAGGATTGAACAAAGACTGTGAATGGCTTGCCAACTACAGAACCAGTTTCTCCTCTCTTGGTTTTCACACCTCAACTGCTAGAACAGGGCCTCATCCTCCCTGATTGAACTAACCTCGTTATCTCTAGCTTGCTTGCTAGTATATATATACCTGCCCCTGGCAATTTCCACTACATGCATCTGACGAAGTGGGTATTCACCCACGAAAGCTCATGCCCCAAAACGTCTGTTAGTCTATAAGGTGCCACAGGATTCTCTGTTGCTTTTATAAGAAGGAACAGAATCTAGCTCACTCTCTCTGTGGAATTTACTCTGCAGAACTAACAGGAATAAAAAGTTAACTTATTTTTGTACCTCAGTAAACAGCTATAACTCTGAATACACACAGGGAACAGATCTGATGGGTAAGGAGGAATCATTTTTATATAATCACTCTTCAGAATAAGAGAGACTTACAAGGTAGATTAAATTTGGCACCTAAACTACTTAGATGTGCCTCTAAATTCTCTAGCACAATGGTTCCCAAACTTGGTTCATGGCTTGTTCTGGGTAAGCCCCCGGTGGGCCATGAAATCCTTTGTTTACCAGAGTGTCTGCAGGTACGGCCACTCGCAGCTCTCAGAGGCCATGGTTCACCATTCACGGCCACTTGGAGCTGCAAGTGGCCGTACCTGCGGATGCTCTGGTAAACAAAGCATCTCACAGCCTGCCAGGGGCTTACCTTGAACAAGCCGTAAACCAAGTTTGGGAACCCAACCTCTAGTATTAATGGTTGAAATTCTTGTACTTAATCCTAACCAAGTGATACGCAAGTGTAAGTCAGCTGACAGTCTAAAAAGTTTAACTTTTTAATGTGACACATTTTCCAGGATAGGTAATCCTTGTTTCTAGACATGACTGATTGTTCAGAGTAGTAAAAAATTGTAGAAACTTTAAAGGCATAGGGAGAGGGATAAGCATCATGCATTGACAGCGTTGTATTCAAATTTTTAGCAGTGTGGCTATTATTTAGGGAACTAATTTAACAAAACTACTAAAGACAAGCAAAAATGGAACTTTTAAAACTGTATTAACCATTATTTCATTCTTCGTGCATATTTTTTTCCTTTTAAGATTACCAGCAATGCTACCAGTGACCTAAATATAAAGGTTGACGGACGTGCCATTGTTCGTGGAAATGAAGGTGTTTTCATCATGGGCAAAACCATTGAGTTTCGCATGGGTGGTGATATGGAACTAAAGGCAGTAAGTATTTTAAATTGACAAAATTATTTCTAATAGTTCCATGTTAAAACCAAGAAGAAAAAAATTAGGCTTCTTCATTTTTGTGGATGGATTCAAATCTGTAAGTTCAGTATAAAAATGTAGTTTAGTAGCAGTTCAATTAATTTGTAGCATTATAAAAGCAAATGTAATAATTTTATTATTTATCTTTTGAAATGGTGACTCAAAAACTTTGAGTTAGTAATTATTTCATAGTGTATGCTTTTTGATGTGAAGTGGGGAAGAGGGAAAAATAGTAGCTTTTAGAAGATTGATGTTTAAAGTCTAGTTTGTTCTGGTTCACAAGTGAAGATAAGCTTGGTGGGCTCATTGTATTGTGCATCCACATCTAACTACTGCAGAATGAGTAGTGTACTCGGTATTGGCCTATGAGTGGAATAGCAAGGTATGCGACGGGTCAGAACTGAGATGTATGTGCACTACATTCATTCTTGATTTTTTTTAAATAAAGTTCTTATGCAAAGACTTTAGGTGTAAACCAAATTAATAACCTATTATTATCTTTAGGGTAGCTTTGAAAATAAGCTGTTGGTTTACATTCTTTTGGAAATAAACATCCTACTTCTGTTAAGTAACAAATTGTATAATTATTCTTTTATTAGGAAAACAGCATTATCTTAAATGGAACTGTGATGCTCAGCACATCTCGACTGCCAAGTTCTTATGGGGAAAAGTTTAATAATATTGACTGGCTGCGCTATAAGCTCTGTATGTGTGCAGATGGAACTCTATTCCGAGTTGAAGTAAAGACCCGCAACATGGGTTGTCAAACCTCAATCAACCCTTGTGGAACCACACACTAAACGCAAAGTACTGGGACAAGAGCAGTCATGAGAGTTCATTTATGTTTTTACATTTGTGTGTATAAAACAATTGCATGCCAATTCTTTCTGTTTTTACAACAGTTTATTGTAATGTTTATAGTTGCTGGAATCTGCATGGAGTGAGGTGTAGAGTTGTGAGGATGCACGTTGTTCCACCTTTGGCTCTGCAGAGATTCCTTGGAAAAAGCAATGCAGTTTGCAGCTCTGTTACTTGTTCCATAGAGCCTCTTTTTTTGTTGTGCAGATCATTCTTTAAGAAGCGGACTATGGGATAACTGTGGTAAGACGGATGCTCTGGCAGCATGGCTTCATTGGAGCCAAGCTTTGTGGCAGTAGCAGGAAACCAACCACAAAGGAATAATTGGGAAGGATCTTTCCAGTTCTTTAGAGATAAACTCTACTGGACGGAGCCAAAAGGCAATCTGACTTCTTATATAGATGTGTTATATGCTGATTTTCAGCCCACCCTCAGCCAGACCTTCATTTTTGCACCAGTAATTATTTAGAGTGCAGTAAAGGTCAGTCATCTAAATAACTGCTTTGTAGCACCAATCTGTACCTGACATCCAAGTAACCATTTCTCCATCTCCAAATAGCCATACTTACACTTTGGATGCAAAAACAGAGGCTAGCTTTCAAAACTGTAGCCCTATAAATGCAGTGAAATCTTTATTCAAATAGATTCAGTTTTTATTTGCAGTTGATACATATTGACTGTTAGACTCTAATATGAACTGTTGACAATTTTCTTTTGATTATTTTTAGTTAATTAGAGACAAGCATGTGCTGACTTATTTGTTCCTTCAGACATTAAGAAAAATCTGTGCCCAATATTTTAGGCAGAACTGGGACAGTCAGTTATTGTACTGTATCTGCTTTGATATTTAGAAGCTTGTATTCTACTTTGAAAACCCATTTTTTATTTCTTTTGGAGGGTAGCAAAGTAGCATGTATTCAAATACATGATCATGTAGTAGTAAATATAAAATTAATGCAGAAAGCTGAACAATAACTATTCACATAGATAGAAACAAAAGTAACAAATTCTTAATGGGAATCAAAGGATAATACATTTTCTTGCTTCAGAGCACAGCTATAATGTGACTCAGTAAAGATGGCAGCTGCTGCCCAACTGTTAAGATATATATTTTTTTTCTTCAGGAGAATAAGTTGCTTCTTTGTAAGGATGTGCCATACTTTATTCAACCAGAAGCTTAGAGAAGAAATGGGGAATTAAACTTTTAGGAAGCAATAGAAAGCCATTAAGTAGCTATAAAAAAAATTGTGAATGGAATCAATTCTGCTACTGAGAATAGCAGTATCAATAGCAGGCCAATGGATGTAGATGTATGGGAAAATCCTTTATCATACTAGCTTGCATTTTGACCATTTCCCCAAACATTTATATGCTATGCAGTCCCGAATGAAAGCACCTACAGCAGAATCCTATTTAATTTTCAATTGTTTCTGTTATGCATTTCAATGTCTGTTTTTTAAAAAAAGAAAAATTCTCTAGATTCAGAATTATTGTGGAAATATATTTCCATGCATCAGCATTAGTTAACTAGTTTTTTTCTTTAACTAGTTTTATTGTTTCAGCAGAATTATTCATTTTTTTCATGTTTGAAATATTTAGTTGGCAATTCTGAAAGTTGGAATTTATCAGAAGTATATCTTGAACTCCCAGCGTTATTATATCTAAGTACCAGCCTAGTTATGCTACATTTTTAAATTATATAAGGTATTTATAATATATTTTATTTATGTTGCTGAAGTGAGGTGTTTCAAAGGTGTATTGAAATTAGCTTTCCTCTACTATATTAGGGGAACACAGTTTTTTCTTGGGTATCTTAATAAAAGATATTCTATGGTATTCTACAGGTGAGGATTCAAAACACCATAACAACGCTATTGTAGGTCATAGTGATTGAGACCATTACTTTTTTAAATAAAAAAAAAAGTGTAGCTATTTACGACTAGAAATATAAATTTGTTACCAAGTAAACTGGTATTTAAATTCTAAAATGTTCTCTAGTTCTAAACACGACAGTAATCTAGGTCCCAGTTCTGCACTGTATGGAAGCATCTGCCTAAATTTAACATCAATAAAATGAATACATGCGTTAAAGTTATGCAAGTTCTTATGTATCATGATGAACTGGGGTGTTAATGAAACCTTTGAACTTTGAGAATGATGGCAACTTTTACTAAAACCCTCTTAACTGTTTTTGGAGAGAGAATAATGTATTCCAATGTAGAAGATAAACTTGCTAATTATAAGGCTCTTATACTTGTTACCGTTAGTTAGAAGTAGTGTTGTTTTCTAATAGCCACTAGTGATCTTAATAATGGAGGCCATATAAGTGATTTCCTGTGCATGGTTATTAACAGGCTGTACTAGACAATAAATTTCTATTACTAATAGACTTACAAATGTTACACATTAACTTCCCCACTGAATGTGGGACTTATGGAAAGATAAATAAAGTCTAATCTAGTTTTATTGACTGACAGTGCCCAAAGGTGTGGTAGGCACGTCACAAAAGACCATCACACTCCTGCACTGGGCCCTGCTGATGTCAGTGGGACTCTGCACGAATCAGGAGTGTACCTACATGGAGCTGATTGCAGGACTGGGGCCTTAGTTTAAACATGATGCAACAACTGAGTGTGTCAAACAGGAGGGAGGAGATGGTTTTAGGATGAATGATGGCAACAGCAAGATGATTTTTACGCCAGGGGTTTAGTTTAAAAAAAAAAAACATAATAGTGAAAGTAATTGTCTCACTCACTTCAGACATGGAATAAATGTTGATAACATTTTGCACATAGCACATTACATTCATGGAGCTTAAATTGCTTTACAGAAGTGGATATTTGTTATCCTTGTTAATATTCTTTAAAATATACATTTCCCTGAAACATAAATTCCTTTGCTGTGTTAGGTATTGGTATATAGAACTTGTGTGTTCTCAGTATGCTCAACATGGCAAAGAAACAAAATGAAAAGCTTTTAAGTATTTTCACTCCATATTACTAAGGGCAGATTGATACTTTGTGGGCTTCAATTTATAGATGTTTCATTTTAAAAATTTTTCAGCAGCACTTTCTGTCAAAGGTATATATGAAATCTGTATGGGCGCATTGTGGCCATTATACGGTTAATATTGATAATTTTGGCTAGTTATGTG
Source organism: Chelonoidis abingdonii (assembly GCF_003597395.2). NCBI lineage: Eukaryota > Metazoa > Chordata > Testudines > Testudinidae > Chelonoidis > Chelonoidis abingdonii. Next base: position 94,231,546 of record NC_133773.1, read on the forward strand.
TATGACCACATGACTGCATACAGAACCTGGATGTTGAGTTGTTCTCACTGAGATACTAAATGCAAACTCCTTTTGAAAGAACTTGTCTCAAAACCTGTAATAGTGTTAAATTATGTATTTGGATTTGTTTAAAATGTCCATTTGTAATTTAAAATTAGCAAAAATAATCGTTGCCTTCCATAAACTTTACAGATATTGAAAAAGTATTGATGCCATATATACCCTGTGTTGTGCATATATTTGTGGTTTAACTTCTAACTGCATCCCTTTTATATTTTCTGGTTGTTTTTGTTTAAGTAGAAGATTTCTTGTGTGCTCCTGTATTTATTTAACTACTAGATACATTTGAGATTCTAGGAATATTGAAGTACACACTACATGCCTCTGTGTAAAATAGTGTTATGTACTTCCAAAATCTCTTGTTCTCGAAGAAAATTATTCTCAGCATTTGTATTGATTGTTGTTTCATTATGTAAAACAGAGTGTTGAGTTTTTAATCCATATGTTTTTGAAGTGAAACAAATAAATTCTAAAAATCTAGACTCTGCTTTAAATTGTTTTGGAAGTACAGTATGTACTAAATTTAGTTTAAAATATGTTGTTGGTTTACTTATGATACAAGTATTTTATTAACGAAAAACATGAGAATCATTCCACATGTATGTGTCAGATTATGACTGGTAGACTTTGCTCCCTGATAAGTATGTACAGTAAAGGAAATTGGAGTTCAAAAGTCTCTGATGTTAGTAGTTCACAAGTTTCTGAGTGGCTGCACTATGGACTCATCATCTGTGAGAAAAGTAAGAAAAATTGAAAATAAGTTTTTAGCAACTTCAGACTAAATGTGCATTTTTCAAAGTAATTGTGACTTTCTTAATGAAATAGAATGTTTAATATGAACTGGCAGTGAGGGGTTTTTTTAATTTAAAGAAACATTTAAGGTTTTTCTGATTTCTCTTTGGTCCTTAATTATTATAATTTTGTATATTTATTTCTAGATATTATGGCAAAGCCTTATGTGAAGGTCATAGTTGTGGTCCTTTGCCTGAATTTTACCGGATTGTCAGAGACCAAATCACAGCAGACCTGTGTTGGTATCTATTACAGTTCTGACTGCTGGTGGAATGGGAAGTTCTCGATGAATTGTTCTTTCATTGGAAAAATCTATCCCTACAGACATATCAAACAGTAACAATAGTTGATTTAAGTTATAATAATATTACTACCTTACTCTGGTCTAACTGGAGAGATGAAAAATGGAATATGAAATATCTGAATCTTAGTAATAACCTAATTTCTGAGCTATCTTTAAATAGCTTTAGAAATTGACCACTTTTAGAAACTCTAAATCCCAATGGTAATACCATCCATTAAGTCACACTGGATATACATAAACCTGCACACTGGACTGATAAACATAGAAAAATTCATACTTACGATCTCCTTCCTTCTTTAAAAGTCTTGTCCATTGAGAGAAATAATCTTACTGCAATTTCAAGAGGTGAGTAGTACCTAAGAGAGTTGACTTCAAATATATAATTTTATAGATTGTTTTAATTAGTTGATTGTGTTATGTAAATCTGAATCTGATTTAATTCTGTCTTATACATAGTGGACATGAAAGATTCATGCACAAAAATATCAGAACAAGATTGACAGGTTTTTCTATGGTCCTTGTCACTGTAGTAGCTAAATGCCTCAAACATTAATGAATTTATCTTCAATACGCTGTGAGGTACAGAGGTATTATTGTCCCCCATTTTATAGATAGGGAACTGAGGCAAGCTTTTGGGAAAGTTGGGAACAATAAGCAGATCTCCTGAGTCCTAGTCCAGTACCGTATTCGCAAGAACATCAGTGGAGAAAGGTGAGGAATTTTATAATACACTAATTTAAGAGATGGAGAAAATTTTGCATTAAATAGTTTAGTAATATCAAAGTTTCACAAATTTAAAAACAAGCAAATTGTGAGATTTTTTTTTCAAAACAAATATTTTGCCAAGCACTTAGCTATATATTAATGGAGTTCAATGAAAAGTTCAATCAAACTAGCAACCGTGGTTAGGAGGGGAAGAATTTAAGGCTCAGATACTTACTGCAGCTATATTTATTCACCGAGTACTCAAATATGCTAGGCACCATACAGACACAAAAATAACTCCCTCCCTAAAGAGCCCACAATTTAAATTTAAGCCAAGGGCAAGTAACTAAGAAGAATATATATACGTATTGTCATTCATGATGTTCCTGGTGTGTTGAAGAAAAGGGAAAATTAATTTGCGTGTCTTGGACACAATTTTCTGATCATGCTCTCAGATTCACAAATTTTAGTGTCTAAGGCTATGTCTACACTTCACAACACTTTTGGCTGAGTATAGGATACAGGTAGCTACACGCTGCAGTGAAAAGTGCACTGAGTCCATGCTGTGCTGTGTAGCTACTAATTTCAGTGAAACCCTCTGGCAGAGGCTAGGAAGCAGGGAAAGGCTCCAGCAGCTTCCTTCCCTCCCCCCCCGCCCCCCCGTCCATCCCGAACGTTTCCCTTCTGCTAGAGCTTTTTCTTGCTGGTGAGCCCCTGCAGTAGGGAAGGGCTCCAATCATGAGGAGCTATTGAAGCCTTTCCCTGATGCCTCCTCACTGTCAGTCTTTCCAGGGAAAGACTCCAGCAGCGAGGAGGCAGTAGGACACCACACCACTAAAAATACTGTAGACAGGGAGGCCTGACTTGTGCATATTGAGAGCTGCATACAGGATGTACTCAAATCCATACCCATATCCTTCAGGTATGTCTTCACTGCCAAAGCCATGCCTCAATCTACACCGCTAATCACATCCATGCAAGGGGAGGGGACTACCCAGAGATGGTCACCACAGCAGCTGAAAGAAGTATGCAGTTTAGACACAATCAGTGCATGATCTGCAGAGAAAAAGATTTACGTGCATAGGGAAAAGTCCCCATCCAGAAGGCTAAACAAGCCTAAAGTCATACAAATCCTTCAGCATATGAAGAAGCAACTACTCAGCAGCGTCAACCCACTATTCTGCCCTTTTATCTCCAAACAGTTCTATGCCATGCTGTAAGATGTTTTGCATTGTCATCTTGTTGAACCAATCAGGCTTTTCTGTGAAAGATGTAGCCACAGCTTGTGTTAGAACATGCATTGTTGGTTTTATTTACTGATTGTTTTGCTAGATAAACATAATCTTATGCCTGATAAGCTGTCATAAATGGGCTGTCCCTGTCACAGAGGAACACTGGTTTGATGAAAATGTTGGCATGTAGTACTAAAACTCACTAGCATAGAATTACAATGTAGAACATATATAAATTAGATCAGGGTTCTCAAACTTCATTGCACTGCGACCCCCTTCTGATAACAAAAATTATGACACGACCCGAGGAAGGGGGACTGAAGCCTGAACCTGGCCAAGCCCCATTACCCTGGGCTGGGTGGGGGGGAAGCCCAGAGGCTTCAGCCCCAAGTGGGGTGGCTGTTCCTGAGCCCTGCCACCAGGACTGAAGCTACAGTGACTTTCAGTGAGACTTAGGGTGTCTCTATACTGCAGGCAGTGGGGCTCAGGCTTCGGCCCCAGGCCCCAGCAAGTCTAACACAAGCTCTGGTGGCTCCATTGAAACCCCACAGGTTGCGAACCACTGAATTAGATCATAGTGGGTTCTCAGTATATGGTAAACACAAATCGCCCAGGAGAGGAACTTTGTCATGATTTACATGAATTTAATGTAGTTTTGCACTTCTGGGATATTTGCAAAAACTACTGCAATTAATGATACTTACATAAGGACAGGATTGTGCAATTTATTAGTAGCTGGAAGTTAAAGCTAGGTAACTGTTGACTAATTATGTCCTTAGATATATGCATGCAGCTACCCTTGACTTCAATGGAAGTTATGCATGCGAACCTGAGAGTAAAATTTGACCACGTCTTGTACATTATTGATGGTAGAGCACCAAAGTTTGGCAAATGGGCTAACCAAATGTACTTGTTTCTATTCTATTGTCTGAAAATCCTTTTTAGGGTCATAAATTATAAATGATAAAACAATTTCCTCTCATACATAACCACTAGAAAGAGGGCTGCATAACTATAGTTTTGTATTTCTGATCTGATACTAGACCTGTCCTAGTACAAATTTAGTACTCATCATGGTTAGTTTATGGACAGATGGAGGGTGATTACCTCTTTTCTGCAACTTTTGCAACAAGTAACTCACACTTTATCACCAGCTCCTCTCCTCTTTCCTAACCCCCCCAGTCCTAACAATGAGACAGCAGCAATGAATGGCAGCTAGCACACACACACTTAAGGAGTACCGTGATGGTGCCCTCTACCTGAATAGAATACTTAACATTACATAGAATGTGGCTATATGGTGGTTTGTCACACATGGCTCCTGCTTGAATCATGTGATTTGAAGGGGAATTGTGCCCATGTCCTTCAGATAAGCATGTGGAAGCTACAAGTCTCTCCACATGAATAAATGCATAAATATGAATATACACAGATTGTAAACTCTTTGGGACAGCAATTATCTTCATTGTGTGTGTGCGCAAAGTGAATGCACAGTAGGGCCTCTGCATGCTACTGCAATACAAATAATTAAACCAGGGATTCTCAGACTTTTGTACTGGTGACTTCTTTCATATACCAAGCCTCTGAGTGCAACCCCCCTTATACATTAAAAACACTTTTTTATATATTTAACACCATTATAAATGCTGGCAGCAAAGCGGGGCTTGGAGTGGAGGCTGACAGCTCGCAACCCCCCATGTCATAATCTTATGACCCACTGGGGGGTCCCAACCCCCAGTTTGAGAACCCCTGAATTAAATAATAAATGTGCAGTAACAATGTTGCATTAGAGCTTGATATTTAAGACATCAAGATGAAATAATTACTGGCCTTTAATTGTCTTGCTCCAAAAATACCTAACCGTAGCAGATTGCTATTCGGCCAATGTGCTACAGACTGGATAGGGAAGTCCCATAGCTCATCTCTGAGCTAATAGCTTCAGCCAGGGACACTGCATGCTGTCATCAGTTCATTTAAAGCTAAACGGTCGATACAAACTAAATAGAATCTTTGTTTAAAAAGATGCAACAAGAAGTGGGTATGGAACCTTTGGCTTGAAGGAGAGGTAGGTGGGCACATGGTGATCAGTGAATCAGTTACAGGCATTTTTTTCTCCAAAGAGAAATACTTTAAGAGCCTTGACTAGCCTGGAGCCTGAATTACTCCACCATATTTCTCTGTAAATATAAACATCCAAACAATAGCAATATTGGAACATTGAAAATATCACTGGAAGTAGCAGGGGATATATAGTAAATACACCATAAACAGAAACAACTTCTTTTTTAAAAAGACAAGAATTAAAAATTGATTTTTAATTATAAAGAAGACCAAGGAACTTCTCAATAAAGAGAAAACAAAATAAAGGCATCCTAAAAATAAAATTGGTGAATGGAGGAGGGTAGACCTAGGGCTCTCTCACCTCATAAGTAGATTTTGCAGTAGGAGAGGCTAAGCGTTAATTCTTGTTAGAGGTCCGGTCTACACTAGAAAAGCTTTGCCAAAACCTCCTTAGTTTAGTGCATGTATCAGCATAAAAGTGCATATATCAGCAAATGCACTTTTATGCCAGTATAACTGCATCTACAGTAGGGCTTTTGTAGGCACATCAATGTCAAAGACACACAAAAAAATCACACCTTTAACTGACATGTGCTATACTGGCAAAAGTTTCTAGGGTAACCATGGCCGCAAGGAGGTGACCAAACAATAAAGTTCTTCATAAAGTTGCACAGAGAATTCCAAGTGACTGTCCTACAGATTTTCTGGACAGAAACTGATAAGAGGTTGTCTGCAGGTTGACATCCTTTGCACTGAATGTGTAGTGACTTTAAATTTGGCATAGTAACAACAATGTAGCAGATGGAATTCAGAACACTAGTGTCATTAGGGTTTGCAGTTCAGAGAATAAATACTTTTTGAATGGATATTTTAAATTCTGTGCTGTGGCCGTCATCTAGGCAAAGATAGTTTTCTTCTCCTTCAATATATCATCCAGAGCAGAGGTTCTCAAACTGTGGTCCGTTGACCAGCAGTGGTCCACAAGCTCCACTCAGGTGGTCTGCAGATATTTCTCTCTACTTAGATATGTGTATGAGCAGCTGCACACAAGAGAATGAAGGGCCATCCACCTAATTAGTGAAGCCATGCAGGTGTGGCTCCACTAATTAGGTGCCTGGACCCTGGAGAAGACACACATATTAGGTGAGGCGGTGGCGGAGGGGGGAACAGGGTGTAGGTGGGAGGAGGCAGTGGGGTGAGAAGAGATGATGGGGGGAATTTGGGACATGCAAGGCTGCACAGAGAAAGAGGCGACTTTTCCCAGTTCCAGGGCTGCGGCTGCCAGGGAGAGATGGCCCTCCTTCCCAGCCTCAGCTCTGTGGCTGCTGTAGTGGGGGAGATACCACCCTCCTTCCCAACCCCAGCTAGGCTGCTGCTGCAGAGGGGTGGGAGAGAGGGAGAGACCCCCCTCCTTCCCATCCCCAGCTTTACAATAGTTAGCTAACGGTACAAACAGCATTTGGAAAGATCATTAAGTGGTCCACCAAGATCCTCAGCAATTTTCAAGTGGTCTGCAAAATAAAATAAAATTAAATAAATAAATAAAAACTTGAGAACCACTGATCCAGAGGATCTTGTTCAACCAAACTATTTCAAGTGATACACATTCTGAAATAGCAGAGCTGCTTTTGCCTTGAAACATATTGTGAACATTTCTTACTCTGAACAGTTTTCTATCTTCCCAGTTAAAATAATCATCAGACTGATTTGGCCATTTCAGTTGAGGCATCCCTTATATCTGGTGGGAACAAAGGCCATATCCACCTTCTCTCTGGTTGAGTTTTGGCCAGTTTCATCCAACCAGGTTCTAGAAGTGGTAGGATAGCTTCCAGGTGGGATTTTCAACAGTGCTTAGAGTTGGCCTAACTGTGCTCTCATTGAAATCAATGACAGAATGAATGGTAAAATTTCTATTAACTTCACTGGGAACAGATTTAGGCCAACCCTAAGCACTGCTGAAAATCCCTTTAGAGGCCACTGCCTGTAAGTCAGACACATGTCCCTCATCTCTAGTGGACATGACCAAGGAGATAACAGTGAGGCAGCATTTCTGGAAGCCTTGCATTTCTGACCTGAGTACAGGAAGGAAATTATGTATGTTTCTCCGTTTGAAGATCTCCTCTTATCAAAAGGACAAAGGTTCAAATGTTCATGTTAATTATTATAAATAAGACAGAGCCTTTGATACCAATGACAAGACTTGGTTGACTTTACTGCAGGAATGGACAAGTCAGCACCTGGGTAGGAATGGAACTGTTTTTCACAATGGTTCCAGAGGGTGGGATTGAGCAACTGTTCATCCAGCCCAAGGGTTTTCTCATGTAGGGGTCCAAAGAGCCGTATGAGCTCTGGGGTAAATTTTTCAAAAGTTACTCAGGCATGTAGGAGAGCCTAAGTCCCGGTGACTTTCAATGACTCTTAGGGTGTCTCTACACTGCAGATGGAGATGTAATTTCCATCTCAGGTAGACATACCCATCTACCTCTGATGCAGCTAGCACACTAAAAATAGAGTGTAACTGCCTCAAGTACAATCCCATCTGAAACCTCAGGTTCGTGCTTGGACCACTAACTGTCCTGCCACTCCTGCCATAGCTGCTATACTCTAGTTTTAGCATGCTAGGATCAAAGCTAGCGCAGGAATGTATATCTGAGCTGGGAATTACACCTCCAGCTCCAGTGTAGACTTTCCCTTAGACTTTTAAGTGTTTAAGGCTTGGACTACACTACGTGTTTAAACCGATTTTAGCAGTGTTAAACCGATTTAACGCTGTACCTGTCCACACTACGAGGCCCTTTACATCGATATAAAGGGCTCTTTAAATCAGTTTCTGTAAAATCGGAATAATCCCGTAATGTAGACATACCCTAAGTCACTTTTGAGAATTGGACTTAGTGTTTTGGAAAGTTTTACCCCTGAGCTAAATCCCTTCTGTGCCCCAAGCAGGGGAGCACTTCTTAACTTAAGCATCCCTTTGAAGCCACTTAGTGCTTATTCTTTGAAGCCAGAGATACTCATGTAACCTATTTACACTCCCTCAAATTTAAGACTGATATCACAAAAGTCGTTTGGGGTTTTTTTGGAGCTCAGGTGGTCCAGAACGAGTTATGTTTTACTAGGTAAATTAAAAATTATAAATTGCATGAAGCTACAGCAGGCAGCAGATGGGAAATATGCATGTTACTACTTTAATGAACTCGCACATTGGAAAGAACATTTCAGATGTTATTGATTTGCCAAAAGATTAAAATGATGGTATTGATACTCTGTACCCGTTTAAAAATAAGACAATAATGCTGAATAGAATATGTATGAAAAACCAAAAACTAGAGCAACCATTTGTAATATCCAGTAATTAAAACAAACTTTGTTGTCAAGAAAACAGAAAACCATTTTTACCAGACAAAATTGGGCTTTATGTGTATGTTAACCAAGTATGTTAGACAATTTTTTTGTATTTTCAAGACTAAAGAAGCTGCAATCTTTACAAAGTCTGCATCTGTCATCCAATGAGATATCATAGATTGATCACAGTGATTTTCAGATCTGTTCCCAACAAAAGAACATCTACTTACAGACCAACAAGATAACCAAAATTCATCCAGATGCCTTCAAGAATCTCAAAAACTTGCAGGTTGTAAATGTGGCATTATGATTTTCCAAATGAAAATGGTGTGCATAGAATAATTTAATTCACAATCATCAGTAAACAAGTGTAAACATTAATCTAAAGGAAATGGGGTATATCTGAAAAAATCCTCAAACAAACAGTCTTGTGCCAACAGCTTTAAACCATAGCTATCTGGGGGGAGTTGTAAAATATGCAGATTATTTTTTCTTGTAAACCTTCGGAAGTGTTCTAGTTTTTAAGGGCAAGCCTTTCATCTTCTCTTTTGGGCTAACTTGACTCTTTATATATTTCCTAACCCTTATTAAGACATGTGCTTACACACCAATTTCAAGGTGATAGAATATCAATAATTGCATAATTTAAATGAGTGTGCAAGTTACACAGCTCCTTTTAAATTAAGTGGAAAACAAGTATCAGAACAGGGGCCTTTATGGGTTCACTTGCAATTTGGGCCAAATTTAACAGGAGGCAAAGTGCTTTGGGCACTTGGTGCACAGCAGGGGGCATGCAGCGCAGACGATCTCCTAGTCCTGGTTGCCTGCTGTATGGATCCCTCACTAGGCATTGCTTAGGCTACACGAACCATGGCAAAGGCCTGTACACACACACACACACTGAGGTGCAGATTAAAAGCACAAGCAATGTGCATGGGCCTAGCATTGACCAGAATATAGATGTATTTTAACACTGCTTTTACAGCATATGTACACGCGCACCCATCTTAGTGGCCAACTCATGTATTTCCAGAATTAAACCCTCAGTTCAGTGCATATATTATCTCAGGATTTTTTTCCTGTCAATGTCTGCTTCATGAACAGATAAAGAAATTAAAAAGACCAAGATTATTTATTTTGGAAAAGAAACGAGTAGAAAGAGCTATGATGGAAATAGATAAAATAATCAGCCCATGGTTATCTAGGGTGGGGATGGTTAGCTAGGGTGTGTTACTTATTCCTCCCCCTAACATAACAGCAAAGAGGCCCTCTGAAATTAAAAACTGTACACTGAAAACAGAGATGAATTATTTTTAATATACAGTTACTCTTATAATTTTAACCCTAGCTACTTAACACTCATTCTTCAGAGCATAAACTGTTCACTAGTTGGATCAGGAAGATATTTGAAAATACTGGAAAATTACCTTCCTTTGAAGCATCTGAAATTAACACCACTGAAGGGACAGGACTTCTCCCTGCCAAAGGAGGGATACAATTCCACAGTATGGAAGAAACTTCATGGAAAGAACCCCATGAAGCTTCCAGGCCCCTGTGCAGGAGCAGTCACATCGAGGATCAAAGAGTTCTAAAGATACTGTCATCATCTTTTGTGGGCAAAAACCTTCATTCTTAATTTAACGTTGGAATTTTCCATATCTTTGAATCACATAATAAACAGTGCTTTAGTACAGTTACATCGAGAACATTTGGAAGGTATTTTTCCTGCTTCCTTAAAAATGCTTAGCACATAAAAACTGGTTTATTAAAATAAATGTTATTGCTAATGATGCAAAAGTTGGACACCATTCGCTCTATACCAGTGGTTCTCAAACTATTTTTTTTCCACGGACCACTTGAAAATTGCTGAGGGTCTCGGTGGACCCCTGAATGATCTTTCTAAATGTTGCTTGTGACGCTAGCTAACTACTGTAAAGCACTTTGGATAAAAACGCTATATAAAAAAACCCTTAATAATAATTAACAGATTTTTGTGTCACAAATAAAAGCACACAACTCATATTTTAAATATCAGTAGTTTTACCTTTCTAATGCGATGGATGTGCCCTTCCCCCCCGCCATGGAAGCCCCTGAGCTGGGGCTGGGAAGGCGCGGGGTCTCTCTGCAGCAGCCGCAGCCCTGGAACTGGGGAAAGTTGCCTCTTTCTCTAGCCACTGCAGCTCTGCACACTCCAAATTCTGCCACCCCCTCTTCTCACTCCACTGCCCCCTCCCTCTTACCCCCTGTTTCCTCCAATGCTACAACCTTACCTTACATGTGCATCTTCTCTAGGGTCCAGACACCTAATTAGTGGAGCCACGCCTGCATGGCTCCACTAATTAGGTGGATGGCCCTTCATTCTCTTGTGTGCAGCTGCCCATGCACTCATCTTAGAGGGAACTATCCGTGAACCACCTGACTGGAGTTCGCAGACCACTGGTTGTCCATGGACGACAGTTGAGAACCTCTGCTCTATACAGCTCTTTATAAATTAATTTTGAGTAACTTATTTTCAAATAGGTTGTGAACCTCAGCAACAATGCTATGACAACCCTTCTAAAAGCGATATTCGTTGACTTGAACATACTTCAGTGGGAAGTGGATTTATCAAATAATCCCTGGATATGTGACTGCAGGCTCATTGCTTTCAAACATTTCGTTCTTTTTCTTTCTGAATCCTTGAGGAAAAAGTGGAGTATCTTATGCGATGAACTGGTCAGCAACTCTGGTCAACCTCTGTCTCTCAAAAGGTTTCATTTAAACTGTGAAATGCCTACAAATAACGTTTCATTTAAGAAAATTGCTGTCCCAATAGGAGAAACAGCTGTGCTAGACTATGGCTTGGATAAAACCTTGGGTATGTGTAATAATTACTATAGCCATCCAACATTTTAAGTTCCTGTGAAATACATGAAGGATGATAATCAAGCTTAATTCACAATAAAGGGAACAATTCCTCAGATAAAATCTTAATTAAGAATAGTTGTACAATAAATAGATTTCAGTTACATTAAAATGTTAGAATGTTGTGATTAAAAGAGTTTTGGGGAACTTAACTTTCAAACATTTGAATAGTTACTTTAAAATATTGATATCATATTTCACCTCTTCATCCAAGAAATGTATGGTGTAGAATCAGTCATACCAGGAAGTTAAGAACAGGTGGTGAATTATAAATCAGTACATATTTTGGATGATGGTGGAGGCAGAATAAGCTTTGCCATCCTTACTAGAGTGATGACTGTGGGACAATGTTTCTGGACTGTTTGTAGAGAAATGAGAGGTAACACTGTAATGATTTTTGTTCTCACTAGGTAAAGTAAAAGTGGGTTTTTAATTGGGTCTGTAACAAGTGTGTGAAGGGGAAAAGGTTGTTTTTATTTATAAGTGTGGCTACCCCAGGCTTTAACACATAATAATTCACTTTGTAAACAAATTCTTCTTGACCCATTAATCAACACTAACCCCTCTCAATATTAACAACATCCATGAAGGCTAAGACGTTTCCCACTTAGCCCTCTCTCTAAGATAGGGCCCAATAAACAAACACATTTTTCAATGGTCCTGAAGGTTCAACAAAGATGGGTTCTGACAGACTAATGGGAAAGTAAATTGAAGGGTTCTGGACCCTCCTTTTGAAATTCTTTACCCCAAATGGATGGATGGATAGGAATTGTCAGGTATGCCAGCCAATATCTACTTCCAGGGTTGGATACAAAGAGCAAGGCCATCTCTAAAATGTGCAGAACCCAAACCATAAAGGATATATAGATCAAAATCAATACAGTGGCTTGCACCCAAAGATAAAGTAGAAGCCCACACAGGATCTGGAACAGATGCATAAGTAGATCCCAAGAAAAGTATGCCAGTAATTAGCAAGCAGCCACATTCTGCACCAGTTGATGTTTCAAGTGGTTGTCAGGAAGATACTGCTATAGTTCAATAGTAAACTATTTCCAATATGAACCAAAAGAATATTAATGTAACTCCAGTAATTTCCCCCTCTATTTTTATAGTATTTACAGTATGGAAGTTTGAAAGACTATCGTCCAAATTGGAAGTGTGGATGAGGAGGTATGGTAGGCTTTATTTAATATTTAAGAATTAATGATGTCTAAAACTGTTAAAGATATATCAGATATAGTTTCTGTATAGAAATGGCTACCACACTGAAGACTATTTAGCCTTAAGAAGCAACAGATTTATATTTTTAAATATGTATTTCATTATCTTTTTTAATTTCAGGGAATGAAGAAATCTATTGGTGGACACCCCGTGGCAGAATTTCCAAGGATAACTGGCTTCCTCATATTAGACAGGATGAAATGAAAAACTTAATAATATACAATATTGGGAAAACTGCAGAAGGTCTATATGCATGCATTTGTAACAGAATGAAGATGAAATATCTCATCTATGACGTATATGTGAAGCAAAAATATTCACCATCCTTGGTTAGAAATGCCAGAGACATCAATGCTGTTATTAGACAAGGAAGAACAGAAGGAGACTTCACCTTGGCAGTCTGTCTCTCAGTGCTCATTACATTTGTTTGTGCTTTTTGTCTTGGTGCTTTCACTAGACCTTACATTGAAAGACTCTGGAGACAAATATGCAGAAAGAAAAGCTCAGCTTCAGAAAATACATTTTCTAATCAAGGATTTTCAGCTGAAACCCTGACAAGGGAGAACACTACAAACACACAAACAAACGGACCGCAAAATTTGTCTTTTTGTAGCGGAAACTCTTCAAGAAATGTAGGCTCTTACATCGTGGAAGCTGCTAGCTTGCATAAAGTTGCCCTTCACAACAGAGTACTTGTACTAAATACAGAAGAAGCAAACCAAGATCAAAGCAGCAGCTATATCAAAGTAAAGAAAGAAAAGGTGTCTCAGAATAGCCAAGCAACTAATTCTGCTGGTGAAGCAGATATAGACATTGATAATAATGACATTTTTTCTGCAATGTCAGATCATCAGTGTAGCAATAAAGCCTTTCAAAGAGAATTATCAAATAATGACATTTCATCACGTGATGATTCAAAATACCTTTTTAATGAAGATTCAGGAAAAAGCAGGTTCTCTCCTATAGCAAGTAGATTTAACATGTACTCTTACTCGCTCCACACTGAATCTTCAGATTTACATTCACCATTTGCAAGAGAAACTAACTTTCCATTTTCTGAAGCACAAATGCAAACAAACGCACAGAGTTCTGAATACAGTGATGTAAACAACAGATCTAATCTGTTGCAGTCTGAAATTGCAGTCTCTCTTCAGGAGAATATGAGACAAATGACTTCCCACACTCAGTCACTGAATACTCAACAATTTATGCTCAAAAGGCATAACTGTGATAAAGAGCTTGATGTAAAGGACAACATAGATATGCTCAATAACAGTGAGAATTTTATTTTACCTTCTAGCTGTGAAAGTGATATAAATATTGAGAATTCACTCACCTACCAAACACAGAAAAATTCTGCTAGTATTCAAGAGTTTAACTGTAAAGAAGAAAATACTAGAAATAAAGACAATCCAGTAGACATGTTTAATGACAGCAGTTCCACAGATGAAGGGTCTGCATTTGCACTGAGTGATTCTAGTTCTTTAACAGAAAGTGAACTGGGGCAATCTAATGCTGGTGATGATAATCATCTGACCAACCCGTCAGTAACAGAGCAGGTGATTAGCTTAAACAGTGGTACTGGCAAGTTCACCACATTGCTACAGAGTCCTACCATTACTACTGGATTTCAAGATATTATGGAAAAACATGAAAATAAGAGTGAAACATATTCTGAAACAGCTATTATTTCTGGATCAGGTACTGGCATGTCTGAAACATATTCATCTGTTCTTCATATAGATTCATCTCACATTGATATATCTGACACATCTCATATTGATAAGTTTAATGATCATGTAACTCTGTCATATTCAAATACAAATAATCCTCCATGTTGTGAAGTTCCTGGTATATTTGAGTATGTTACCAGTCCAAATTCACTAGCCCAGAATATAATTTCTAATCCTGTCTGCAAACAAAATATAAATTTGAATTATGTAACATTACCACCATTGAAGTATTCTCCCAGATCTATTCCAGATACAGATAACATTATTTCTAAAAACACTTATTTGCAGCTTTATGAATTTTCTACTTTAACTCAGCATTTTGACAGATCCACCCCCTGTGATCAAAAAGAAAATGTTACTAAGATCAATACAGAAGAAAATCATATAGCTCAGAGTTCTTCCCTGAAGAATTACAGGGAAGATGGCGTTACATTAAATATAGCAAATATTAACACTCCTCATATGAACAATAATTTTATATTAACTTCTATTGATTTTGGGTCGAACTGTGCTGCTAATAAAGCATCACTTCTGCATTCCAGTATAACCACTGGTGAACCATTTCTTCAGTCTCATTCGGACAGCACAGATGAAAAATCTGTTCCAAACATTACTGAGAGACAGGGCTCTTCAGTGCAAGAGCAACAGCATGTGGACATATCTGGGACTTGTGCACAAAGAATACACAGAGGTTTTAATGAAAAGGAATGTGATAAATACACAGAACAAGAAGTTTTGTCTGGAATAGATAAAGGCAATTCTAGCTTATGTTCAGCACAAATGAAGCTTCACAATATTATGACAGATTCAAGCCATGTTACCTCTTCTGAGACAATGCAATCAGTTTTCACTGAAGAAAAATACTTACAACCTGATCATGAGAGTGAAGAGAATGAATGTTTCTCAACACATCCCCGGAGCTTTTTTAATGAAAATGTGCAACATAGTTTATATAAGGTGTCACAGACTGCTCAAGGAAATACAATCACCAACAGAACCAATTCCAGTGAGACTGAGAATGAAACTTTGTTGGCAGAATTAGACAACAATTCTAAGGCAGATGCAGTCCTCCAAAATTCAAGCGAAAAACCTGATAAAAAAAATGAAGCCACAAGAGGGCAGCGTTTAATAGAGGGCAGCTTTTTTGTTAAGGAAAAAAAAGCCTTTGATGGTTTTGCAAGTTTTATACAAAGCAGAACAATGGATTCCACAAAATAAGACGCAGGATGTTAAATGACTGTACTAAGACTCTGCAACATTTATTAAGGGTACACAGTACCCAAAATGTGCTTAGTTTAAGATGGACTATGGTTCCTAAATTATATATATACTGATGAATATTGAATATTAAACTTAAAACAACCCCAACCGTTCAACCATTGTGCCCAGTTTTCTCAGCATAATTATATGCTCTGAATTATTTCGGAAACCCAGGCTGTAAAACTATTTTAAAAATGAAGGGGGATGACAGTAGTAGAACCCTAAGAGTCTGCTATATTGTAACTCATATCAGGACTGACACACTCACTACCCCCAACATACTGTTGTCATAATACGTATCTAAAAGGTGTCATGTAAGGTATCATATGTAAACAGGTAAATTGGCCCCCAAAATCAGTGTCTGATACATGCACGAATTCATAGATTCATAGACTCTAGGACTGGAAGGGACCTCGAGAGGTCATCGAGTCCAGTCCCCTGCCCTCATGGCAGGACCAAATACTGTCTAGACCATCCCTGATAGACATTTATCTAACCTACTCTTAAATATCTCCAGAGATGGAGATTCCACAACCTCCCTAGGCAATTTATTCCAGTGTTTAACTACCCTGACAGTTAGGAACTTTTTCCTAATGTCCAACCTAAATCTCCCTTGCTGCAGTTTAAGCCCATTGCTTCTTGTTCTATCATTAGAGGCTAAGGTGAACAAGTTTTCTCCCTCCTCCTGATGACACCCTTTTAGATACCTGAAAACTGCTATCATGTCCCCTCTCAGTCTTCTCTTTTCCAAACTAAATAAACCCAATTCTTTCAGCCTTCCTTCATAGGTCATGTTCTCAAGACCTTTAATCATTCGTGTTGCTCTTCTCTGGACCCTCTCCAATTTCTCCACATCTTTCTTGAAATGCGGTGCCCAGAACTGGACACAATACTCCAGTTGAGGCCTAACCAGCGCAGAGTAGAGCGGAAGAATGACTTCTCGTGTCTTGTTTACAACACACCTGTTAATGCATCCCAGAATCACGTTTGCTTTTTTTGCAACAGTATCACACTGTTGACTCATATTTAGCTTGTGGTCCACTATGACCCCTAGATCTCTTTCTGCCATACTCCTTCCTAGACAGTCTCTTCCCATTCTGTATGTGTGAAACTGATTGTTCCTTCCTAAGTGGAGCACTTTGCATTTGTCTTTATTGAACTTCATCCGGTTTACCTCAGACCATTTCTCCAATTTGTCCAGATCATTTTGAATTTTGACCCTGTCCTCCAAAGCAGTTGCAATCCCTCCCAGTTTGGTATCGTCCGCAAACTTAATAAGCGTACTTTCTATGCCAACATCTAAGTCGTTGATGAAGATATTGAACAGAGCCGGTCCCAAAACAGACCCCTGCGGAACCCCACTTGTTATACCTTTCCAGCAGGATTGGGAGCCATTAATAACTACTCTCTGAGTACGGTTATCCAGCCAGTTATGCACCCACCTTATAGTAGCCCCATCTAAATTGTATTTGCCTAGTTTATCGATAAGGATATCATGCGAGACCGTATCAAATGCCTTACTAAAGTCTAGGTATACCACATCCACCGCTTCTCCCTTATCCACAAGACTCGTTATCCTATCAAAGAAAGCTATCAGATTGGTTTGACACGATTTGTTCTTTACAAATCCATGCTGGCTATTCGCTATCACCTTACCACCTTCCAAGTGTTTGCAGATGATTTCTTTAATTACTTGCTCCATTATCTTCCCTGGCACAGAAGTTAAACTAACTGGTCTGTAGTTTCCTGGGTTGTTTTTATTTCCCTTTTTATAGATGGGCACTATATTTGCCCTTTTCCAGTCTTCTGGAATCTCTCCCGTCTCCCATGACTTTCCAAAGATAATAGCTAGAGGCTCAGATACCTCCTCTATTAACTCCTTGAGTATTCTAGGATGCATTTCATCAGGCCCTGGTGACTTGCAGGCATCTAACTTTTCTAAGTGATTTTTAACTTGCTCTTTTTTTATTTTACCTTCTAAACCTACCCCCTTCCCATAAGCATTCACTATGTTAGACATTCCTTCAGACTTCTCAGTGAAGACCAAAACAAAGAAGTCATTAAGCATCTCTGACATTTCCAAGTTTCCTGTTACTGTTTGTGTACAAAGCGTTATGTGTGCTGGAAGTATGTTCTTTAAAATGTGTTTGGGAAGCAGTACATACACTGAACATGCCCTAGCAAAGGAATATGTATTCCCCTGGCTGACTGGCTTGATTACAAGCAGAGGAAAATGAAAGCACATTTACATATAAGGTAAACAAAGCAACCAAGCTAACAAGCAGTAGTTTAGTAAGTACACAGAGGGACAGCGTCCACACCCCGATGAAGTCTTCCTGGCTCTTAAGGCAGAGACAATGGAATTTGGGAACAAAAAGACATGTTAATTATCCATCACTTAGGGCACATAGGTTACAGCACCCTCTGAGTCTGTGAACGTTGGATCCCCTGGCCAGGAGGTCTAGAGATGCTGGTAGCTGGATGTAAGTGAGAAAGCTGCTTAGGCAAGATTATAACTTGGTAAAATTAAATTTTACAGTAGAGATCAAATTTCATTTTGTCTGTAACCAAACCTGTCTCTTTTTCATTTGCCTTGTATCATTTAAATCTCTGTTCTTTATTAATAAACTTATTCTTGTTTTATTACAAAGCTATCTCAATGCTGTGTATTAAAGTGAAGTGTGTCTTCAGCTATCCAGACTGGTTGGTGTGTATATCGTCTCTTTGGAGGCAGTGAACTTAATTTTTGGAAATGTCTAGTGAGAGGGACTGGACATTACGGAGAGACATCTTTAGTGGAACTCGAGAGCTGGGATTCACTGCTTGCTACTTGCAAAGGAAGGTTTAGACTGGTAGAGGCTTGAGGAGTTTGCTGGTGAAGCAGATAGACAGACATGGCAGGGAGCTGACACACAGTCTAACGCCCCTCACAACTGACTCTTGCTGAAGCTGTGGGGTAACACAGTGGCTTACAGTTCTGTGGGTCCTGAGCAGAACATCACAAGCAGCCATATTTCACTTTTGATTTGCCAGTATTTGGCTATGTCCATTCAAAATCACAAATCTCCAAAGAGTCATGTGTTTTGGCAAAAATAGTGTGTTTTGAGAAAAATTCTTATTTAAAACAAATAGAACTAGAGTCAGCTTTAGTAAGCAAAATGGTTTCAGTGGAATAATATATTATAGCCTTTTCAAACATGTACACCACTCGGTAGCTGCAACTATGCAATAACGTTCAAAATTAGATTAATTTTCTCACCGGACTCGACGGTCCTCATGGGGCTGGAGTCAACGGTGCCAGCTTAGGCGGTGCCGCGGCAGGTGCTGGTGCTGGGCGGTCCGATCTAGGCGCAGTCTCTGGCTGCGACGCGGGTGTTGTCGAGCCCATCTGAGCCTTCGCTGTCTTCGATCTCAGGGAGAGGGAGCGGCGCAGAGTTGACTTCGGTGCCGGCGGTGGCCGGTGCCGGGAGTCCTTAGGCGTACCGACGGTGCCCGGTGCCGTAGGGGTAGTTTTGCTCACCTGCTGGCTCGTGCTTGGTGCCGAAGGTGAGGGCGCCAGTGCCGCTTCCATTAAGAGCTGCCTTAACCTAATGTCCCGCTCCTTTTTGGTTCACGGCTTGAAAGCCTTGCAAATTGGGCACTTAGAGGAAAAGTGCGATTCCCCGAGGCACTTCAAACAGGAGTCGTGGGGATCTCCTGTCGGCATCGGTCTGTGGCAGGCCGCACATTGCTTGAAACCCGGTGAGCGAGGCATGAGCTCCGGCACAGGGTGCGGGGAAGGGGCTACCCCCCAAACTCCGCTGACACTTAAAACTAACAACTACAACTATGAACTATAACTAATCTAACTAACTATATAAGAACAATCAAGTACAACTATGGATAGAAAAACGAGAATAGGAACTACGAGTAGCTAGGGAAGGTGGAGGTCAGCTAAGACGCACTCCACTGTTCCAACGACCGACACGGGCGGTAAGAAGGAACTGAAGGGTGGTCGGATCGGCTGGGGTATATATTCGGCACCATGGCAGCGCCACTCCAGAGGGCGCCCAGCCGACCCACCGAGTGTTGCTAGGGTAAAAGTTTCTCCGACAAACGTGCACACAGCGCGCACACACCTAACTGGAATGGATATGAGCAATCACTCAAAGAATAATAATATATTATAGCCTTTTCAAACATGTACGCCACTCGGTAGCTGCAACTATGCAATAACGTTCAAAATTAGATTAATTTTCTCTTTGCTTCATTTTAATAGTCTATTTTTTCTTTAGTATTGGTGCTTAGATACTAAGGCACCTTAAAAGATATTTTCCCCTGTAAATTGTCTCTTTGTAAAATATCTTTTATTCCCCTTTGCCTGACAAATGAACATTGTCAACTTGATTTTTTTTTAAGCTGTTTTAAAGCATTATTTCTAATAGAGGACCAATTCAATAGCAATTACAGAATTTTAAAAACACATTTAATAGAGCATATTTCTATATAAATCTGCAAACCTCAATAAGTTCTGTGAATGCCATTTTGATTGTAAAACTCTTTTGTGCCTTTTGGCACTCCAGCCTCTAACCTGAGCTGGAACATCCAAGAGGTGTCAGGAGAGATCCTTGCACCTAGCAGATGGCTAACAACAGAGAGCAATCAAGAGTCATCAGTGTGGATGATCTTCCATTCAAATGAAAGCACCCTAGAATAATGAGCTGGGTGAAGTCCAGGGAAACCAGTTTTGCCAGTCTGGATTTCAGGTTGGCTGGAACTAAGCAACACATCACTTGATGAAAGCCATGAAGCCACTCAGAGAGAGGGGTAGGGTGAGGGTTATCTGACAAAAGGGACTGGAACTTTATAAAAGGATAAGTTCTGCTCTGAGCTGGCTCTCTCTCACCAGCCAGCCATCAGCAGACCCAAAACAGAAGATAGGACTGACCAGGAGGTGAATGAGGCAGATGGATTCTCTGGATTCCCTGGAAGGACACTATTAAACTTCAGGAGAGCTAAAGAAAGTGAGGCAGGGTCTTCATAGTTTAAGGCCACAAGGGATCATTAGATCACCTAGTCTGACCTGTATATCACATGCCACTACATTTAATCCAGTTACCTCTGTATTGAGCCAATAACTTTTGTTTGACTAAAGCATAACTTTGGTTTGGCTGAAGCATATGTTTCAGAAAGGCACCCAGTCTAAATTTGAAGACATCAAGAGACAGAGTAGAACCACCACTCTCGTTGGTAGTTTGTTCCAATGGTTAATCATCCTCACTGTTAAAAAATTGTGCTTAATTTTTAAATATGAATTTGTCTAGCATGAACTTTCAGATATTGTTCCTTATTACGCGTTTCTCTGCTATATTACAGGGCTCTTTAGGATTCTGTATTTTCTCCCCACGAAGATATTTATATATTAATCAAGTCACCTCTCACATTTTCTTACTGATAAACTAAGCAGATTGAGCTGTTTATGTCTCTCACTCAAAAGCATTTACTACAGTCTTAAAATCATTTTTGTAGCTCTTTTCTGCACCCTAATATTTCAACGTCCTTTTAAATGTGGACACCAGAACTGTACGTAGTATTACAGTGTCAGTTTCACCAATGCTGCATACAGAAGTAAAATCACATCCATACTCCTACTCACTACTCCTGGTTATGCATGGAGGGATCACATTAACCCTATTTGCCAGAGCATTGTACTGAGCTCATGCTCAGTTGCTTGTCCACTATGCCTCCTAAACCCCTTTTAGAGAAAATGTTGATGAAACCTAGTATTAGTCTCTGAGGTACCCCACTGGAAATTCCCTCATTCAATCATTATTCCCCATTAACTAACTACTTTGAGTTCTGTCAGTTAGCCTGTTCTTAATCTATTCAAATGTGTGTTCTGTTGCATAGCACTAATTTTTTAATTGGGGTGTTGTGAAGTATTTAGCCAAACACCTTACAAAAGTCTAAATATATCTATGCAGTTACGTTTATCAACCAATTTTGTAATCTCATCAAAGAATGAAATCAGGATTGTTTGACAAGACCTATTTTTGATAAAACCATGTGAACAGGCATTAACTATATTCCTATTCTTTATCAAGTGAATCCCATATCAGTTTTTCTATTATTTTGCCTGAGATTGATTTCAAGCTAACTGGCTGATAGTTCCCTGGATCATCCTGCTTGCCCTATTAAAATATTGGCACACAATTAGCACTCTTCAGTCCTTGGGAATTTCCCAAGTACTCCATGATTTATTAAAAATGAACACCAGCAAGCCAGAGATCTCCTCAGCCAACTCTTTTAGGACTCTTGGGTGCAAGTTATCCAGGCCTGCTGATTTTAAAATGTTTATTCTTAGATTGGCAATCAAACTAACTTGATTTCTTCTTTTTTTTCAAATGAGATTACAAGTTTGGTTAGTAAAGGTAACAGCATTGATGTAATATACTAAGACTTCTGTAAGACCTTTGACTTGGTAGCACACATTTTGATTAAAAAATTAGAATACAAAATGAACATGTCATACATAAGATGAATTAAAAACTGACTGATAGGTCTCAATATGTAACCATCCAGTGAGTGTATAGGGATTGGTTCTTGGCACTGTGTTATTTAACATTTTTATCAATGACCTGGAAGAGAACACAAAATCATCACTGATAAAGTTTACAGATGACACAAATATAGGGGGAATGGTAAATAATGAAAAGAACAGGTCACTGATACAAAGTGATCTGGACAGTTTGGTAAACTGGGCACAAGCAAATAAGATTTTTTAAATCCAGCTAAGTGTAAACATATACATCTAGAAATAAAGAATGTAGACCATGCTTATAGGATGGGGGACACTATCCTGGGAAGCAGGGACTTTGAAAAAGATTTGGGGATCTTGGTGGACAACCAGCAGGACATGGTGGCCAAAAGGGCTAGTGCAATCCTTGGACGCTTAAAAAGGGAATTTTGAATAGGCAAGTACATTATTTTACATTTGTATTTGGCACTCGTGCAACTGCTACTGGAATAATGTGTTGAGTTCTGGTGCCCACACTTCAAGAAGGAAGTTGATAAATTGGAGAGTGTGCAGAGAAGAGCCAAGAGAATGATTAAATGATTAGAAAACATGTATGATAATGACTGAGCTCCTTGAGTCTATCTATGGCCAGTGTTATTCAGGTCAGACTAGATGATCACAGAAGTCCCTTCTGGCCTTGAAATCTATGAGATGTTGTTTAATATCCTTCTTCATTACTGCTGGAGTACCCGGTATGTCATCATCCTTACATGAAATGAATACAGCATCCTGCTTCTTTCCAAACACCAACAGAAATACGTAACACTTCTGCATTTTCTGCATTGTTATTAACAATTTTACCATTACCATCTAGCAATGGGCCTAGACCTGCTTGCATGGAGTTGTGTTTCCATACATTTTTATATCTTGTATGCTTTGTCTATGAATAAAGTATGCCTGATTTAGAAATTATTTTATCTGTGTGGCTCTCGCTTTAACTATCATTAAGTCCCTGAAGGGTAAAACAGTAATCCACAGTACACATGAGGGTGTAGCTCTAGAGAATGTGTGCAAAAGCCACCGGGGAGACTTGGGGAGGGGGTCAGGACTGATCTTGGGGAATAGGGCAGTTGGACAACAGAGTCCTACATCCCAGGAAGCTGTAGCAGATGTTACTCCTGGGGGAATTCTGTGCCACTGCACATGTGCAGAATTCATGTCCCTGTAGATTTCTTTGCTTCCCCTCAAAAAAATGACTTTCTGATGAGGAAGCAAAGGGAACCACAAGAGTGGTCGCGCCCCACCCCCAGCAGCGCATGTCATTTTGGGCACTTGGAGTAGCCATCAGAGAGGTAAATCACTGATGGGGGGAGGGCAGGGCTGGGGATGGCCCAGCCAGTGGCTCCTACTCTGTGCCAGGCTCAGCTGCCAGTCGTGGCTGAGCTGAGGGCAGGCAGAACTTCCTCTTCCCCTGCAAGGAGCAGCCAGGGCTGGGTCAGACCCACCCCCAGAAACTTCCCCTGGCTGCGGGAAGTGCTACACATACACACCTCTCCCGTTTCCTGCCATCATTGCTCCGCAACCTCAGGGGAGAGATTATTGTATGAGAAGCTGCTCCCCCATCCTCCCAACTCTTGTGCATCTGGACTCCCCCCCATACCCAGACTCCCCACCAAGCCCTGCACATTACCAAGCCTCATCGTCTGCATCCAGATCCCCATTCCTGCACCCAGACCAGACCCTGCTGATCCCTCCGCACTAGAATCTCCACCCGACAAGACCCACCCCCGTACACTTGGACCACCCAGATGAGCTCCTTGCATCCAGAACTCCACCCCACTGAGCACCATTCAGCTGCACCTGGACCCCCAACCCCACCAAACCCAACTCCCCCAGCACCCAGCCCCTCCCTCCTGGGGCCCCCATATCTAGACCACCCTGCTGAGCCTCAATCACTTTCACCTGTACCTCCCCACCACTCAGTCCCATTGCCCCTGCACCCAGAACCCCCCAATAAGCCTTTGTGCATTCAGATCCCACTGTCACTGGTGTCCTCAGTGAGCTGCCTTCACCCAGATTTCTCCATACAGAACCCTCTCATCCCACACCTGGATCTTCCCCACACTGAGCCCCTGGCTCCACACTTGGATCCTACTGGGCCAAATATTCCTACCCACACCTGGTGCACCTGGCATGGCGGGGCAGAGCCCCAGGCTGTTTCTGGGCCAGGCCTAGTCCTTGCACTGTGTCAGGGTTGGGTGCAGCCTCATAGCTGAGTCCATGTCCCAGAGGCAGAGGGAGGGCTGCAGAGTGATCTCCCACCTTCGTGCCACAAGTGGCCCGTGCTCCCCACTGCCATGCTGGAGCCTCCATACTTATTTGTTGACAGATAAAATTTGCAGAATTTTAAAATATTGTGCACAGAATTTATTTGTTGGCACAGAATTCCCTGAGGAGTATGACAGAGTCTGTATACCGGGAGTGCCTAAAACCTGACAGGGAGAGAATGTATAAACACTGCTCAGACTCAGCAAACTTAAAAGCCCATGGGATCCAAGGATTTAGGTCTAGTACAGCAGCGTGTTGAGTATTCTCAAGAGGGAGCTCAGCGAGGGCTGCAACCATGGGTTTTTCTGCTTCCTGGTTAATGCTTAGGGTGGTAGGTTTTGGGTGGATTTGGGGAGGGAGACATGGGTGTGCAGGCTTGAAAGCAACAGCTCAGGCATGTTCAGGCTCATCCCTCCCTCCCTCCTTACTTACTTTTTCATTTACAGCTTTGCTGCTGCTACTAGTGAATTTATTGCAGGGCCTAGGGAAGAGCACAAGAGTGAGATCTGGCTACAGCACTGCATGAAAGTTATATTATCCTAGTTCATGAAAGAAGTGCAACAAACAGAAAAACAGTGGAAGTGGCTATGCTGTCAAATGAACAAAGGAAAAAAATGGAGAAGGTATTTTTTCCCCTTTAATCTTCTCTAGATATAGCAATTTTAAGTTTTACTGGTAATAACATAAAAATAAGTTCAAACAAATTAAAGATGACTTTTTTCAGCTCTTATCTTTTCCATGGCATCTTTAATTGACTGTTTTATAAAGGGTACTTTCCTACCTTATGGGTTGCTATTAGGATTAATTAATGGTTGCTAAAGCACTTGGTATGTTTCATTCAAAAATCTCAAAGTGTAAAGCATTGTTTGGTTGCCTTTCTCCTTTTCAGTACAGAGATCTTTATTTTTATTTATTTATACATAAAATCTGTTTTGTTTTTTGTTAACTAAACTTGTACAATTAAAACATAGCTCTTGTAAAAATAGGGATAAAGAAAAGAAGGGTATGCTTGGAAATATGCACTTACCCATATACAAATCAGTAGGTCCAGATGACATTCATCCTATAGTATTAAAACGAAAAGCTAATGATCTTACTAAACCGCTCTTTGAAGTGTCACTGAAAACTCTGGAGCATTGAAAGAAAACCACACATGGTATTCATTTTAGAAGCATTCAACATGGAAAGAAGGAACAAACTCACTTACTTGGGACCCACATATCCCATGAAGGAAGACAGCAGATCAGTCCTCGGACCTAAGTATCATTCCAGCAGATGTGATTATAGATGTGAAACAATTTGTATAAAACAGAGATTCAATCAATAGCATATTGATAGTTGGGTGCATAGTGATTCCTTCCAAGTACAAAGGCAACAGATCTCATGCGACATCTAGATAAACTTTAGCGAGTACTGAAGAGGACCTAATATCATTCCACATTGGTGTCATTCATGTAGGTAGATGTATAAGAGAAGGCCTTGAAATTAAATGTAGATGGGGGGTGGGAGGGGAAAGAGAAGGTTCAGGACCTCTGTGGATAGCTTTCTCTGAAATGCTTCCAGTTGCACAAGTTGGAATAGCTATCTAGGGATAGGGTGACCAGATGTCCCAATTTTATAGGGACAGTCCCAATATTTGAGGTTTGTTTTTTTTTCTTTTTTTATATGGGCTATTATCCCCCACCTCCTATCCCAATTTTTCACACTTGCTATCTGGTCACCCATCTAGGGAGAACATCAACTTCTCAATGCTTTGATGAGACGATAGTTAAAAAGGAGAGAGAGAGTGAGTGTGTGTGTGTGTGAGAGAGAGAGATGCAGATGGGAAAGGCTTCACCTTAATCAAAAATGAAACCAAACTGCTAGCACAGAAAACTTGATAAGGTTTTGTAGGTTTATTTAAAATAACAGCTTGGAGAAAACTAACAGCTGCTGACAAGGCCTAGCAGATATTTTTGCCCAACTTGAACTGTATCAGTATTATAAAAGGTATCACTGAATCCAGTACACGTGAAGAAACCTGAGCTGAATGAGGGAAAAGGTTAGGTTCCCAAAGTAAATTTTTGGAAAATATTCCCTTCATTTCTGCTTTTATTCCACTACAGTACTTCTAATCTAACTGATCAATAAATTGAGATGCTTTTTCAAAGTAAATTATTCAGTCATACGCAGTGCTGTTGTAGCTGTGCTGATCCAAGGATATTAGAAAGAAAAGGTGGGTGAGGTAATCTCTTTCATTCAATGAACTTCTGTTGGTGCAGTAAAAGATATTATCTTATCCGCTTGTCTCTCAGTCATACTTTATTTCATTCATGTATTTACCTGGCCGGTTCTCTCAGCTATGCCCACTATCATGATTTATTCCTGAGACAGGTTATGTAGCAGTTTCAGCCAAGTATTATTTGAATTTGACTTTGGTAATTAAGTTATCCACAAATAACTGTGCTCTTAATGACCTCTACTACGCCACTGTGACCAGTGATTCTACAGGCATTGACACAGCTTCTCTTAGGGTACGTCTACACTGCACGATTATTTCGAATTAGCTTAAACCGATATTACAAAACAGATCTAATAAAATCGGTTTAGCGCGTCCACAGTGGGATCACGAAATCGATTGTTTGCGTCATGGTCAAGCTACATCGATTTCCAGGAGCGGGTTCACTTGTGGTAGCTGTTCCTCAGCTATCCCCTAGTTCCCACTTCTGGGTTGAGAGCACAGTGCCTGATGGGCAGGAAAACATTGCACGGGTGGTGCTGGGTCAGCCCCTCCCCTTGTGAAGCAGCAGACACCCTTTGCGCCTTTTCCCGGAGTGCATTGAGCAAACGCCATAGCACAGCATCATGGACCCTGAGATCAACGGTTATCCTGACCGTTGTCAACACCTCGCGTACTCTCTGCCAGCGCATTCAGTAACATAGAGGGTGACATTTCCAGTACTCAAGGAATTATTTATTTTACTTCTCTTTACGTGCTGGGGGGGGAGGACTGACGAGCTGTTCGTGACCCACGCAAGACACCGTGTATTAGCTCGACATTGGGTGCTCTGCCAAGAATGCAATGTTTCAGAGACTGCTGTGGAGACTGTAGCTATAGTCCTCATTACCCCTCCCTCCCTCCATGAGCATCCGTTGAGTCTCTGGCTTCCCGTTACGTTTGTCCGCACCGCTGGTATCCTGGAGTTTATTTTTTCACGCTTTGGCATTTCCTGTTCTTTAACGGAGCTCTGATAAAACAGATTTGTCTCACCATACAGCGATCAGATCTAGTATCTCCCGTAAGGTAATGCAGGAGCTACTTTGCATTTGAACTCAACGCACAGTGCTGCAAGGCTGGAATGTGAAGCAGGAATGTCATTCTAAAGGTCTCGGGCTTTCCTGTTTACCGGCACTACCGCATCCGAGTTGGATTGCGGACCAGAGTGGTCAGTGGTGCACTGTGGATACCTCTAGGAAGGCCAATAATGTCGATTCCGTCCACACGAACCCTATCCGAGTTATCACTTTCGAATTTAGCGCTACTCCTCTCGTCTGGGAGGAGTTCCGAAATCGATTTAAGGAGCCGTTTAACTCGATATTAATGACGACATCGTGTGAACGGGTACAGCGTTAAATCGGTATATCGGCCATTAAACCGATTTAAAGTCGCAGTGTAGACCTGGCCTTACACTCCCATATGGCCCATGAAGAACTGAGTTTTAACTTTTTTTTGTACAGTATCCACAGATACCTGGGTTGTCTCAAGTATTTTGAGTTTTTCTGATGCCTCTAATTTCACAGCATATGATTGTGGCTCAGCTGGGAGTAATCACTCTTGGTGGCTTTCACCAGCTGTTATCAATTCTTAGCTTCAACTGAAGTGTTTTCCCATCTCACTGTACTGTTGGTTTCTTTTGCCTTTCTTCCAGTTGTACTCACATGCCTTGTATTTGCTTAGGCTTGAGTAGTGGGGAATCCTTTTTTTCATTACCATTTGCATTTGTATTAGGAGAATAGATTGATAATCAGAACCCACTCTCTCATCACTGTTAGGTTTGGAAGTGGGAAGCTAGTAGCTAAAAAGTTGTCAGGAATGCAGTAACTGATTCCACTTCCACTGCTACAATTCCTAGCCATCGAGCCACAGACACCATGCCACTAAATCAGACGCAGTCTTCCTCTGATGAACCTTTTTTTTTTTTTACATAAGTTGACAAAGTAACTTTGCTACCATAGCTGCTTTTGGTATTTTTGAAAAAAACAGGACAGCGACACAGTTAGCTTTGTAGTGAAAACTTAATTGTTCTCTATAAGGTCTGCTTAGACAAGAACTGAATGAGAAAATGTTTGATCTATATACCATATTGATGTATATCTAGATGCCAGAAGCTTCCCCCAAAACAACCAATAGAGACACTGGAAACGGGGAGGGGGAGGGCTGGTACCGTACTAGGCTCCAGACTTGCCCAGCCCAACTCTCCCAAAGGCCTGGGGGGGACCCTTATCCAAGCCCTGGCAATGAGAACAGTGATGACAGTGGGGTCTAGACTCTCAGGACTGGAAAACCTGAGAGTCAACTTCAGCATCCTATGATAACCTGGAGTACCCAGAAAATTAGATCATGCAGTGCCAGGAGAGGAGTCCTCTGTGACTTTGTTTGGGACCTATGTCTGGAGCACAGTACTGGAGGGAGCATGGACGACTTCCTGGCGGCCAGTAATATTCCATGTAAGGGATCCTGAGCTGGCCCCAGGGAAGGTGGCAATATCAAGCTTGGGGCAAGTGGCGCCATGGATAAGTGATCAGTGCCAACAATCTAGAAGGTTGCATTGGTGAAGTGCAAGAGTCCTCACCCTGGAGCAAAGACAGTGGAGGTACGGACAGGCATAATAACTGTCTAACTGGTGTAAGCCTCTGGCATAGTCTGTACTGACATGGGCTGCTGACCTGCAGTGATCAGAGAAGGCTGATCTTTCACCACTGTAGAAGTAACTAGGTCTTAATAGTAACTGAGGGCACAAGAGTCAACAGCCCAGATCTCTCTGAGCGAGCTGATACTGGGGAGTGGTAAGCCAAAGTGCCTGTTCCACTTTTAATGTCTGAAGGAACCTCTATAGGAAGAGTCCCACATCCTAAGCTTTAAGGAGCCAGATGCAGTCTTTTGCTTGTGCTTCTGAAACTGGGACTCCAATTCCCTGGACCTCAAAGAGGCAAGTCTTGAAGACAGGGGATCCTCTCTGACCTCTTTCAGCTGACATATCTGGTGGAGAATTTAAGGAAGGAGTCTTGGAAGAACCTCCCTTAGATGACCGAGGGAGCCTTGAAGATAGTCCTACTTTTGAAGCCACAACAGAACACTGATCTCTTAACGTGGCCATCACTCAAACACTTGAGCCAGCAGGGGTGAGTGTCACTATGAACTAAAGGCTTCCTGCTACTTGCACAAGGTTTGATCCCTGGAGACTTTGGGTTATGTGTCACTGGTAGTGGGAAGAGTAGACACCCACCACGCTAGGAAGACCCCAAACAAGGTCTAAATCACAAAAAACTTAAAATGATAACTAAAAGTCCAGCTAACTTTTAGCACCAACCACCTTGAACACTAATCTACTCTCACTGCTTACTTTCCTCTCTAATACTCTCTTGAATCCCCTGAAATCTAATGTATTTTCCTTCCACACCACTGAAATAGTTTTTAAACAAAGACACCAGTGATCTCCCTCATATGAAGGCTTCTCCTCCATTCTCACTCTGCCACTTCTAACAGCTGACCTCCCCATGGTTCATGATGCTGTTCTCTCTTATCTCTCTCCAATCATCCCTTTAGTATCTCTAGTGATTCCTGGCTCTCCCTTCTTCCACTGTAGCTTTCCTCAGGATTCTGGCCTTGGTTGCTTTTTTTTTTCTCTCCTTTACATTTTATCCAACTAATCTCATCCACTCCCAGAGCTTCAACCATATCTCTATGCCGATGATTCAAATACAGGTTTCCTTTCCAGACTTTCACCACCTTTTTCAGTCTCTCATTCAGATTCTCATTGTTGACACTCCACCCCCAACTCAAGCTCAGTTTACCACAAAGTGAAATTTTCTGCCTGAATCTTTGTCCTTCACTACAAAAATTCACTAATCCTCCCGTCATCTTATTTTGCAAACTACATACTCCCCTCCTCCTCCAAACCAATCCAGGTAGTTGCCAAATCCTATGGAGTATTCTACATCTCTAAAGGTATGTCTACACTACGAAATTAGGTCAATTTCACAGAAGTCAATTTTTTAGAAATCGATTTGATAGTCAATTGTGCGTGTCCCCACTAAGTGCATTAAGTCGGTGGTGTGCGTCCACAGTACCGAGGCTAGCGTCAGCTTTTGGAGCGTTGCACTGTGGTAGCTATCCCACAGTTCCCGCAGTCTCCACCACCCACTGGAATTCTGGATTGAGCTCCCAATGTCTGATGGGGCAAAAACATTGTCGCGGGTGGTTTTGGGTACATGTCGTCAGGCCCGTCCCCCCCCTCCCCCGTGAAAGCAACAGCAAAAAATCGTTTCACCTTTTTTCCTGGGTTACCCCTGCACACAACATACCATGGCAAGCATGGAGCCCACTCAGCTCACTGTCACGTCTCCTGGGCGCTGCTGGCAGACGTGTACTGCAGTGCTACACAGCAGCATCCCCTTACCTTGCCTTGCCTTGCGGATGGCAGACGGTGTAATACGACTGCTAATCGTCGTCGTCCCGTGGGTGCTCCTGGCTGATCTCAGTTAGGTTGGTCAGGGGTGTCTGGGAGACATGAGTGCTCCTGGCTGGCCTCGGTGAGGTCTGTCAGGGGTGCCTGGACAAAAATAGGAATGACTCCAGCCAGGGCCAGCTCCAGGTTTTTTGCCGCCCCAAGCAAAAAAAATGGGGGGGAAGAGGGGGAGGGAGAGTGCTGCCGCCAAATCAAACAAAAATGGAGTGCTGCCCCTTGAAAAGTGCTGTCCCAAGCACATGCTTGAAACACTCATGCCTAGAGCTGGCCCTGACTCAAGCTCACTCTCTTCTTTAAGTTTCGTCTAATGGAGGTTCAGTCCTGCCTGGAATATCATGCCAGCTGGAGGCTTCTGTCTCTGGCTGCTCTCCCCATCTGCAGCACCATGTGGTTGCACTTACCCCAGCCTACCCCTTGCTCATGACGCCTGGACAGTAGTAAGGAGCAGTTCAACTATAGGCAGAGCAAATGCATAATGGTGGTAGAATGTGCCTTTGGACATTTAAAAGCTCGCTGACACAGTTTACTGACTCAGTTAGACCTCAGCGAAACCAATATTCCCATTGTTATTACTGCTTGCTGTGTGCTCCACAATATCTGTGAGAGTAAGGGGGAGATGTTTATGGTGGGTGGGAGGTTTAGGCAAATCACCTGGCCTCTGATTACGCGCAGCCAGACAGCAGGGTGGTTAGAAAAGCACAGCAGCCCACCCTGTGCATCAGAGAAGCTTTGAAAACCGGCTACAGTGTGTGAAAGTTTTGTTTGTTTCTCCTTGATGAAAACCCGCTCCCTTGGTTCACTCTACTTCCCTGTAAGCCAACTGCCCTCCCCTCCCCGCTTTGATCTCCGCTTACAGAGGCAATAAAGTCATTGTTGTTTCAAATTCATGCATTCTTTATTAATTCGTCACATAAATGGGGAGATAACTGCCAAGGTAGCCCAGGAGGGGTGAGGAAGGAGGGAATCACAAGGGTGGGGTAGTTGTAGGGACACCCCCTAGAATGGCATGCAGCTCATCATAGAAGCGGCACATCTGGGGCTCTGATCCAGAGTGACCATTTGCCCCTCTGGTTCTTTGGTAGGCTTGCCAGAGCTCCTTAAATTTCACACGGCACTGCTGCGGGCCCCCATTATAACCTCTCTCCTTCATGCCCTTGCAGATTTTTTCAAATATTCCGGCATTTTGTCTTTTGGAACAGAGTTCGGATAGCACAGATTCGTCTCCCCATACAGCAATCAGATGCAGTACTTCCTGTTCGGTACATGCTGGAGCTCTTTTGCGATTCTGGGACTCCATGGTCACCTGTGCTGATCAGCTCACCACACCGACTAAACAGGAAATTAAATTCAAAAGTTCACGTGGGTTTTTCTGTCTACTTGGCCAGTGCATCTGAGTTGAGAGTGCTGTCCAGAGCGGTCACAATGGAGCACTCTGGGATAGCTCCCAGAGGCCAATACTGTCAAATTGCGTCCACACTACCCCAAAATCAACCCAGTAGGGTCAATTTCAGCGCTAATCCCCTCGTCAGGGAGGAGTACAGAAATCGATTTTAAGAGCCCTTTAAGTCGACAAAAATGGCTTCGTCATGTGGACATGTGCAGGGTTAAATCGATCTAACGCTGCTAAATTCAACCTAAACTCGTAGTGTAGACCAGGGCTAAGAGTTTTTTCCTCTCCATCCCTACTACTAAAACCTTTGTTTATGCATTGCACTCAATTACTCCAACCGCCTTATTTGCCTCTCCCCTTTCCTCATCAATCCATTTAAAATACTGCCACTAACATCATTTTCTTTCTTAGCTGCTCTGACCATATTAACATGAGGCTCCCTTAGATTCCATTCACTGACATTCCCGTGCCTTCCATATCAAGTTCAAGCTACTCCCCCGCTCCACAGTCCTGAACTGTCCTTTCCTATAGCTCTTACTCCTCCCCCCCCACCATTTCATTTAGCCTAACCCTCTCAATATTTATTCCATCTATTTCCTTCCACTCATTTTCTTCTATACTACCCTTCTGTTCAGAACAGAATCTCTTTGTGATCTCAAACTCTTCTTCTTCCCTTCTTACATTAAATCTGCCAAAGCAGAATTCTTCAAGCCTTGTTTGCCCAGTAAAGCTTGATCTACCTTGAAGACTGTATTGGTATAACTTTCAATTAGAGACGATTTACCAGAAATTATACCAGTAAGCCCTCCCTCTCCCCTCCACCTCCCCGGCCAGTGTGGATACAGTTATACTGGTATAGCTCATTCCCATCCCTGTACAATAGGCTATACCAGAATAAGGCACCTTTGTATCAGCATAACCTCAGCCACAGTATGGGAGCTGTACTGCTTTAACTGTTAACTATACTGGCATAATTAATGCTGTACCTTTATGTTTAGACAAGCTGTAAGTCACTGTATACACTGTTGATACTGGATAAACAGATTGTCCACAAAGAGGCTCCATTAAGAGCAGCATGACCATTAACCATCTGAACTTTTGATTGAAAACAGAAGTCTTATCCACTGGAGGCATGGAGATCTCACTTTATCAGATGCACCTGCAGTTCTATTTTAGACTATTATTCTATACTTACCCTCTTCCAGTGATGCAGCCAGACAAATATTCTCTGAGCTCAGGTAAGAGGGTGGAAGGGACAAGGTGCCATTGCTCTCCCTGTCATGCATTTTTTCATTATGAACAGCACTGGAGTTTTGGAGTTTGAGGTTAGGTTTCCTCCAGAATATAGACAGCCACCAGTACTCACACACCATAACCTGGCCATATTCTGAACACTCACCTATTTGTCCTAGGTTTTTGATAGCTGCCAGCTAGGTTTCCCTGATAATTTGATTTATGTACAAGGACTCTCTGATCAATCTCTTTAAAGTCATGGAACTTGACAGGCAATAAGGTGTATCATTGTAGTCACTTATATATGAGAGGGTTTTTTGCCTTAAATTAAGATACATACAGTGAATCCAGATATTATGAAGAAAGTAACCACAGCATCATAAAAATGTAGGACTGGAAGGGACTTCGATAGGTCATCTAGTTCCATCCTATGCACCGAGGAAGGACAAAGTATTATCTAGACCAGAGAAGGGAACCTTTCAGAAGTGGTGTGCCGAGTCTTCACTTATTCACTCTAATTTAAGGTGTCACGTGCCAGTAATACATTTTAACGTTTTTAGAAGGTCTCTTTCTATAAGTCTATAATATATTACTAAACTATTGTATGTAAAGTAAATAAGGTTTTTAAAATGTTTAAAATTTAAATGCTTCATTTAAAATTAAATTAAAATGCAGAGCCCCCCTAGACCGGTGGCCAGGGCCTGGGTGGCTACTGAAAATCAGCTTGCGTGCCGCCTTTGGCATGCGTGCCATAGGTTGCCTAGCCCTGATCTAGACTATCCCTGACAGGAGTTTGTAAAATAAATGCTTCTAATAAATAATTGCCCGAAGCCTGTTTGGGAAGTAGCATGAAGATACTGTTGCTACAGAGGACCAAGGCTCATGTTAGCGAGTAAATATAAGCAGTAGCTTACATTCTGAAACTGTAGAAAACAAGCCCACCTTGGATATTAGTTCAAATATATCTGAGGCATCGCTTCTCTGGAATAAGTTTAATCACTTTTAAAATAAGTCTGATAAGTGGTAAGGCTTGGGAACTATACCTTAAAAAACTGCTAAAGATCCAGTCAAGGAAGAACAGAGCTCTCAAAGCTGCCTCAACCTTATTCATTATTTTTCTCTGCATTTTTTTGGCCACTAACTCAAAAAACGATTTGCAACTGCACTTCAATAGTAAAAGTAGATTTTTAAAAAAAATGTATCTTACTTTACTGTAGACTTACAACAAGCAGATACTTTGTTTGACAGTGGTTCCTTCCAAAGAAAGACAAATGTATGTACTTGACTTTTCACACAGCATCTAAAATAAAGTATCACTTACATTTAATACTCCTGGAGGAATTCTGTGCCAAAAAATTAAAAATTCAGCATCAAAAATTGAAAAATTCTGCACATAGTATTTAAACATTCTGCAAATTTCTGCCTATTTTATTTGTCAAACCAACACAATATAACCATGCCACTTTTAGTAATTTATTTCAAAATACCTGTCAGCGAGTATGTCTGTAACAATACAGACAACAAAAAAAGATTCACGAAATGTTTTTTGACAAATAGAATCCTTGATAGGCATATTAATTCAGAACTTTGAGTAATATTTAATTTAAACTACAATACAGAAATGTCTTTCCTGCACCGCTCAGAAGTAGTGCAAAAGACTGGGGGAGTCAGGGGAAACGGAGGAACTGACGGAGGGGGATTAATTGCTGGGAAAGAGCCTGGAAGTGAACCTGGAGAGTTATTGGGTATGAGTGGTAGAAGTATGGAACAAATTTTTTGTGGGGTGAGGGAGAGATTGTTAGGGAGTTGGGGAGCCTCCCCCATGCAGATCCTGACCGACTCCTAGCCTCTCTCATTCAGTCAGGCAGATCTGTCCCTGTCCCCATGTGTCCCTGAATCTTCTCTCTCCCCAATGTGTCTCTGCACCCCCACTCAGCCACCCCTCCTGCCCCTGCACCCTCTCCCCCATCTCCATGTGGCCCTGCACCCCGACTTCCATTCAGCCCCAGCTCAATTGTCACCCCACTAACTCCTCTGCCCTCACCCCAGTCTGTCCCCTCCACTAGCCTTCTGAAATCCAGTCTATGTGACCCCCCCCCGCAGCATCATGTGCCCCTCTCTGTCCCCCCACCCTATATCCTGTGCCTCATCACCTGATCCTGTGGGCAGGGTACTCTGAGGAACACAGCCACTGCCCCCTCCCTTTCCGTGGCTGGCTATTCTGAACCAGAGCTGGTTGACCTCCCTTTTGATGCTGCAGCAGCCCCTGGTGGGAAAAAGGTGTAATTGCAGCGTCTCTCCAGCAGAATGTCTTTTCGGGAGGTGGGGGAGAGGGAGAATCTGCGGGACACATGAATTCTGCACCTGTGTAGTGGTGCAGAATTCCCCCAGGAATAAATTTAAGCTTACTTGAACAACTCCTTCTTCCAATGTTACCCTAAAATCATTTATGGACTTTCCCTGAATAATGTGTGATTTAAGAAATGACCAGTTTCTAAAGATACTCACTGTGCAGTTCCTCTTGAACAGATGAGCTCGGAGAAATTGTCTCTGCATAAAAAAAAAACTTTCGCATTACACTAGCCCCTTACATATCTTTTGAAGCATACAGTATATTCTAGCATAGCAGTATATCCTTTTAAAATCGATCTGCCTTTACACGAACAGTATTAAAAATAATAAGATTGCACAAGTGCGCTTTAGCAAATTATACTTGGACTTTCA